>NC_092234.1:34926702-35241702 GCF_036320965.1 Panulirus ornatus | reverse complement strand
CACTCTGATGTGGGCAAGTCGTGAAGGTAAAGCCAGGCTGCTCACCTCCTCAAGGGCAGGATCATAACGTGCCCTGCTTCGGTGTGTAGGGCCGACATAAGGAGAGGCGAGCACAACACGAGAGTGCTAGGAAAGACAAGAGGAATTTCAATTAAATATATATATATATATATATATATATATATTTTTTTTTTTTTTTTTTTTTTTTTTTTTTTTTTTTTTTGCTGTCTCCCGCGTTTGCGAGGTAGCGCAAGGAAACAGACGAAAGAAATGGCCCAACCCACCCCCATACACATGTATATACATACGTCCACACACGCAAATATACATACCTACACAGCTTTCCATGGTTTACCCCAGACGCTTCACATGCCCTGATTCAATCCACTGACAGCACGTCAACCCCGGTATACCACATTGCTCCAATTCACTCTATTCCTTGCCCTCCTTTCACCCTCCTGCATGTTCAGGCCCCTGATCACACAAAATCTTTTTCACTCCATCTTTCCACCTCCAATTTGGTCTCCCTCTTCTCCTCGTTCCCTCCACCTCCGACACATATATCCTCTTGGTCAATCTTTCCTCACTCATTCTCTCCATGTGCCCAAACCACTTCAAAACACCCTCTTCTGCTCTCTCAACCACGCTCTTTTTATTTCCACACATCTCTCTTACCCTTACGTTACTTACTCGATCAAACCACCTCACACCACACATTGTCCTCAAACATCTCATTTCCAGCACATCCATCCTCCTGCGCACAACTCTATCCATAGCCCACGCCTCGCAACCATACAACATTGTTGGAACCACTATTCCTTCAAACATACCCATTTTTGCTTTCCGAGATACTGTTCTCGACTTCCACACATTCTTCAAGGCTCCCAGAATTTTCGCCCCATCCCCCACCCTATGATCCACTTCCGCTTCCATGGTTCCATCCGCTGCCAGATCCACTCCCAGATATCTAAAACACTTTACTTCCTGCAATTTTCTCCATTCAAACTCACCTCCCAGTTAACTTGACCCTCAACCCTACTGTACCTAATAACCTTGCTCTTATTCACATTTACTCTTAACTTTCTTCTTTCACACACTTTACCAAACTCAGTCACCAGCTTCTGCAGTTTCTCACATGAATCAGCCACCAGCGCTGTATCATCAGCGAACAACAACTGACTCACTTCCCAAGCTCTCTCATCCCCAACAGACTTCATACTTGCCCCTCTTTCCAAAACTCTTGCATTCACCTCCCTAACAACCCCATCCATAAACAAATTAAACAACCATGGAGACATCACACACCCCTGCCGCAAACCTACATTCACTGAGAACCAATCACTTTCCTCTCTTCCTACACATACACATGCCTTACATCCTCGATAAAAACTTTTCACTGCTTCTAACAACTTGCCTCCCACACCATATATTCTTAATACCTTCCACAGAGCATCTCTATCAACTCTATCATATGCCTTCTCCAGATCCATAAATGCTACATACAAATCCATTTGCTTTTCTAAGTATTTCTCACATACATTCTTCAAAGCAAACACCTGATCCACACATCCTCTACCACTTCTGAAACCACACTGCTCTTCCCCAATCTGATGCTCTGTACATGCCTTCACCCTCTCAATCAATACCCTCCCATATAATTTACCAGGAATACTCAACAAACTTATACCTCTGTAATTTGAGCACTCACTCTTATCCCCTTTGCCTTTGTACAATGGCACTATGCACGCATTCCGCCAATCCTCAGGCACCTCACCATGAGTCATACATACATTAAATAACCTTACCAACAAGTCAACAATACAGTCACCCCCTTTTTTAATAAATTCCACTGCAATACCATCCAAACCCGCTGCCTTGCCGGCTTTCATCTTCCGCAAAGCTTTTACTACCTCTTCTCTGTTTACCAAATCATTTTCCCTAACCCTCTCACTTTGCACACCACCTCGACCAAAACACCCTATATCTGCCACTCTATCATCAAACACATTCAACAAACCTTCAAAATACTCACTCCATCTCCTTCTCACATCACCACTACTTGTTATCACCTCCCCATTTGCGCCCTTCACTGAAGTTCCCATTTGCTCCCTTGTCTTACGCACTTTATTTACCTCCTTCCAGAACATCTTTTTATTCTCCCTAAAATTTAATGATACTCTCTCACCCCAACTCTCATTTGCCCTTTTTTTCACCTCTTGCACCTTTCTCTTGACCTCTTGTCTCTTTCTCTTATACATCTCCCACTCAATTGCATTTTTTCCCTGCAAAAATCGTCCAAATGCCTCTCTCTTCTCTTTCACTAATACTCTTACTTCTTCATCCCACCACTCACTACCCTTTCTAATCAACCCACCTCCCACTCTTCTCATGCCACAAGCATCTTTTGCGCAATCCATCACTGATTCCCTAAATACATCCCATTCCTCCCCCACTCCCCTTACTTCCATTGTTCTCACCTTTTTCCATTCTGTACACAGTCTCTCCTGATACTTCCTCACACAGGTCTCCTTCCCAAGCTCACTTACTCTCACCACCTTCTTCACCCCAACATTCACTCTTCTTTTCTGAAAACCCATACTAATCTTCACCTTAGCCTCCACAAGATAATGATCAGACATCCCTCCAGTTGCACCTCTCAGCACATTAACATCCAAAAGTCTCTCTTTCGCGCGCCTGTCAATTAACACGTAATCCAATAACGCTCTCTGGCCATCTCTCCTACTTACATAAGTATACTTATGTATATCTCGCTTTTTAAACCAGGTATTCCCAATCATCAGTCCTTTTTCAGCACATAAATCTGTATATATATATATATATATATATATATATATATATATATATATATATATATATATATATATATATATATATATCCAAATTGTTAATTGACAGGCGTGCGAAAGAGAGACTTTTGGATGTCAATGTGCTGAGAGCTGCAACTGGAGGGATGTCTGATCATTATCTTGTGGAGGCTAAGGTGAAGATTAGTATGGGTTTTCAGAAAAGAAGAGTGAATGTTGGGGTGAAGAAGGTGGTGAGAGTAAGTGAGCTTGGGAAGGAGACCTGTGTGAGGAAGTATCAGGAGAGACTGTGTACAGAATGGAAAAAGGTGAGAACAATGGAAGTAAGGGGAGTGGGGGAGGAATGGGATGTATTTAGGGAATCAGTGATGGATTGCGCAAAAGATGCTTGTGGCATGAGAAGAGTGGGAGGTGGGCTGTTTAGAAAGGGTAGTGAGTGGTGGGATGAAGAAGTAAGAGTATTAGTGAAAGAGAAGAGGGAGGCATTTGGACGATTTTTGCAGGGAAAAAATGCAATTGAGTGGGAGAAGTATAAAAGAAAGAGACAAGAGGTCAAGAGAAAGGTGCAAGAGGTGAAAAAAAGGGCAAATGAGAGTTGGGGTGAGAGACTATCAGTAAATTTTAGGGAGAATAAAAAGATGTTCTGGAAGGAGGTAAATAGGGTGCGTAAGACAAGGGAGCAAATGGGAACTTCAGTGAAGGGCGTAAATGGGGAGGTGATAACAAGTAGTGGTGATGTGAGAAGGAGATGGAATGAGTATTTTGAAGGTTTGTTGAATGTGTCTGATGACAGAGTGGCAGATATAGGGTGTTTTGGTCGAGGTGGTGTGCAAAGTGAGAGGGTTAGGGAAAATGATTTGGTAAACAGAGAAGAGGTAGTAAAAGCTTTGCGGAAGATGAAAGCCGGCAAGGCAGCAGGTTTGGATGGTATTGCAGTGGAATTTATAAAAAAAGGGGGTGACTGTATTGTTGACTGGTTGGTAAGGTTATTTAATGTATGTATGACTCATGGTGAGGTGCCTGAGGATTGGCGGAATGCGTGCATAGTGCCATTGTACAAAGGCAAAGGGGATAAGAGTGAGTGCTCAAATTACAGAGGTATAAGTTTGTTGAGTATTCCTGGTAAATTATATGGGAGGGTATTGATTGAGAGGGTGAAGGCATGTACAGAGCATCAGATTGGGGAAGAGCAGTGTGGTTTCAGAAGTGGTAGAGGATGTGTGGATCAGGTGTTTGCTTTGAAGAATGTATGTGAGAAATACTTAGAAAAGCAAATGGATTTGTATGTAGCATTTATGGATCTGGAGAAGGCATATGATAGAGTTGATAGAGATGCTCTGTGGAAGGTATTAAGAATATATGGTGTGGGAGGCAAGTTGTTAGAAGCAGTGAAAAGTTTTTATCGAGGATGTAAGGCATGTGTACGTGTAGGAAGAGAGGAAAGTGATTGGTTCTCAGTGAATGTAGGTTTGCGGCAGGGGTGTGTGATGTCTCCATGGTTGTTTAATTTGTTTATGGATGGGGTTGTTAGGGAGGTAAATGCAAGAGTCTTGGAAAGAGGGGCAAGTATGAAGTCTGTTGGGGATGAGAGAGCTTGGGAAGTGAGTCAGTTGTTGTTCGCTATCTTATCAACTCTATCTATGCTTCTCATGATCATAAATGCTAGATAAATCCATTTGCTTGTTTAAGTATTCGTCGACATACATTCTTCAAAGCAAAATGATAAATTTAATTTGAAACAATGCTCTCCAATGATCTTGTACATGCGTTACCCTCTCAATCAATCTCAATAAGTTTACCAGGAATATCAACTAAACTTATACTTGTAATTTGAGATCACTCTTATCTTGCCTTGGAACAATGGCACTATGCACGCATTCCGCCAATCTAGGCATCACATGAGTCATACATACATTAAATGAACCTTGAAACAGTCAACAATACAGTAACCCTTTTATAATTCCACTGCAATACCATCAAACCGCTGCTTGCGGCTTTCAACTTCGCATAAGTTTTCACCTTTGTATGGTTACAAATCTTTCTCTACTCCACTTTGCACACACCTCGCAACCTATATTGCCTTATATCAAAACATTCAAACTTCGAAATATCATCCATTTTTACTCACAATTGTGATCTCCCATTTGGTATGAAGTTATTGATCTGTAGACTATGTTACCTCCGTCCAGAACATCTTTTTATTCTAAAATAATGATCTGGTCTACCAATCAGCTAAGACCTTTCTCTTGACTCTTGTCTTTTTTTATATTACTAATGCATTTTTTCCTGCAAAAATCGTCAAATGCTCTCTTCTCTTCACTAATGACTTTATTTTCATCCACACTCATACCTTTATCAACCCACGCATCTTCTATGAAAGATTTGGAACCATATTGATTGCTAAATAGATCCATTCGTCATCACATGTTACTTTTCCATTGTATCGTCTCCTGACTTCAGGGAAAGATCTCAACTGATACTTAACTCTTCAAAATTCATCTGTGTTTGAAACATACAGATCTTCACCTTAGCTTTCCAGTAGGGATCGACATCCTCCAGTTGCACCTCCAGGCCATTAAATCCATAAAGCTCTTTGGCGCTAGTTATTAAATAATTACGTCTTGGCACTCTCTATTACATAAGTTATTATGTATATCTTCCTTTTTAACCAGGTATTCCATTGCCTTTCTTCAGCACATGAAGAGTATAATATAAATATAATAAAAAAAATATATATATATATATATATTCCTATGAGTCCACGGGGAAAATGAAACACGATAAATTCCCAAGTGCACTTTCGTGTAATAATCACATCATCAGGGGAGACACAAGAGAGAAATATAACAGTCAGTTGATATGCATCGAAGAGACGAAGCTAGGCCGCCATTTGGTAAACATAGAGAGAGAGAGAGAGAGAGAGAGAGAGAGAGAGAGAGAGAGAGAGAGAGAGAGAGAGAGAGAGAGAGATTAAGATCATGTGACCAGCGACGCGTCATGTGTTGCTACCCACTGACCACGTCCATGTGTCAGCAGGTCATGACCACTCTCCTCCAGCAGGGGTCATGACCTGCTGACGTGGCGCCTGTGTCAGACCTTCACCAGAATAAACAAGGATATTGTCGCCCATGAACAATGGATGTACACTTCATACTTGGTCATACTACCAGTATGTACACCTGGTATGTACACTTCATACTTGGTCATACTACTAGTATGTACACCTGGTATGTGCACTTCATACTTGATCATACTACCAGTATGTACACCTGGTATGTACACTTCATACTTGGTCATACTACCAGTATGTACACCTGGTATGTGCACTTCATACTTGATCATACTACCAGTATGTACACCTGGTATGTACACTTCATACTTGGTCATACTACCAGTATGTACACTTCATACTTGATCATACTACCAGTATGTACACCTGGTATGTACACTTCATACTTGGTCATACTACCAGTATGTACACCTGGTATGTACAATTCATACTTGATCATACTACCAGTATGTACACCTGGTATGTACACTTCATACTTGATCATACTACCAGTATGTACACCTGGTATGTACACTTCATACTTGATCATACTACCAGTATGTACACCTGGTATGTACACTTCATACTTGATCATACTACCAGTATGTACACCTGGTATGTACACTTCATACTTGGTCATACTACCAGTATGTACACCTGGTATGTACACTCCATACTTGGTCATACTACCAGTATGTACACCTGGTATGTACACTTCATACTTGGTCATACAAGACGTGATATGATCACACGCTATACCAGGAGAGGCTAGGCTACAAGTGTTCTGAGTTTTCCTGAGCCTGGAGGAGTGTGGGTACAGTGGTACAGATAAGACACAGTGTAGGGTACAGTGGTACAGATAACACACAGTGTAGGGTACAGTGGTACAGATAACACACAGTGTAGGGTACAGTGGTACAGATAACACACAGTGTAGGGTACAGTGGTACAGATAACACACAGTGTAGGGTACAGTGGTACAG
The DNA here is from genome assembly GCF_036320965.1 of Panulirus ornatus. Lineage (NCBI taxonomy): Eukaryota > Metazoa > Arthropoda > Malacostraca > Decapoda > Palinuridae > Panulirus > Panulirus ornatus. The sequence continues at coordinate 35,234,845 of NC_092234.1, read as the reverse complement.
ATAACACACAGTGTAGGGTACAGTGGTACAGACGACACAGTGTGGGTACAGTGGTACAGATAACACACAGTGTAGGGTACAGTGGTACAGACGACACAGTGTGGGTACAGTGGTACAGATAACACACAGTGTAGGGTACAGTGGTACAGATAACACAGTGTAGGGTACAGTGGTACAGATAACACACAGTGTAGGGTACAGTGGTACAGACGACACAGTGTAGGGTACAGTGGTACAGATAACACACAGTGTAGGGTACAGTGGTACAGATAAGACACAGTGTAGGGTACAGTGGTACAGACGACACAGTGTGGGTACAGTGGTACAGATAAGACACAGTGTAGGGTACAGTGGTACAGACGACACAGTGTGGGTACAGTGGTACAGATAACACACAGTGTAGGGTACAGTGGTACAGACGACACAGTGTGGGTACAGTGGTACAGACGACACAGTGTGGGTACAGTGGTACAGATAACACACAGTGTAGGGTACAGTGGTACAGACGACACAGTGTGGGTACAGTGGTACAGACGACACAGTGTGGGTACAGTGGTACAGATAACACACAGTGTAGGGTACAGTGGTACAGACGACACAGTGTGGGTACAGTGGTACAGATAACACACAGTGTAGGGTACAGTGGTACAGACGACACAGTGTGGGTACAGTGGTACAGACGACACAGTGTAGGGTATAGTGGTACAGATAACACACAGTGTAGGGTACAGTGGTACAGATAACACACAGTGTAGGGTACAGTGGTACAGACGACACAGTGTAGGGTACAGTGGTACAGATAACACACAGTGTAGGGTACAGTGGTACAGATAACACACAGTGTAGGGTACAGTGGTACAGATAACACACAGTGTAGGGTACAGTGGTACAGATAAGACACAGTGTGGGGTACAGTGGTACAGATAACACACAGTGTAGGGTACAGTGGTACAGATAAGACACAGTGTAGGGTACAGTGGTACAGATAACACACAGTGTAGGGTACAGTGGTACAGATAAGACACAGTGTAGGGTACAGTGGTACAGATAACACACAGTGTAGGGTACAGTGGTACAGATAAGACACAGTGTAGGGTACAGTGGTACAGATAAGACACAGTTTAGGGTACAATGGTACAGATAACACACAGTGTAGGGTACAGTGGTACAGATAAGACACAGTGTAGGGTACAGTGGTACAGATAACACACAGTGTAGGGTACAGTGGTACAGATAAGACACAGTGTAGGGTACAGTGGTACAGATAACACACAGTGTAGGATACAGTGGTACAGATAACACACAGTGTAGGGTACAGTGGTACAGATAACACACAGTGTAGGATACAGTGGTACAGATAACACACAGTGTAGGATACAGTGGTACAGATAACACACAGTGTAGGGTACAGTGGTACAGATAACACAGTGTGGGTACAGTGGTACAGATAACACACAGTGTTGGGTACAGTGGTACAGACGACACAGTGTGGGTACAGTGGTACAGACGACACAGTGTGGGTACAGTGGTACAGATAACACAGTGTGGGTACAGTGGTACAGATAACACACAGTGTAGGGTACAGTGGTACAGATAACACACAGTGTAGGGTACAGTGGTACAGATAACACACAGTGTAGGGTACAGTGGTACAGATAACACACAGTGTAGGGTACAGTGGTACAGATAACACACAGTGTGGGTACAGTGGTACAGATAACACACAGTATAGGGTACAGTGGTACAGATAACACACAGTGTAGGGTACAGTGGTACAGATAACACACAGTGTAGGGTACAGTGGTACAGATAACACACAGTGTAGGGTACAATGGTACACATAATACACAGTGTGGTTACAGTGGTACAGACGACACAGTCTTGACCCCGAGTGTGTGGTGGTCAGGTGACCCCCCCCTAGTGGTCACGTGACTATGGTAAAGGGGGGGGCCCGGGTCAGTCTCCATGGCTATGCAGTGTGTCAGTAACTACACAATGACCAGTGTGTAAGGACGAGAAATCGTGTAGTTCTTGCGACATGTGTTTACATGTGGGATGTACATACGTACGTACACCACTGGCTCTTTCCTGCCGGGGGGGTCGTCGAGGGGGGCCCTAACCTAACCCCCCCATGGCTGGGTGCCATAATATCAAAGGTCACAACTTCCTGTTGGTTGGTCCAGCCAGCCAGCCAGCTCCCTCCCCCCCCCCCCCCTAAGCCTGACATTTCACAGTGGCGTGTGTTGTCTGTTTGTTTACATCTTGCCTGCCGCCTCACACGTGACGGTACACTGTATCTCAGGCGGTAAACTGCCTCTCTGTATACTGATACATTATCAGGTTTGAGTGCAAAATTTGCACTTATGGCATAATAAACATCATGTTTCAGTAAGATGAACACACCCCAGTAACCTGGGCATGTTATTAATATCATCATTTCCCCTCGATAGACACGGAGGAAGAAGGATAGGCAGAGTTTGGCCTAATATAATGAATGAGAATGTAGAAGTGTTAATAATGAATGAGAATGTAGAAGTGTTAATAATGAATGAGAATGTAGAAGTGTTAATACTTGTACAGGTCTGTGGTGGACATGGAGGCATCAGCCAACTGTGAGCGCATCTTGTGTTTCTATACATCCTTCGTGGTACTCGAACTTATCATTCATTGTGGTGTTAATTATCATTCATTGTGATGTTAATTATCATTCATTGTGGTGTTAATTATCATTCATTGTGGTGTTGATTATCATTCATTGTGGTGTTAATTATCATTCATTGTGATGTTAATTATCATTCATTGTAGTGTTGATTATCATTCATTGTGGTGTTAATTATCATTCATTGTGGTGTTGATTATCATTCATTGTGGTGTTAATTATCATTCATTGTGATGTTAATTATCATTCATTGTGGTGTTAATTATCATTCATTGTGGTGTTGATTATCATTCATTGTGATGTTAATTATCATTCATTGTGATGTTAATTATCATTCATTGTGGTGTTGATTATCATTCATTGTGATGTTAATTATCATTCATTGTGATGTTAATTATCATTCATTGTGGTGTTAATTATCATTCATTGTGGTGTTGATTATCATTCATTGTGGTGTTAATTATCATTCATTGTGATGTTAATTATCATTCATTGTGGTGTTAATTATCATTCATTATGGTGTTAATTATCATTCATTGTGATGTTAATTATCATTCATTGTGATGTTAATTATCATTCATTGTAGTGTTGATTATCATTCATTGTGGTGTTAATTATCATTCATTGTGGTGTTGATTATCATTCATTGTGGTGTTAATTATCATTCATTGTGATGTTAATTATCATTCATTGTGGTGTTGATTATCATTCATTGTGGTATTAATTATCATTCATTGTGGTGTTGATTATCATTCATTGTGGTGTTAATTATCATTCATTGTGGTGTAATTATCATTCATTGTGGTGTTAATTATCATTCATTGTGGTGTTAATTACCATTCATTGTGGTGTTGATTATCATTCATTGTGATGTTAATTATCATTCATTGTGGTGTTAATTATCATTCATTGTGGTGTTATCATTCATTGTGGTGTTAATCATCATTCATTGTGGTGTTAATTACCATTCATTGTGGTGTTAATTATCATTCATTGTGGTGTTAATCATCATTCATTGTGGTGTTAATTATCATTCATTGTGGTGTTATCATTCATTGTGGTTTTGATTACCATTCATTGTGGTGTTAATTATCATTGTGGTGATAATTATCATTCATTGTGGTGTGTATTACCATTCATTGTGGTGTTAATTATCATTCGTTGTGGTGTTAATTATCTTTCATTGTGGTGTTAATTATCATTCATTGTGGTGTTCATTATCATTCATTGTGGTGTTATCATTTATTGTGGTGTTATCATTCATTGTGGTGTTAATTATCATTCATTGTGGTGTTAATTAGCATTCATTGTGGTGTTAATCATCATTCACTGTGGTGTTAATTATCATTCACTGTGGTGTTATCATAAATTGGGCTGTTAATTATCATTCATTGTGGTGTTATCATTCATTATGGTGTTAATTATCATTCATTGTGGTGTTAATAATCATTATTGTGGTGTTAATTATCATTCCTTGTGGTGTTAATTATCATTCATTGTGGTGTTCATTATCATTCATTGTGGTGTTAATTATCATTCATTGTGGTGTTAATTATCATTCATTGTGGTGTTAATTCACGCCACACACTGCCATATAGTCACACTAGTCACGGGGACAAAATGCTAGCATTTAATATTAGTTATTCTCATGGTAAATGCTAGCATTTAATATTAGTGATTCTCATGGTAAATGCTAGCATTTAATATTAGTGATTCTCATGGTAAATGCTAGCATTTAATATTAGTGATTCTCATGGTAAATGCTAGCATTTAATATTAGTGATTCTCATGGTAAATGCTTGCATTTAATATTAGTGGATCTCATGGTAAATGCTAGCATTTAATATTAGTGGATCTCATGGTAAATGCTAGCATTTAATATGTTATTCTCATGGTAAATGCTAGCATTTAATAGTTATTCTCATGGTAAATGCTAGCATTTAATATTAGTGGATCTCATGGTAAATGCTAGCATTTAATATTAGTGGATCTCATGGTAAATGCTAGCATTTAATATTAGTGATTCTCATGGTAAATGCTATTATTTAATATTAGTGGATCTCATGGTAAATGCTAGCATTTAATATTAGGGATTCTTATGGTAAATGCTAGCATTTAATATTAGTGGATCTCATGGTAAATGCTAGCATTTAATATTAGTGATTCTCATGGTAAATGCTAGCATTTAATATTAGTGATTCTCATGGTAAATGCTAGCATTTATTATTAGTGATTCTCATGGTAAATGCTAGCATTTGATATTAGTGATTCTCATGGTAAATGCTAGCATTTAATATTAGTGTTTCTCATGGTAAATGCTAGCATTCAATATTAGTGATTCTCATGGTAAATGCTAGCATTTAATATTAGTGATTCTCATGGTAAATGCTAGCATTTAATATTAGTGATTCTCATGGTAAATGCTAGCATTTAATATTAGTGATTCTCATGGTAAATGCTAGCATTCAATATTAGTGATTCTCATGGTAAATGCTAGCATTTATTATTAGTGATTCTCATGATAAAACCACATACTATATTGGTCCTTTGGAACTATATCTGGACATACACACGACTCACACACATTCTAGGACAAAGTGCTGATTAATCTGAGGAAATACTCATATTGATCATTCTGAGCACATAGCCAGCGCCTCATATTGATCATTCTGAGCTCATAGCCAGCCTCTGATATTAATCATTCTGAGCACATAACCAGCCTCTGATATTAATCATTCTGAGCACATAGCCAGCCTCTGATATTAATCATTCAGAGCTTATTGCCAGCCTCTCATATTAGTCATTCAGAGCTTACAGCCAGCCTCTGATATTAATCATTCTGAGCACATAGCCAGCCTCTGATATTAATCATTCAGAGTTTATAGCCAGCCTCTCATATTAATCATTCAGAGCTTATAGCCAGCCTCTGATATTAATAATTCTGAGCACATAGCAACCTCTGATATTAATCATTGTGAGCACATAGCAAGCCTCTGATATTAATCATTCAGAGCTTATAGCCAGCCTTCCATATTAATCATTGAGAGCTTATAGCCAGCCTCTGATATTAATCATTCAGAGCTTATAGCTAGCCTCTCATATTAATCATTGTGAGCACATAGCCAGCCTCTGATATTAATCATTCAGAGCTTATAGCCAGCCTCTCATATTAATCATTCTGAGCACATAGCCAGCCTCTGATATTAATCATTCAGAGCTTATAGCCAGCCTCTCATATTAATCATTCTTAGCACATAGCTAGCCTGCCTCATATCGATCATTGTGAGCACATAGCCAGCTTGCCTCATATTAATAATTCAGAGCTTATAGCCAGCCTCTCGTATTAATCATTCTGAGCACATAGCTAGCCAGCCTCATATTAATCATTGTGAGCACATAGCCAGCTTGCCTCATATTAATCATTGTGAGCACATAGCCAGCCTCATATTAATCATTGTGAGCACATAGCCAGCCTCTGATATTAATCATTGTGAGCACATAGCCAGCTTGCCTCATATTAATCATTGTGAGCACATAGCCAGCCTGCCTTATATTAATCATTCAGCAGTGGTGGGTCAGTTCCCGCCACAGCACGGACCACTACCAGGCCCGGCGTTACTGTACTGAGGTCAGGGTCAAGTAAGACCCAGTCACTGTTGACGCTCTGCTGCCAACAATGACACGGTCTTTGCTGATCACCTGCTCATCCTGGCCATGGTGATCACCTGCTCATCCTGGCCAAGGTGATCACGTGGTCATCCTGGCCATGGTGATCACCGTGGTCATCCTGACCAAGGTGATCACGTGGTCATCCTGGCCATGGTGATCACCTGCTCATCCTGGCCAAGGTGATCACGTGGTCATCCTGGCCATGGTGATCACCTGCTCATCCTGGCCATGGTGATCACCTGCTCATCCTGGCCATGGTGATCACCTGCTCATCCTGGCCATGGTGATCACCTGCTCATCCTGGCCATGGTGATCACCTGCTCATCCTGACCAAGGTGATCACCTGCTCATCCTGGCCATGGTGATCACCTGCTCATCCTGGCCATGGTGACCACCTGCTCATCCTGGCCATGGTGATCACCTGCTCATCCTGGCCAAGGTGATCACGTGGTCATCCTGGCCATGGTGATCACCTGCTCATCCTGGCCAAGGTGATCACGTGGTCATCCTGGCCATGGTGATCACCTGCTCATCCTGGCCATGGTGATCACCTGCTCATCCTGGCCAAGGTGATCACGTGGTCATCCTGGCCATGGTGATCACCTGCTCATCCTGGCCATGGTGATCACCTGCTCATCCTGGCCATGGTGATCACCTGCTCATCCTGGCCATGGTGATCACCTGCTCATCCTGGCCATGGTGATCACCTGCTCATCCTGGCCAAGGTGATCACGTGCTCATCCTGGCCATGGTGATCACCTGCTCATCCTGGCCAAGGTGATCACGTGGTCATCCTGGCCATGGTGATCACGTGGTCATCCTGGCCATGGTGATCACCTGCTCATCCTGGCCATGGTGATCACCTGCTCATCCTGGCCATGGTGATCACGTGCTCATCCTGGCCATGGTGATCACGTGCTCATCCTGGCCATGGTGATCACCTGCTCATCCTGGCCATGGTGATCACCTGCTCATCCTGGCCATGGTGATCACGTGCTCATCCTGGCCATGGTGATCACGTGGTCATCCTGGCCATGGTGATCACGTGCTCATCCTGGCCATGGTGATCACCTGCTCATCCTGGCCATGGTGATCACGTGGTCATCCTGGCCATGGTGATCACGTGCTCATCCTGGCCATGGTGATCACGTGCTCATCCTGGCCATGGTGATCACCTGCTCATCCTGGCCATGGTGATCACGTGCTCATCCTGGCCATGGTGATCACGTGCTCATCCTGGCCATGGTGATCACGTGCTCATCCTGGCCATGGTGATCACGTGGTCATCCTGGCCATGGTGATCACGTGGTCATCCTGGCCATGGTGATCACGTGCTCATCCTGGCCATGGTGATCACGTGCTCATCCTGGCCATGGTGATCACGTGCTCATCCTGGCCATGGTGATCACGTGCTCATCCTGGCCATGGTGATCACGTGGTCATCCTGGCCATGGTGATCACGTGGTCATCCTGGCCATGGTGATCACCTGCTCATCCTGGCCATGGTGATCACCTGCTCATCCTGGCCATGGTGATCACGTGCTCATCCTGGCCATGGTGATCACGTGGTCATCCTGGCCATGGTGATCACGTGCTCATCCTGGCCATGGTGATCACGTGGTCATCCTGGCCATGGTGATCACGTGGTCATCCTGGCCATGGTGATCACCTGCTCATCCTGACCATGGTGATCACTGCTCATCCTGGCCATGGTGATCACGTGCTCATCCTGGCCATGGATGATCACGTGCTCATCCTGGCCATGGTGATCACGTGGCTCATCCTGGCCATGGTGATCACGTGTCATCCTGGCCATGGTGATCACCTGCTCATCCTGACCATGGTGATCACTGCTCATCCTGACCATGGTGATCACGTGGTCCACCTGGCCATGGTGATCACGTGCTCATCCTGGTCATGGTGATCACGTGCTCATCCTGGCATGGTGATCACGTGGTCATCCTGGCCATGGTGATCACAGTGCTCATCCTGGCAAGGTGATCACCTGCTCATCCTGGCCAAGGTGACCACCTGCTCATCCTGGCCATGGTGATCACGTGGTCATCCTGGCCATGGTGATCACCTGCTCATCCTGGCCAAGGTGACCACCTGCTCATCCTGGCCATGGTGATCACGTGCTTATCCTGGCCATGGTGATCACGTGGTCATCCTGGCCAAGGTGATCACGTGGTCATCCTGGCCATGGTGATCACTGCTCATCCTGGCCATGGTGATCACTGCTCATCCTGGCCATGGTGATCACGTGCTATCCTGGCCATGGTGATCACGTGGTCATTATGTGTCAGGGTGTCCTGGCCATGGTGATCACGTGGTCATCCTGACCATGGTGATCACGTGGTCATCCTGGCCATGGTGATCACCTGCTCATCCTGACCATGGTGATCACCTGCTCATCCTGACCATGGTGATCACGTGGTCATCCTGGCCATGATGATCACGTGCTCATCCTGACATGGTGATCACGTGGTCATCCTGCCATGGTGATCACGTGGTCATCCTGGCCATGGTGTAGGTCTGGATGGTGTCAACGTGCAGGAGGTGCTGTCATGCCATGGTGAGCAGTGGTCATGGGCATGGTGATCACGTGCAGATCTGGCATGGTGTCAGTGGTATCTGGCTGGTGATCACGTGTCATCACGTGAGGCATTGTGGGATGTCAACGTGTGTTACTGGATGGTGATCACGGGTCATCCTGGCAAGAGTGAGACGTGTCATCTGGCAAGGTGATGCACGTGTATCTGGCATGGTAGACGTGGCTATTGTGTGGGATGGTCACGTGAGGGATAGTGTATGGCATGGTACAATGACGTGGGCATGTGTGAAGTGGTCAAGGATGTGAGGATGGTGGGATGTGTCACTGGATGGTGATCAGTGTCAGCCATGGTGACACTGTGATGTGGGATGGTAAGACGTGAGGAGTGTGTGGTGTAAACGTGAGATGTGTGGGATGGTCAAGACGTGAGGTGTGTGTGGTGGTCAAGACGTGAGGGGTGTTGGGATGGTCAGACGTGAGGGTGTTGGGATGGTCAAGACGTGAGGAGTGTGTGGGATGGTCAAGACGTGAGGAGTGTGTGGGATGGTCAAGACGTGAGGAGTGTGTGTGGATGGTCAAGACGTGAGGAGTGTGTGGGATGGTCAAGACGTGAGGAGTGTGTGTGGTGGTCAAGACGTGAGGAGTGTGTGGGATGGTCAAGACGTGAGGGTGTGTGTGGGTGGTCAAGACGTGAGGAGTGTGTGGGATGGTCAAGACGTGAGGAGTGTGTGTGGGATGGTCAAGACGTGAGGAGTGTGTGTGGGATGGTCAAGACGTGAGGAGTGTGTGGGATGGTCAAGACGTGAGGGGTGTGTGGGATGGTCAAGACGTGAGGAGTGTGTGTGGGATGGTCAAGACGTGAGGAGTGTGTGTGGATGGTCAAGACGTGAGGAGTGTGTGGGATGGTCAAGACGTGAGGAGTGTGTGGGATGGTCAAGACGTGAGGAGTGTGTGGGATGGTCAAGACGTGAGGGTGTGTGTGGGATGGTCAAGACGTGAGGAGTGTGTGGGATGGTCAAGACGTGAGGAGTGTGTGGGATGTCAAGACGTGAGGAGTGTGTGTGGGTGGTCAAGACTTGAGGAGTGTGTGGGAATGGTCAAGACGTGAGGGGTGTGGGGCATGGTCAAGACGTGAGGGATGTGTGTGGATGGTCAAGACGTGAGTGTGTGTGGGATGGTCAAGACGTGAGGGGTGTGTGGGATGGTCAAGACGTGAGGAGTGTGTGTGGGATGGTCAAGACGTGAGGAGTGTGTGGGATGGTCAAGACGTGAGGAGTGTGTGTGGGATGGTCAGGACGTGAGGGTGTGTGGGATGGTCAAGACGTGAGGAGTGTGTGGGATGGTCAAGACGAGGGGTGTGTGGGATGGTCAAGACGTGAGGAGTGTGTGGGGATGGTCAAGACGTGAGGAGTGTGTGGGATGGTCAAGACGTGAGGGTGTGTGTGGGATGGTCAAGACGTGAGGAGTGTGTGGGATGGTCAAGACGTGAGGGAGTGTGTGGGTGGTCAAGACGTGAGGAGTGTGTGGGATGGTCAAGGACGTGAGGAGTGTGTGGGATGGTCAAGACGTGAGGAGGTGTGTGGGTGGTGGTCAAGACGTGAGGAGTGTGTGGGATGGTCAAGACGTGAGGGTGTGTGGGATGGTCAAAGACTATGAGGAGTGTGTATTTGGTGGTCAGACTTGCGGAGTGTGTGGGATGGTCAAGACGTGAGGGGTGTGTGGGATGGTCAAAGACGTTGAGGTGTGTGTGGCATGTTCAGACGTGAGGAGTGTGTATGTGGTGGTCAAGACTTGAGAGAGTGAGTGGGATGGTCAAGGACGTAGGGGTGTGTGGGATGGTCAAGACGTGAGGGAGTGTGTGGTGGATGGTCAAGATCGTGAGGAGTGTGTGGTAATGGTCAAGACGTGATGAGTGTGTGTGGATGGTCAAGACGTAGGAGTGTGTGGATGGTCAAGACGTGAGGAGTGTGTGGGTGGTCAAGACGTGAGGAGTGTGTGGGATGGTCAAGACGTGAGGGATGTTGTGTGGATGGTCAAGACGTGAGGATGTGTGTGGGATGGTCAAGACGTGAGGAGTGTGTGTGGGATGGTCAAGACGTGAGGAGTGTGTGGGATGGTCAAGACGTGAGGGGTGTGTGGGGTGGTCAAGACGTGAGGAGTGTGTGGGATGGTCAAGACGTGAGGAGTGTGTGGGATGGTCAAGACGTGAGGAGTGTGTGGGATGGTCAAGACGTGAGGAGTGTGTGGGATGGTCAAGACGTGAGGAGTGTGTGGGATGGTCAAGACGTGAGGAGTGTGTGTGGTGGTCAAGACGTGAGGAGTGTGTGGGATGGTCAAGACGTGAGGGGTGTGTGGTGGTGGTCAAGACGTGAGGAGTGTGTGTGGGATGGTCAAGACGTGAGGGGTGTGTGGGGTGGTCAAGACATGAGGAGTGTGTGGGATGGTCAAGACGTGAGGGGTGTGTGGGATGGTCAAGACGTGAGGGGTGTGTGGTGGTGGTCAAGACGTGAGGAGTGTGTGGGATATTCAAGACGTGAGGGGTGTGTGGGATGGTCAAGACGTGAGGAGTGTGTGGGATGGTCAAGACGTGAGGGGTGTGTGGTGGTGGTCAAGACGTGAGGAGTGTGTGGGATGGTCAAGACGTGAGGGGTGTGTGTGGGATGGTCAAGACGTGAGGGGTGTGTGGGATGGTCAAGACGTGAGGGGTGTGTGGGATGGTCAAGACGTGAGGGGTGTGTATGTGGTGGTCAAGACGTGAGGAGTGTGTATGTGGTGGTCAAGACGTGAGGAGTGTGTGGGATGGTCAAGACGTGAGGGGTGTGTGGGATGGTCAAGACGTGAGGAGTGTGTGGGATGGTCAAGACGTGAGGAGTGTGTGGGATGGTCAAGACGTGAGGAGTGTATGTGGGGTGGTCAAGACGTGAGGGGTATGTATGTGGTGGTCAAGACGTGAGGGGTGTGTGGGATGGTCAAGACGTGAGGGGTGTGTATGTGGTGGTCAAGACGTGAGGAGTGTGTATGTGGTGGTCAAGACGTGAGGAGTGTGTGGGATGGTCAAGACGTGAGGGGTGTGTGTGGGATGGTCAAGACGTGAGGGGTGTGTGTGTGGGGTGGTCAAGACGTGAGGGGTGTGTGTGTGGGGTGGTCAAGATGTGAGGGGTGTGTGTGGGATGGTCAATACGTGAGGGGTGTGTGTGGGATGGTCAAGACGTGAGGGGTGTGTATGTGGTGGTCAAGACGTGAGGGGTGTGTGTGTGGTGGTGTATATAAGTGTCGTGCAGTAGTGAGGGGTGTGTGTGGTGGTGTATATAAGAGTCGTGCAGTAGTCAGTCATGATGACCAGTTTACAGGTAGGGTGGGTGAGGCAGCGTCTGGCTGAGGTGGAACTCAAATGTAAATGTGTTTACTATGTAAGACGTTGGTGAGCGTGAGTCTCATCCTCCCCTGCTCACCACACCTTACGTCATGAACATTAGGAAACTCATCATTGGGCAATGATAATCTATTTTGATTTTGTATATATATATATATATTCATGAGTGATCATAATTCTGCCTTAGTAAGCTGGTGCGTCAACATTACTCAGTTATTGGTGAGTCCTTGAAGGTGTGCCCTTACGACATCTTCCACAATATATATATATATTTTTTCTTTCTTTCATACTATTCGCCATTTCCCGCATTAGCGAGGTAGCGTTAAGAACAGAGGACTGGGCCTTTGAGGGATTATCCTCACTTGGCCCCCTTCTCTGTTCCTTCTTTTGGAAAATTAAAAAAAAAAAAAAAAAAAAAAAAAAAAAAAAATGAGAGGGGAGGATTTCCAGCCACCCGCTCCCTTCCCTTTTAGTCGCCTTCTACGACACGCAGGGAATACGTGGGAAGTATTCTTTCTCCCCTATCCCCAGGGATAGGGGAGAATTACTCGACTAATTGGTGTAATGTTAGGCTTGGACCACAGATTCTTATTCAGCACGCTTGATAGCATCTATGCAGAAATTTCCAATAAAATCCATGATTTTAAAAAAATCTAGAAAATTGCATTTTGCTCAGATTTTCAAGGTCATTGATTACTTAACTACCATAAGGATTAATATATAAACAGAAATTTTCATTCAAATCCGAAGAACTTGAAAATCTGAGCACTGCACTTTGCTGAAATTTTCAAGTTTCTCAGACTTTAACTGCCATATTACCAACACTTGCATTCAAATTATCCATTACTATTACCCGATCTCTTGCATAAAAACTACCTTATTGTACAGAATATATTTTTGGGGGGTGGCATATTTTTTTCTCTTAGATATAATGGGATTACATTATTGCTATGCTTTGTTGCTTTTGGTAATATGTGGAGAACCTTTACCTGTTGTTACAATGGGAGGTATGTAACTTATAGAAGGGTGATGATCAAGTACTCTGTTCTGTCGATCAATTTACCAAAATTATGAACTATGTCAATACTCAGAGAGAATCTAATATCTGTTTTGGCTTTCTTTCCAAATAGCCACTGGGCATTATTATTACATTGGTATTACTGATATTTAGGGTCTTAATTCAACATTTTATTTTTTCTTCGCATAGACATTATGAACACCCGTATTTGTTTGCCTAGGTACTATGAAAGGAATGTTTGTCTCAAGATATGGATTGCAGGGCAGGCTAGCTTTGAGTTGATTCAGCAACTCAATGGAATTTACAAGCCACACATTGATGTGTGATTGTGTAAGCCTACTATGCAATGCTCAGCCCTTTAATCTTTTTTGTTAAAAATAAATATATTTTTTTTAAAAAAGATACATGAGAAAGCATTATTTCCACATTAAGGTCAACAGTGTGGAAAAAGTATAAAGCTTACTAATAGGTTTCAACTCTTTAACAGCTTTATACTTCTAAAACTTGAAAAACATACTTTAAGACAGCAGAGCATGGAATGATTTAAAAAGTTTCTTGTGTGATGTAAATATGCGATGTAAATATATATATATATATATATATATATATATATATATATATATATATATATATTGCATTACGTGTTAATTGATAGGCACGCGAAAGAGAGACTTTTTGATGTTAATGTGCTGAGAGGTGCAACTGGAGGGATGTCGGATCGTTATCTTGTGGAGGCGAAGGTGAACATTTGTAAAGGTTTTCAGAAAAGAAGAGAGAATGTTGGGGTGAAGAGAGTGGTGAGAGTAAGTGAGCTTGGGAAGGAGACTTGTGTGAGGAAGTACCAGGAGAGAATGAGTACAGAATGGAAAAAGGTGAGAACAATGGAAGTACGGGGAGTGGGGGAGGAATGGGATGTGTTTAGGGAAGCAGTGATGGCTTACGCAAAAGATGCTTGTCGCATGAGAAGCGTGGGCGGTGGGCAGATTAGAAAGGGTAGTGAGTGGTGGGATGAAGAAGTAAGATTGTTAGTGAAAGAGAAGAGAGAGGCATTTGGACGATTTTTGGAGGGAAATAATGCAAATGAGTGGAAGATGTATAAAAGAAAGAAGCAGGAGGACAAGAGAAAGGTGCAAGAGGTGAAAAAGAGGGCAAATGAGAGTTAGGGATGAGAGAATATCATTAAATTTTAGGGAGGATAAAAAGATGTTTTGGAAGGAGGTAAATAAAGTGCGTAAGACAAGGGAATCAATGGGAACTTCAGTGAAGGGGGCTAATGGGGAGGTGATAACAAGTAGTGGTGATGTGAGAAGGAGATGGAGTGCGTATTTTGAAGGTTTGTTGAATGTGTTTGATGATAGAGTGGCAGGTATAGGGTGTTTTGTTCGAGGTGGTGTGCAAAGTGAGAGGGTTAGGGAGAATGATTTGGTAAACAGAAAAGAGGTAGTAAAAGCTTTGCGGAAGATGAAAGCCGGCAAGGCAGCGGGTTTGGATGGTATTGCAGTGGAATTTATTAAAAAAGGGGGTGACTGTATTGTTGACTGGTTGGTAAGGTTATTTAATGTATGTATGACTCATGGTGAGGTGCCTGAGGATTGGCGGAATGCTTGCATGGTGCCATTGTACAAAGGCAAAGAGGGTAAAAGTGAGTGCTCAAATTACAGAGGTATAAGTTTGTTGTGTATTCCTGGGAAATTATATGGGAGGGCATTGATTGAGAGGGTAAAGGTATGTACAGAGCATCAGATTGGGGAAGAGCAGTGTGGTTTCAGAAGTGGTAGAGGATGTGTGGATCAGGTGTTTGCTTTGAAGAATGTATGTGAGAAATACTTAGAAAAGCAAATGGATTTGTATGCAGCTTTTATGGATCTGGAGAAGGCATATGATAGAGTTGATAAAGATGCTCTGTGGAAGGTATTAAGAATATATGGCGTGGGAGGCAAGTTGTTAGAAGCAGTGAAAAGTTTTTATCGAGGATGTAAGGCATGTGTACGTGTAGGAAGAGAGGAAAGTGATTGGTTCTCAGTGAATGTAGGTTTGCGGCAGGGGTGTGTGATGTCTCCATGGTTGTTTAATTTGTTTATGGATGGGGTTGTTAGGGAGGTGAATGCAAGAGTTTTGTAGAGAGGGGCAAGTATGCAGTCTGTTGTGGACGAGAGAGCTTGGGAAGTGAGTCAGTTGTTCGCTGATGATACAGCACTGGTGGCTGATTCGTGTGAGAAACTGCAGAAGCTGGTGACTGAGTTTGGTAAAGTGTGTGAAAGAAGAAAGCTGAGAGTAAATGTGAATAAGAGCAAGTTGATTAGGTACAGCAGAGTTGAGGGACAAGTCAATTGGGAGGTAAGTTTGAATGGAGAAAAACTGGAGGAAGTGAGGTGTTTTAGATATATGGGAGTGCTGAATGATTGTGTCAACAGTTTTTATGTAAAAGATCGGGTAATAGTGTAGGTTGACTTAAATGCGAAGGTAATTATTGTGGCAGTTGAGGGTATAGCTGAGGGCACATGTGGTATTCATGATTAGCAATGGTAATAGTGAAGAGCGTGTGGAGCTGTTTCTGAAAAAGATTGATGATTGGGAATACCTGACCGTGAGAGAGGGACATACACAGATATATGCATGTGAGTAGAAGAGATGGTCAACAGGCATTATTGGATTACATATTGATTGATAGGCATGTAAAAGAGAGACTTTTGGATGTAATTGTCCTGAGAAGAAAGGAGTGACTTCTGGTTGTAACTGTGCTGAGAAGGGCAGCTGTGAAGAAATATCATGAGAGATTGAGCAACATTGGCAAAAGGTGAGAGTAGATGAAGCAACGGGATTGTGTGAGAAATAGGAAGTAATCAGGGGAGATGTGCTGGCATGCGAGAGAGATGCATGTGGCATACGAAAGTTGGGAGGTGGGCAGACTAGAGAGGGTAATGAGTGGTGAGATGAAGAAGTGAAGTTGCTGATGAAGGAGGAGAAAGAAGCGTTTGGGAAGTACTTACAAGGAAGGAGTGCAAATGATTGGGAGATGTATGACAGAAAGTGACAGGAGGTCAAGAGGAAGGTGCAGGGGTTGAAAAAGAGGGCAAATGAGAGTTAGGGTGAGGGAATATCAGTAAACTTTTAGGAAGAATAGCATGTTCTGTAAGCAGATTAATAATGTGCGAAAAACAAGAGAACGAATAGGGACGTCGGTGAAGGGGACAAAGGGGGAAGTGATAACTGGTAGTGATGAAGTGAGGAGGAGACGAAGTGAGTATTTTGAAGGACTGTTGAATGTGTTTGATGATAGGTTGCCAGATGTAGGGTGTTTGCATGTGGATGGTATGCACATTGAGAGTCACGGAAAATGGTTAAAGCCTTACGTGAGATATATTGTGGTAAGGCGGCTGGAGTGGATGGTATTGCAGTTGAACTAATTGGAAAAGGGGGTGACTGTTGTTGATTGGTCGATGCCGATTTTGATTGTATGTATGGATCATAGTGAGGTGCCTTTGAGTGTACCTGCTAAGTTGAATGGGAGAGTATTGAGTGAGAGGGTGAAGGCATGTACAGAGCATCAGACTAGGGAGGAACAATGTGGTTTCAGAAGTGGTAGAGGATGTGTGGATCAGGTGTTTGTTTGAAAGAATGTGTGAAAAATACTTTGTATGTGCCATTTATGGATTAGGAGAAAGCATTTGATAAGGTTGACAGAGATGCTTTGTGGAAGGTGTTAAGAGTATATGGTATGGGAGGCAAGTTGCTGGAAGCAGTGAGTTTTTTTTTTTTTTTTTTTTTTTTTAATCACGTATGTAAGGCTTGTGTACGAGTAGGAAGAGAGGAAAGTGATTGGTTCTTAGTGAATGTAGGTTTGCGGCAGGGCTGCGTGATGTCTCCATGATCGTTCAATTTGTTTATGGATGGGGTGATAAGGGAGGTGAATGCAAGAGTTTTGGAGAGAGGGGCAAGTATGCAGTCTTTTGTGGATTAGAGAGCTTGGGAAGCGAGTCAGTTGTTGTTGGCCATGATACAATGCTGGTGTCTGAATCGAGTGAGAAACTGCAGAAGTTATAACTTTGGAAGGATGGAGTGAAAACATTTTTAAGCCATTGGAGCCGAAATAGATGAATAGATAAATATCTATCATTTTATCTATCTATCTATATCTATCTATTTATCTACCTATCTATCTGTATCTATCTATCTATCTATCTATCTACCTATCTATCTGTCTACCAAAGAATTACCTCGTCAGGCGAGGGTCATGCCGGAAGGGCAAGTAAGAAATGTGGTCACCAGAGACAGTGGGGGTCAGGGGGTCATCAAAGTACCCAGTGAGGAGCGGCATGTGTCACGTGAGGCAGGTGGGTCAGGTCATGAGGCACCTCACAAGGTGGTACGGGTTGACAATTGTTCTGGTGATGGAATGACGTAGTACATGGCTCACCTGATGGTCAGGCTTCCCTCTGGTGAGGCTGGTGGAGTGGATGACGTGTGTGTGTGTGGCTTTATACACAGAGGTGTCTGTGAGGGTCTTATGAAGGACGATATATTTTTACCCTCAGGAAGTTCTGGACTGCAGGTGAAGTGTTTACGAAGCCAGAGCCACGTGAATACGAATGGTTTTGCTGTATCCTAGTGAGATGAGTAAAGTGTGTGTGTGTGTGTGTGTATATATATATATATATATATATATGTATATATATATATATATATATATATATATATATATATATATATATATATATATATATATATATATATATATATATCCCTGGGGATAGGGGAGAAAGAATGCTTCCCACGTATTCCCTGCGTGTCGTAGAAGGCGACTAAAAGGGAAGGGAGCGGGGGGCTGGAAATCTTCCCCTCTCATTTTTTTTTTCCAAAGGAAGGAACAGAGAAGGGGGCCAGGTGAGGATATTCCAAAAAGGCCCAGTCCTCTGTTCTTAACGCTCCCTCGCTAATGCGGGAAATGGCGAATAGTTTAAAAGAATAAAAAAAAAAAAAAAAAAAAATATATATATATATATATATATATATATATATATATATATATATATATATATATATATATATATATATATATATGTTTATTGCCCGAGTATTCCTGAAGATATGACAGTTCAAGAAATTGCTTCAATCTTCGTGTCTTATTTTCCTTGTTGCTACCAATATATATATATATATATATATATATATATATATATATATATATATATATATATATATATATAGATATGAAGTAGGGGAGAAGGCTTTCAACCTACTTATTCCCTACGTATCGTACAAGGCGCTTAATAGAGACGTAACCGTGTACTTGACCCCCTTCCCCGCTTCTTTTATTTCATGTACCAACAGATGGAAGAGAAGTCTCAGGCTGAGGTGTCTGAATGTGTGTAGATGTAACCAAGATGATAAGAGAGGAGAGATAGGTAGTATGTTTGAGGAAAGAAACCTGGATGTTCTGGCTCTGAGTGTAACAAAGCTCAAGAGTAAAGGAAAAGAATGGTTTGGAAATGTCTTGGGAGTAAAGTCAGGGGTTAATGAGAGAACAAGTGCTAAGGAAGGGGTGGCAATACTGGTGAAGCATGAGTTGTAGGAGTGTGTGATAGAGTGTAAGGAATTAAGCAGCAGACTCATGTAGGTAAAACTGAAAGTGGCTGGCGAGAGATGGGTGATTATTAGTGGCTATGCACCGGGCCATGAGAAGAAAGATGATGAGAGGCAAATGTTTTAGGAGCAGCTGAGTGAGTGTGTTAGCAATTCTGATGCGAGACCGGGCATTAGTGATGAATAATTAAAACGGTAAAGTGAGTGATGTGGCACTTGAGGGTGTAACTGCACATGCCCCATTTTCATAGGGCTGCTCATGTCCAGTTTTCACAGGGCTGCTCATGTCCTGTTTTCACAGGGCTGCTCATGTCCTGTTTTCACAGGGCTGCCCATGTCCTGTTTTCACATGGCTGCTCATGTCCTGTTTTCACAGGGCTGCCCATGTCCTGTTTTCACAGGGCTGCCCATGTCCTGTTTTCACAGGGCTGCTCATGTCCTGTTTTCACAGGGCTGCTCATGTCCTGTTTTCACAGGGCTGCCCATGTCCTCTTTTCACAGGGCTGCTCATGTCCCGTTTTCACAGGACTGCTCATGTCCTGTTTTCACAGGGCTGCTCATGTCCTGTTTTCATAGGGCTGCCCATGTCCTGTTTTCGCAGGGCTGCTTATGTCCTGTTTTCACAGGACTGCTCATGCCCTGTTTTCACAGGGCTGCCCATGTCCTGTTTTCACAGGGTTGCTCATGTCCTGTTTTCACAGGACTGCTCATGTCCTGTTTTCACAGGGCTGCCCATGTCCTGTTTTCACAGGGCTGCCCATGTCCTGTTTTCACAGGGCTGCCCATGTCCTGTTTTCACAGGGCTGCTCATGTCCTGTTTTCACAGGACTGCTCATGTCCTGTTTTCACAGGGCTGCCCATGTCCTGTTTTCACAGGGCTGCCCATGTCCTGTTTTCACAGGGCTGCTCATGTCCTGTTTTCACAGGGCTGCTCATGTCCTGTTTTCACAGGGCTGCCCATGTCCTGTTTTCACAGGGCTGCCCATGTCCTGTTTTCACAGGGCTGCCCATGTCCTGTTTTCACAGGGCTGCCCATGTCCTGTTTTCACAGGGCTGCTCATGTCCTGTTTTCACAGGCTGCTCATGTCCTGTTTTCACAGGTCTGCCCATGTCCTGTTTTCACAGGGCTGCCCATGTCCTGTTTTCACAGGGCTGCTCATGTCCTGTTTTCACAGGGCTGCTCATGTCCTGTTTTCACAGGGCTGCCCATGTCCTCTTTTCACAGGGCTGCTCATGTCCCGTTTTCACAGGGCTGCCCATGTCCTGTTTTCACAGGGCTGCTCATGTCCCGTTTTCACAGGGCTGCTCATGTCCCGTTTTCACAGGGCTGCCCATGTCCTGTTTTCACAGGGCTGCTCATGTCCTGTTTTCACAGGGCTGCCCATGTCCTGTTTTCACAGGGCTGCCCATGTCCTGTTTTCACAGGGCTGCTCATGTCCTGTTTTCACAGGGCTGCATATGTCCTGTTTTCACATGGCTGCTCATGTCCTGTTTTCACAGGGCTGCCCATGTCCTGTTTTCACATGGCTGCTCATGTCCTGTTTTCACAAGGCTGCTCATGTCCTGTTTTCACGGGGCTGCCTATGTCCTGTTTTCACAGGGCTGCTCATGTCCTGTTTTCACAGGGCTGCCCATGTCCTGTTTTCACAGGGCTGCCCATGTCCTGTTTTCACAGGACTGCTCATGTCCTGTTTTCACAGGGCTGCCCATGTCCTGTTTTCACAGGGCTGCCCATGTCCTGTTTTCACAGGTCTGCCCATGTCCTGTTTTCACAGGGCTGCCCATGTCCTGTTTTCACAGGGCTGCTCATGTCCTGTTTTCACAGGACTGCTCATGTCCTGTTTTCACAGGTCTGCCCATGTCCTGTTTTCACAGGGCTGCCCATGTCCTGTTTTCACAGGGCTGCCCATGTCCTGTTTTCAAAGGTCTGCCCATGTCCTGTTTTCACAGGGCTGCCCATGTCCTCTTTTCACAGGGCTGCTCATGTCCCGTTTTCACAGGGCTGCCCATGTCCTGTTTTCACAGGGCTGCTCATGTCCCGTTTTCACAGGGCTGCCCATGTCCTGTTTTCACAGGGCTGCCCATGTCCTGTTTTCACAGGGCTGCCCATGTCTTGTTTTCACAGGGCTGCCCATGTCCAGTTTTCACAGGGCTGCTCATGTCCTGTTTTCACAGGGCTGCTCATGTCCTGTTTTCACAGGGCTGCTCATGTCCTGTTTTCACAGCCGCACTGATATCTTGTATATTGACATGTGGAGTAATGTGCCGCTCTTTGCACCGGCTTCCCCTCCGTAATTACCCTCATCCCTCACTCACTCATGCTCTAGACCCGCACTATATATTAATCGTAAATAAACAGCAACTCATCTATTTTTGTTCTAATGAGATTTATTGATCTTATCTGTGTATCTTGTACTGACAGAGCCGACATATCTTACCCAGCATAACTTCCTTATTAATCATCTGCACTGAACCTTGGTACCCGTACTGATCATTACGGTGTTACCCGTACTGATCATTACAGTGTTACCTGTACTGATCATTACGGTGTTACCTGTACTGATCATTACAGTGTTACCTGTACTGATCATTACAGTGTTACCCGTACTGATCATTACAGTGTTACCTGTACTGATCATTACAGTGTTACCTGTACTGATCATTACAGTGTTACCTGTACTGATCATTACGGTGTTACCCGTACTGATCATTACAGTGTTACCCGTACTGATCATTACAGTGTTACCCGTACTGATCATTACAGTGTTACCCGTACTGATCATTACAGTGTTACCTGTACTGATCATTACGGTGTTACCCGTACTGATCATTACAGTGTTACCTGTACTGATCATTACAGTGTTACCCGTACTGATCATTACAGTGTTACCCGTACTGATCATTACAGTGTTACCCGTACTGATCATTACAGTGTTACCCGTACTGATCATTACAGTGTTACCTGTACTGATCATTACAGTGTTACCTGTACTGATCATTACAGTGTTACCCGTACTGATCATTACAGTGTTACCCGTACTGATCATTACAGTGTTACCCGTACTGATCATTACAGTGTTACCCGTACTGATCATTACAGTGTTACCCGTACTGATCATTACAGTGTTACCCGTACTGATCATTACAGTGTTACCCGTACTGATCATTACAGTGTTACCCATACTGATCATTACAGTGTTACCCGTACTGATCATTACAGTGTTACCCGTACTGATCATTACAGTGTTACCCGTACTGATCATTACAGGTGTTACCCGTACTGATCATTACAGTGTTACCCGTACTGATCATTACGGTGTTACCCGTACTGATCATTACAGTGTTACCCGTACTGATCATTACAGTGTTACCCGTACTGATCATTACAGTGTTACCCGTACTGATCATTACAGTGTTACCCGTACTGATCATTACAGTGTTACCCGTACTGATCATTACAGGTGTTACCCGTACTGATCATTACAGTGTTACCCTGTACTGATCATTACAGTGTTACCCGTACTGATCATTACAGTGTTACCCGTACTGATCATTACAGTGTTACCCGTACTGATCATTACAGTGTTACCCGTACTGATCATTACAGTGTTACCCGTACTGATCATTACAGTGTTACCCGTACTGATCATTACAGTGTTACCCGTACTGATCATTACAGTGTTACCCGTACTGATCATTACAGTGTTACCCGTACTGATCATTACAGTGTTACCCGTACTGATCATTACAGTGTTACCCGTACTGATCATTACAGTGTTACCCGTACTGATCATTACAGTGTTACCCGTACTGATCATTACAGTGTTACCCGTACTGATCATTACAGGTGTTACCCGTACTGATCATTACAGTGTTACCCGTACTGATCATTACAGTGTTACCCGTACTGATCATTACAGTGTTACCCGTACTGATCATTACAGTGTTACCCGTACTGATCATTACAGTGTTACCCGTACTGATCATTACAGTGTTACCCGTACTGATCATTACAGTGTTACCCGTACTGATCATTACAGTGTTACCCGTACTGATCATTACAGTGTTACCCGTACTGATCATTACGGTGTTACCCGTACTGATCATTACAGTGTTACCCGTACTGATCATTACAGTGTTACCCGTACTGATCATTACAGTGTTACCCGTACTGATCATTACGGTGTTACCCGTACTGATCATTACAGTGTTACCCGTACTGATCATTACAGTGTTACCCGTACTGATCATTACGGTGTTACCCGTACTGATCATTACAGTGTTACCCGTACTGATCATTACAGTGTTACCCGTACTGATCATTACAGTGTTACCCGTACTGATCATTACAGTGTTACCCGTACTGATCATTACAGTGTTACCCGTACTGATCATTACAGTGTTACCCGTACTGATCATTACGGTGTTACCCGTACTGATCATTACAGTGTTACCCGTACTGATCATTACGGTGTTACCCGTACTGATCATTACAGTGTTACCCGTACTGATCATTACAGTGTTACCCGTACTGATCATTACAGTGTTACCCGTACTGATCATTACAGTGTTACCCGTACTGATCATTACAGTGTTACCCGTACTGATCATTACAGTGTTACCCGTACTGATCATTACAGTGTTACCCGTACTGATCATTACAGTGTTACCCGTACTGATCATTACAGTGTTACCCGTACTGATCATTACAGTGTTACCCGTACTGATCATTACAGTGTTACCCGTACTGATCATTACAGTGTTACCCGTACTGATCATTACAGTGTTACCCGTACTGATCATTACAGTGTTACCGTACTGATCATTACAGTGTTACCCGTACTGATCATTACAGTGTTACCCGTACTGATCATTACAGTGTTACCCGTACTGATCATTACAGTGTTACCCGTACTGATCATTACGGTGTTACCCGTACTGATCATTACAGTGTTACCCGTACTGATCATTACGGTGTTGCCCGTACTGATCATTACAGTGTTACCCGTACTGATCATTACAGTGTTACCCGTACTGATCATTACAGTGTTACCCGTACTGATCATTACAGTGTTACCCGTACTGATCATTACAGTGTTACCCGTACTGATCATTACAGTGTTACCCGTACTGATCATTACAGTGTTACCCGTACTGATCATTACAGTGTTACCCGTACTGATCATTACAGTGTTACCCGTACTGATCATTACAGTGTTACCCGTACTGATCATTACAGTGTTACCCGTACTGATCATTACAGTGTTACCCGTACTGATCATTACAGTGTTACCCGTACTGATCATTACAGTGTTACCCGTACTGATCATTACAGTGTTACCCGTACTGATTCATTGCAGTGTTACCCGTACTGATCATTACAGTGTTACCCGTACTGATCATTACAGTGTTACCCGTACTGATCATTACAGTGTTACCCGTACTGATCATTACGGTGTTGCCCGTACTGATCATTACAGTGTTACCCGTACTGATCATTACGGTGTTACCCGTACTGATCATTACAGTGTTACCCGTACTGATCATTACGGTGTTACCCGTACTGATCATTACAGTGTTACCCGTACTGATAATTACGATGTTGCCCGTACTGATCATTACGGTGTTACCCGTACTGATCAATACAGTGTTACCCGTACTGATCATTACAGTGTTACCCGTACTGATCATTACAGTGTTACCTGTACTGATCATTACAGTGTTACCCGTACTGATCATTAGTGTTACCCGTACTGATCATTACAGTGTTACCAGTAGTGATCATTACAGCGTTACCCGTACTGATCATTACAGCGTTACCCGTACTGATCATTACAGTGTTACCCGTAGTGATCATTACAGCGTTACCCGTAGTGATCATTACGGTGTTGCCCGTACTGATCATTACAGTGTTACCCGTACTAATCATTACAGTGTTACCCGTACTGATCATCACAGTGTTACCCGTACTGATCATTACGGTGTTGCCCGTACTGATCATTACGGTGTTACCCGTACTGATCATTACAGTGTTACCCGTACTGATCATTACGGTGTTACCCGTAGTGATCATTGCAGTGTTACCCGTACTGATCATTACAGTGTTACCCGTACTGATCATTACAGTGTTGCCCGTACTGATCATTACAATGTTACCCGTACTGATCATTACGGTGTTGCCCGTACTGATCATTACAGTGTTACCCGTACTGATCATTACGGTGTTACCCGTACTGATCATTACAGTGTTACCCGTACTGATCATTACGGTGTTACCCGTACTGATCATTACAGTGTTACCCGTACTGATCAGTACAGTGTTACCCGTACTGATCATTACAGTGTTACCCGTACTGATCATTACGGTGTTACCCGTACTGATCATTACAGTGTTACCCGTACTGATCATTACAATGTACCTAGTGATCATTACGGTTACCCGTACTGATCATTACAGTGTTACCCGTACTGATCATTACAGTGTTACCCGTACTGATCATTACAGTGTTACCCGTACTGATCATTACAGTGTTACCCGTACTGATCATTACAGTGTTACCCGTACTGATCATTACAGTGTTACCCGTACTGATCATTACAGTGTTACCCGTACTGATCATTACAGTGTTACCCGTACTGATCATTACGGTGTTACCTGTACTGATCATTACAGTGTTACCCGTACTGATCATTACGGTGTTACCCCTACTGATCATTACAGTGTTACCCGTACTGATAATTACGATGTTGCCCGTACTGATCATTACGGTGTTACCCGTACTGATCAATACAGTGTTACCCGTACTGATCATTACAGTGTTGCCCGTACTGATCATTACAGTGTTGCCCGTACTGATCATGACAGTATTACCCGTACTAATCATTACAGTGTTACCCGTACTGATCATTACAGTGTTACCCGTACTGATCATTACAGTGTTACCCGTACTGATCATTACAATGTTACCCGTAGTGATCATTATAGTGTTACCCATATTGATCATTACAGTGTTACCCGTACTGATCATTACAGTGTTGCTTGTACTGATCATTACGGTGTTACCCGTACTGATCATTACGGTGTTGCCCGTACTGATAATTACAGTGTTGCCCGCGCTGATCACTACAGTGTTACCCGTACTGATCATTACAGTGTTACCCGTACTGATCATTACAGTGTTACCCGTACTGATCATTACAGTGTTACCCGTACTGATCATTACGGTGTTACCCGTACTGATCATTACAGTGTTACCCGTACTGATCATTACAGTGTTACCCGTACTGATCATTACAATGTTACCCGTACTGATCATTACGGTGTTACCCGTACTGATCATTACAGTGTTACCCGTACTGATCATTACAATGTTACCCGTACTGATCATTACGATGTTACCCGTACTGATCATTACAGTATTACCCGTACTGATCATTACGGTGTTACCCGTACTGATCATTACAGTGTTACCCGTACTGATCATTACAGTGTTACCTGTACTGATCATTACAGTGTTACCTGTACTGATCATTACAGTGTTACCTGTACTGATCATTACAGTGTTACCCGTACTGATCATTACAGTGTTACCCGTACTGATCATTACAGTGTTACCCGTACTGATCATTACAGTGTTACCCGTACTGATCATTACGGTGTTACCCGTACTGATCATTACAGTGTTACCCGTACTGATCATTACAGTGTTACCCGTACTGATCATTACGATGTTACCCGTACTGATCATTACAGTATTACCCGTACTGATCATTACAGTGTTGCCCGTACTGATCATTACAGTGTTACCCGTACTGATCATTACAGTGTTACCTGTACTGATCATTACAGTGTTACCTGTACTGATCATTACAGTGTTACCTGTCCTGATCATTACAGTGTTACCCGTACTGATCATTACAGTGTTACCCGTACTGATCATTACAGTGTTACCCGTACTGATCATTACAGTGTTACCCGTACTGATCATTACGGTGTTGCCCGTACTGATCATTACGGTGTTACCCGTACTGATCATTACAGTGTTACCCGTACTGATCATTACGGTGTTACCCGTAGTGATCATTGCAGTGTTACCCGTACTGATCATTACAGTGTTACCCGTACTGATCATTACAGTGTTGCCCGTACTGATCATTACAATGTTACCCGTACTGATCATTACGGTGTTGCCCGTACTGATCATTACAGTGTTACCCGTACTGATCATTACGGTGTTACCCGTACTGATCATTACAGTGTTACCCGTACTGATCATTACGGTGTTACCCGTACTGATCATTACAGTGTTACCCGTACTGATCATTACGGTGTTACCCGTACTGATCATTACAGTGTTACCCGTACTGATCAGTACAGTGTTACCCGTACTGATCATTACAGTGTTACCCGTACTGATCATTACGGTGTTACCCGTACTGATCATTACAGTGTTACCCGTACTGATCATTACAGTGTTACCCGTACTGATCATTACGGTGTTACCCGTACTGATCATTGCAGTGTTACCCGTACTGATCATTACAGTGTTATCCGTACTGATCATTACAGTGTTGCCCGTGCTGATCATTACAATGTTACCCGTGCTGATCATTACGGCGTTGCCCGTACTGATCATTAGTGTTACCCGTACTGATCATTACGGTGTTACCTGTACTGATCATTACAGTGTTACCCGTACTGATCATTACGGTGTTTCCCGTACTGATCATTACAGTGTTACCCGTACTGATAATTACGATGTTGCCCGTACTGATCATTACGGTGTTACCCATACTGATCAATACAGTGTTGCCCGTACTGATCATTACAGTGTTGCCCGTACTGATCATTACAGTGTTGCCCGTACTGATCATGACAGCGTTACCCGTACTGATCATTACAGTGTTACCCGTACTGATCATTACAGTGTTACCTGTACTGATCATTACAGTGTTACCCGTACTGATCATTACAGTGTTACCCGTACTGATCATTATAGTGTTACCAGTAGTGATCATTACAGCGTTACCCGTAGTGATCATTACAGCGTTACCCGTACTGATCATTACAGTGTTACCCGTAGTGATCATTACCGCGTTACCCGTACTGATCATTACAGTGTTACCCGTACTGATCATTACAGTGTTACCCGTACTGATCATCACAGTGTTACCCGTACTGATCATTACGGTGTTGCCCGTACTGATCATTACGGTGTTACCCGTACTGATCATCACAGTGTTACCCGTACTGATCATTACAGTGTTACCCTGTACTGATCATTACAGTGTTACCCGTACTGATCATTACAGTGTTACCCGTACTGATCATTACAGTGTTACCCGTACTGATAATTACGATGTTGCCCGTACTGATCATTACGGTGTTACCCCTACTGATCAATACAGTGTTACCCGTACTGATCATTACAGTGTTGCCCCTACTGATCATTACAGTGTTGCCCGTACTGATCATGACAGTGTTACCCGTACTGATCATTACAGTGTTACCCGTACTGATCATTACAGTGTTACCCGTACTGATCATTACAGTGTTACCCGTACTGATCATTACAATGTTACCCGTAGTGATCATTACGGTGTTACCCATACTGATCATTACAGTGTTACCCGTACTGATCATTACAGTGTTGCTGGTACTGATCATTACGGTTACCCGTACTGATCAATACGGTGTTGCCCGTACTGATAATTACAGTGTTGCCCGCGCTGATCAGTACAGTGTTACCCGTACTGATCATTACAGTGTTACCCGTACTGATCATTACAGTGTTACCCGTACTGATCATTACAGTGTTACCCGTACTGATCATTACGGTGTTACCCGTACTGATCATTACAGTGTTACCCGTACTGATCATTACAGTGTTACCCGTACTGATCATTACAATGTTACCCGTACTGATCATTACGGTGTTACCCGTATTGATCATTACAGTGTTACCCGTACTGATCATTACAATGTTACCCGTACTGATCATTACGATGTTACCCGTACTGATCATTACAGTATTACCCGTACTGATCATTACGGTGTTACCCGTATTGATCATTACAGTGTTACCCGTACTGATCATTACAGTGTTGCCCGTAGTGTTCATTACAGTGTTACCCGTACTGATTATTACAATGTTACCCGTACTGATCATTACAGTGTTACCCGTACTGATCATTACGGTGTTACCCGTACTGATCATTACAGTATTACCCGTACTGATCATTACAGTGTTACCCGTACTGATCATTAGTGTTACCCGTACTGATCATTACAGTGTTGCCCGTAATGATCATTACAGTGTTACCCGTAGTGATCATTACAGTGTTACCCGTAGTGATCATTACAGTGTTACCCGTAGTGATCATTACAGTGTTACCCGTACTGATCATTACAGTGTTGCCCGTTGTGATCATTACAATGTTACCCGTACTGATCATTACAGTGTTACCCGTACTGATCATTACAATGTTACCCGTACTGATCATTACGGTGTTACCCGTACTGATCATTACAGTATTACCCGTACTGATCATTACGGTGTTACCCGTACTGATCATTACAGTTAACCCGTACTGATCATTACAGTGTTACCCGTACTGATCATTACGGTGTTACCCGTACTGATCATTACAGTGTTACCCGTACTGACATTACAGTGTTACCCGTACTGACATTACAGTGTTACCCGTAATGATCATTACAGTGTTACCCGTAGTGATTATTACAGTGTTACTCGTACTGATCATTACAGTGCTACCCGTACTGATCATTATAGTGTTACCCGTACTGATCATTACAGTGTTACCCGTACTGATCATTACGGTGTTACCCGTACTGATCATTACGGTGTTACCCGTACTGATCATTACGATGTTACCCGTACTGATCATTACAGTATTACCCGTACTGATCATTACGGTGTTACCCGTACTGATCATGACAGTATTACCGGTAGTGATCATTACAGTGTTACCCGTACTGATCAGTACAGTGTTACCCGTACTGATCATTACAGTGTTACCCGTACTGATCATTACAGTGTTACCCGTACTGATCATTACAGTGTTACCCGTACTGATCATTACGGTGTTACACGTACTGATCATTACGGTGTTACCCGTACTGATCATTACAGTGTTACCTGTACTGATCATTACAGTGTTACCCGTACTGATCATTACAGTGTTACCCGTAGTGATCATTACAGTGTTACCTGTACTGATCATGACAGTATTACCCGTACTGATCATTACGGTGTTACCCGTACTGATCATTACAGTGTTACCTGTACTGATCATTACAGTGTTACCCGTACTGATCATTACAGTGTTACCCGTACTGATCATTACAGTGTTACCCGTACTGATCATGACAGTATTACCCGTACTGATCATTACGGTGTTACCCGTACTGATCATTACAGTGTTACCTGTACTGATCATTACAGTGTTACCCGTACTGATCATTACAGTGTTACCCGTAGTGATCATTACAATGTTACCCGTACTGATCATTACAGTATTACCCGTACTGATCATTACGGTGTTACCCGTACTGATCATTACAGTGTTACCCGTACTGATCATTACAGTGTTACCCGTACTGATCATTACAGTATTACCCGTACTGATCATTACAGTGTTACCCGTACTGATCATTACAGTGTTACCCGTAGTGATCATTACAGTGTTACCCGTAGTGATCATTACAGTGTTACCCGTACTGATCATTACAGTGTTACCCGTACTGATCATTACAGTGTTACCCGTACTGATCATTACAGTGTTACCCGTACTGATCATTACAGTGTTACCCGTAGTGATCATTAAAGTGTTACCCGTACTGATCACTACAGTGTTACCCGTACTGATCATTACAGTGTTACCCTTGCTGATCATTACAGTGTTACCCGTAGTGATCATTACAGTGTTACCCGTACTGATCATTACAGTGTTACCCGTAGTGATCATTACAGTGTTACCCGTACTGATCATTACAGTGTTACCCGTACTGATCATTACAGTGTTACCCGTACTGATCATTACGGTGTTGCCCGTACTGATCATTACGGTGTTACCCGTAGTGATCATTACAGTGTTACCCGTAGTGATCATTACAGTGTTACCCGTACTGATCATTACAGTGTTACCCGTAGTGATCATTACAGTGTTACCCGTAGTGATCATTACAGTGTTACCCGTACTGATCATTACAGTGTTACCCGTAGTGATCATTACAGTGTTACCCGTACTGATCATTACGGTGTTACCCGTAGTGATCATTACAGTGCTACCCGTACTGATCATTACAGTGTTACCCGTACTGATCATTACAGTGTTACCCGTACTGATCATTACAGTGTTGCCCGTACTGATCATTACAGTGTTACCCGTAGTGATCATTACAGTGTTACCCGCGCTGATCATTACAGTGTTACCCGTACTGATCATTACAGTGTTACCTGTAGTGATCCTCTTTAGGACAGCAGTACCTCCCTGGGCGGCTCGTAAATCAGTTATCATTTATCATACATGTTTACCTTTGTCGCGATAGAGAGAAAACAAGAAAACTAGAAAACGGAGTTGTTGATCTACATAGATTGACAAGTGGCCTTTGTGATGATGTCTGCTTCCCTTGACCAGGTGAGGTGTGGACTTCCCCTGCTCCACCACCTCCACCTCCACCTCCGTCTTGCTCCCCTCTCTGTCCGTACCTGCTCCACCTACAGTCATCTCCACATTCATCTTACGGTGACCTGCACCATCTCTACCTCCACACACACCTCTCTTTTTTTTTTTTCCCTTGCAGCCGAGATGGTCGGTCACTATGGGGGAAGAAAATAGACGATAAGATTTTGAGTGTGAACTTTTGACTTTTGAAGCTCATTGTTGATGATATTATGAGGTGGAGAGTAAGTGGTTCTGGTCTGCTCAGCCCGGGGGACAACACTGTCCTGTGCCTGGTGTGTGTGTGTGTGTGTGTGTGTGTGTGTGTGCAAGGTGGGCTCTCCTGTTGGCATGTGGACATTCACGAAATTTTCGTAAGTTTCACGAAATTCACGTTCGTCTCACGGCTAAACTCGAACGTTTTTATGACGGTCAAGACCTGGTTAAGTGTGTGTGTGCTGTGTGGTCAAGTCTTCTGTTGTGATCTCACCAGGATTGATGTCCATTGGTTATTATCATCCATTATCCTTGAAAGTATTGACGGTCTTTGACCCTGGCGCTGGGGTTTTGAATATCACAAAACACAGAGTACCTTACTCTCAAGAATGAAGTAATTGGCCATTTCAAACCATCACCACACAAACTACGAACATCCCCCCCCCCTAAATCCTGCCCCATGTTGGTGGTGGAAGGTGAGGGTGTGTGTGTGTGTGTGTGTGTGTGTGTGTGTGTGTGTGTGTGTGTGTAGCAGGCACACACTGGGTCATGAATCATTCATCACAAGTGAGGTTTAATGAGACACCCACAAGTGGTGTGTACTACGCCGGTCAATACATTACAAACGGATCTCATGGTGTGTACTACGCCGGTCAATACATTACAAACGGATCTCATGGTGTGTACTACGCCGGTCAATACATTACAAACGGATCTCATGGATTCCAGAGCGATCGTACGGTTCCAGTGATGAGATGGGCATCGCGTGATAACCATGGTCACTACTACGTATCGTAATCATTCGACACCCACAAGTGGTGTGTATTACGCCGGTCAATACATTACACACGGATCTCATGGTGTGTACTACGCCGGTCAATACATTACAAACGGATCTCATGGATTCCAGAGCGATCGTACGGTTCCAGTGATGAGATGGGCATCGCGTGATAACCATGGTCACTACTACGTATCGTAATCATTCGACACCCACAAGTGGTGTGTATTACGCCGGTCAATACATTACACACGGATCTCATGGATTACAGAGCGATCGCACGGTTCCAGTGATGAGATGGGCATTGCGTGATGACCATGGTCACTACGACGTATCGTAATCATTCTCGAAATCAAAGATGAATAACATGTATTGTGAACTCTCCGGAAAAGATCATACTCCACGTTGTCTACTTTGCTTTACACACATTGAGAAATGTTTGGAGTGTATAAGTAAAGCTGGGCTGCCAATGTTAGGCAAAATCCTTGAGGATTTCTCAAAATCTTACGTCCGTCGTGTCATACTGTCACACACACACACACACACACACACACACACACACACACACTTACATACTCACACTTGTTACACACGCTGCAGTCTTGGCTGTAGCATTGACACCGGAAAAAATATAGAAACGAAAGACATTGAAACATCTGTCTTTTGAAATATGCCGGGTCATAGTTAATGGGAAAGACATGGAAAGGTAGCGAGTTCTTAAACTTCGACGTGTAGGGAAAGAAAGTTGTCAAAACGGCCCACCCTTGAGATGCCGATGGCCACATAGTAATCATGTGACGCAGCAGCTTGCCGAGTATTGCGTGGTCTAGCTACTGGTGGGGGCACGCAAGCAGCCAGCTCTCGGGAGCAAAAAACAAAGTAATACTTATAGAAGAGGGAAAGTGAAGCAACATTACGGCGTAGGGCAAGAGGGTCATGTTTGGAAGTTTGAGACAGTTGATAAATTGGATCGCTTTTGACTCAACTCTGTCAAGTAAGGATGCAGAGCTAGAACCACCCCAGATGTGAGAGCAGTACTCCATCCGAGGAAGGATCAGTCCTTTGTATAAACTGAGCAACTGTTTGGGAGAAAAGAGATTTCAACATCTAAACAGGACTCCCAGTATTTCTGAGCGGCACACTTAGTTATTTCCGTAATGTAGGGTTTCCTAGAAAGAATTAGATGTTACAGTAATACCAAGTACGTTCATTAAGTCCCGAGGTGAAATTATGGAACCGTCAAAGGAGATGGGAAAGTTGTGAGGAGTTTTCGATTGAGAAATGCTTAGAAACTGGGTCTTGAAGGCGTTAAATTTCACCAGATTTCGTCTACCCGGCTGATATATCCTGTCCAAGTTTACTGAGGAAGTTGTGTCGAGACAAGATTCAAATCGCGTGAGGAAGAAGGAGTAGCATTAAAGGATGTGGAAGAATGCAGTGTTAAGTTCTCAACCTATGAGTATATTTGGTTATTTGTGGAAGAGTAGGAATCGTTGATAAAAAGGAGAAAAAGGTGTAGGAGACAGGACGAAACCTTGAGGGACACCGATAATGATGAAGAAAAGGGGGGAAGGCTGATCCATCAACAACTACGGAGAGAGAGATCGGCCAGAGAGGAAGCTAGATATGAGGGAGCAAAGTGAGGGAGGGAAGCTTATAGATGAGACCCAGATATCACACAAAAGCTTTGGACAACTCAAGGGCAACAACTTAGGATTCCCCCAAATCTGTCAGGGATGATGACTAAACATGAGTAAGATAGGAGAAAATATCAACTGTGGATTTCGCCTTACGGAAGCCACACTGGTCATCAGAGAATAGACTGTGAGATTCAAGATGTCTGAGGATATGGGAGCTGAGGAGTGATTCAAAGACTTTGGAAATGATAGATGAAAAAACAACAGGATGATTGGTAGAGGTGTTAGAACGGTCACCCTTTTTGGGGATGGGATGTACTAATGCATACTTCCAAGAAGGAAAAGATCTGGTTTTTACACAAAAGACGAGCAAGCACAGGTGTAAGTTCAGAGGCACACTTCACCACACGGGGATGGATGCCATCAGGACCATAAGTCTTGCTTGTCTCCAGAGAGAAAGAAGTGCTTTCCGGACAGTCCGAAAAGAAATGGGAAGAGCCATAGGATGAGTAAGAGGAGCATCAGGGGGTGAAGGAATGTTAGAGTCATCCAAGGAGGAGTTAGAGGAGAAACGAGAGCCAAAGAGAGTCTCTCAGTCTATGGGAGAGATAGCTATAGTACGGAAAATTAATGTTAATGACTGAAGTGATGTGCCCAAGTGGAACCTGTGTTTATTACTGTGAAAATTAAGTTTAGCTCCTGAATCATTAATCAGCTGCAATGTAAATACACATACTTCTTTTTTTCGTCAGCTTTGATCACTGTCATTGTCATTAACCAGTGGCGTATGACAACTTGGCACTGTTCACATAGACCCCCATACATTTTCAGTCCATCATAACAAATCTCGGTGGAAGGAGAGAGAGAGAGAGAGAGAGAGAGAGAGAGAGCGCAGTGTAATAGGTGGTGGTAGGAAGGTGGAGGTAGTGGAAATTAAGATATATGTGAATGTTAGGAGGGAGTACCTACATGTAGCCAGGACCAGAGGACGAAGGAATCTTCAGTGGGATAGAGTCTGGCTGCGTTGATGGCGACACTGAAGTGGATATGCGACAGGTTGACCCAGCCACTAGTGGGTCACAGATGGTCATCCTGGTGAGAAGGTTGCCTGGGGTTTACTGAGCCCACGACTGTGATGACTTTGGCTTGGACTTCCGACGTTCATCCTTCTATTGTTTAGGAAAATTGTCTGCTGTCGTGCGTGTACAAGCACCTCCGTGGCTAGGTAAGGTCTGCTCAGAGGAACACCTGACACTGATATGCACGAGAGGCTGACGATGGGTCACGTTGTTGGTCAATACAACATGCATCAGAGCTCGCTGTCATGATGGCCAACGTGAGTCGCACACCAGGAGGAGACATCTGCTGGCATGGTGCGAGGAGGTGTGTGGCGATGGAGACAATCCGAAAATGGCCGAGCCATGGGAACCTGCAGCTCATCTCACAAGATATGTGAGAGAAGAGTTGTGGCCACCAGAACCACGGACCAAGCGACTCACCTCAAGGAATTGTTGAAGACCCTGACAGTCGTTGTCTCTGCCATTGGCGCATGACATTCAGGTTCGCTCACATGTGACACACACTATCCACAGCGGAAGTTACCATCTGGTGAAGCTTCCACCTGGCAGCGACGGAGGATGTGATGATGAGTATCGTGACCCATGACAATATACCAGCTGTCTCTGGTCACCGGGCAGTAATGCATGTAGAGAAGGACGGGTGTGGATGCGGCTTAAGTTGCATGGCTGTGGACGGGTTCACACCCGCTGCTCACTATGGACGTGTTGACGTCTCACGATCCTCAGCGTCACACCTGGAGTCAGGATATCGCCAGGTTCAGGTAGCACAAGAGGTCTGGAGAAGACCCTAGTCGTCCGCCCAATGATTGTGGCAGCAGCGCCATGCCTTACCCTATGAAATGTTGAACGCGCCTGCCACCTCTAACTTCTGATGGAAGGACTGTGCGAGCACGCTTGATAAGTACATGAGGTTATCTCCTTCCCTGGGAGGACATATCAAGAGATAGCGAGGTGCAGAAACCTTCAGCAGCTTCTGTGAGGCGCGCCTGAAGTTCTAAACCAAGAGGTACTCTGTGTTAAGCAAGGAAAGTAAGCTGGCATGGCTGTTTATTGAGTGAAAGTAGGGTGATGAGCGGCCGTCAGGGAGCGGTCTGTACTGACCAGTGAGGGGGGGAGGTGAGGAATGTGTCGGGACTTTGCGTCAGGTGGCTGGCCATCACCCCACAAACCTTGATGATACACAAGAGCATCCAAGAGTGTCGGGAAGACTCCCGGCAGATGAAACACGCCAGTATGGATGGCCCAGTATTAACGTTCCTGGACCCCAGTAATGACGGTCTAAGATATGAAGGTCCTGTGAGACGGGTGTGGGGTGTGGGGGTAGTTGAGGTACAGAAGCATGGTGGGCTGGCGTAGGTGGCTGCCTTCCTCACCCACAGTCTGAGATGGCCAGAGCAGGACTACTGTGTGGCCAGGACGTAACTGTTGGCCGCCATCAAGAAGCTAGACCACTTCCATCGTTGCCTTTAGGATGATATGTTCCTCGTCTACACTGAGTGGGCAATACTGCACTGGTTAAGGGACCCGAAGAAGCTTAAATACATCTGGTATGATGGATTGGCTTGTTGAACTAGTTCGTCTTTTAAAATCTTACATCATCCAAGACGAATGCAGGTGTGGCAAGGCTCTCGTAGGTGAGGTGTCGTTGCCTGGATCTCATGGTGCCGCTACAGGAGAGGTGGCAGGCCAAAGGTCCCGAAGTTGTGCAGTGGAAGGGAGGCAAGATACAGAGGTAGACAGGTAGACAGCCTTAGTCATCGTCCCTAAGGTTCAGTTTGAATCAGCACAGGAAGAGAGTTTCCGTGTACAAGTGCTGTCAGGCGGCCAGCTCTGAAGATGTCGGTACAAAAGCGGACATCAGAAAGCTGTGGAGGAGGAGCAAGATCTGGTCCAGCATAAGGCATCCTGAGGGAGTGAAGGACAAGCCCGTCCGAGGGAAGGCAGCGTCCACTGGTCTTGTCATCTCAAGGTACTGGACTCAGTGTGACGTTCTGGTTTTGGAGGACATGAGACAGAAGCAGTGGGAGAGAGCGGCTGGTGGTGTCATGTACTACCACACACTCGTGCCGAAGTAGATGTTGGCTGCTATCTTAAGGAAAGTGATACACCGTCAGCATGGGACGCGCGAAGAGTGGCCATGTGTCATAAGTGTCAATGTTGTTGTCTCTTGTTAGATTAAATGTTTGTCAACAGATAGAGGCCATCAGGCTTGTATCCATAACCATACGTGAAATCTACGAAGTACAAAGATTGTGTTGTGCGAAGAATGACCCAAGGCGACGGAGTTGGTCTCCTCTGTAGCCTTACCAGATGGGAACATCCATGATGAAAGTCACCGTAGACAGCAAAGTCACTTCCAGCCACCAAGGCCAGAAACAAGTACGTACACCTGTGTAGCCAAGGACCACCTCACCAAGTGGTCAGATGTGTATCATCCTAGACCAGGAGGCCACTATGGTAGTGAGAGTACTGGTGGACAATGCTCCACGGGTTATGTTGAACAGGTTATACTCATTTCTGGGCCGGAAGTTTGAGTCTAGTCTTCAGGAGTGCTGTCATCTGCTGGAGTGGCCTCAGCCCATTTCAAGAATGCACCCCTTACCTTCGTCCTTTTTTCCCTTACGAAGGTAATCTGTTCAGTGGAGGAGTCTCCACTTTAGTCATACTTGTTGCTCGCGTTTCGTAATCAACCCTTGATGGGCTATAGTGTCAAAAGCTTCCAGGCAGTCCTGGAATACGCAGTCTACCGATCCATCTCTTTGATCCAAGATGGAGCTCAGCTCACCAGGTCGTAAAATTGTTGAGGATTCATGATGCATGGCTTGCCTGAAATGTCTCCTAGTAAAGTAGTTTCTTCTTAACGAAATAGTCGTCCGTTTGTTTTCTGATTATATCTTCCGTTGTTGTAGTTCAGCACAGTTTCCCGGTCACCTTTCTTAAATATAGGCACGATATTTGCCCCCATCTACATCTTTGGAACCACTCTTTCCTCCAGTGACGTACTGAACAGTGTTTCGATTGGCCTGGTAAGTCCTTCCACACATACCTTCACCACATGAGCTTATGTGTGTCTAGTTGTATCAGTTGTCTCATTGTGTAATCTCTGTCAGTCTATGTACCTCGCAAGACTTCAGTCCTCCCCACTATGCTAATGTTAATGCAGTATCGTCTTCCAGTGTGAAAACAGATTTATCACTCCGCTCCTCACGTATTTCCTTGTCTTCTTCTGAGGCACTTATCCTGGTTAGCTGTTCTGTAACCGACAGTTTGCTGCTAATGAGCTTATAGAAAAGTTCTGGATTGAATTTTGCTATGTTCACCGTGATCTTTTCAACATCTATCTGCTCCTCGCTGTTGTGCTGTACTCGCCTCTTGTTCTGTAATTTTTATGAGCCGTCCGGTTAGTGTTGTTTACATCTTCCGAGCTAAAATTTTATGCTTCCTCATATTTCTGGTTCGACCATGTCTCTTTCCCATATTTCTGGTTCGACCATGTCTCTTTCCCATATTTCTGGTTCGTCCATGTCTCTTTCCATCTGTCTCCTTCCTCCTCTATTATCGTCCAGTGTTGCCCGTTTTCTGATTCCATCAATTGTAGATTTCCTGAGCCTTGTAGCCTTCTCGAACATATGCCATTTCCCAAACTTTATCCTCAAAGAAGTTGGTCAGTTCTGCGTAGTTGCCTCGATTGTATTTCCTCTCTAGGTTCAGAGCTTCCTGTGATTCCCCTCTCGCCTACCCCTACACCACACACTCATAAGTAAACACTTCCTGGTCAGTCTTTCCAAAAGGTGACCCACATTTGATGTGTTCTGTTTCCATGCTCATGAGTCATGATATGTTCCATGACGCGGTGATCCAGGAAGTTCCCCTGTGTACATTTAGTGAAGTTGTGTTTCCATGACTTCTCCACGAGAATCTGAGTTTTCCCAGTTTATTTCTCTAACTGAAATTCTTCATGATGTGAGTTTCTTGAGGACGGAATGTCTGGCCACTTCCTTCACCATCCTGAGTGTGCTCCTTCGATAGTTCACCCTGTACATCTGCTCAGGGTAATTGCAGTTCTTGAGAGGGTTATAGGTTAATCAGGGACTACTTCCTGGCGACATCCATGGATAATTCCTGGAATTCAGTGGTGTCCTGTATCAAAAAGGCTAACCCCCACCTCAGCCTTTAGCTTCTCTGTCCATTCGCCTATCATGTACCACCTGGACACGTTAGGCTAGGCTTTAGCTGTGTTCCCAATTTTGTGTGCACCACTACAACAGTGGTGGGGTCGCTTCCTCTGATGCAGTCATTCACCTGCAGCTCCTGTTCACTTCCCACCAGCCAGAGGCCAGAGGCTTGTGGTACTGGTTAGTTCCAGCCTTTCTGATCTGCTGGTGGAGGTGTTGCTCCTCCTGTTAGGCTCATACAATATTGTTTTTACCTTTAGCCAGTCTCTCTCTCTCTCTCTCTCTCTCTCTCTCTCTCTCTCTCTCTCTCTCTCTCTCTCTCTCTCTCTTGACAAGCACCTTCGACCCTTTCTATTTAGAAACTTTATTAGTCTGGTTAAGCCTTCCTTAACTACACATCTCCGTGTTGCATGATAACATTTAAAGAGTCCTTGACATCAAGTAAATCTTTGACCTGCTCTCGTTTCTGGCTTCCTCATCCTCCTGGTTTGGAATATGGTCCTCTTCCAGCGCCCACTTTATGATGGACTCACGTCTGATAACCTCCTACAGCACAGCTTCCCTCATGTGGACAATGGTTCACCTTTCTGTTATCTGCTACAGCAGGAGCTTTCCTCTGTCGTATCGTGTGGTGAATTTGGCATCTTGCCCGCAGTAGTCAAGCTGTATTATGTTTTGTGGAATTTTTATCTATTTTTTTCTGAGCAAACAAAGACGGGGTTTGAAACGAGGGGGTTTGACCCTCCCAAACATAGGTGGCATCCAAGAAAATGTGCCAAGGACGACGAGTCCTGTAAACATTTGTTAATCTTCGACATCGAAATATTTTGAATTTTTATTTGTGTAAAAATTGCTCGGCAGTCTTTAAATTGATGCCGAATATCAATGAAAGCAGAAATTGTTCATTTTACGATGATTTTGTCCATTTTGGGAATATCTGAAGATACAGGTTTGGCTGAGGTCAACGCTCGCCGCACGTGGAGAAGGAAAGTTGTGGTGATTACCGAGTTATAATCCCATATTGTAGGACCACATGACCATAACTGCAACATAGAACAAGTGGACATACAGTACGAGGGGCAGTAGTTAGTGTTGTAGCTGGGACCAGTGGTCTTATGATGAGTGATGGTAGTGAACAGCAGTTATTTCCTGTCGTAATGTTTTCTTTCTGAACTTTTGTTATTGTAAATGTTTTCTTTTGGTCATTTTGATAAAAGTAAGTGGTTATTCACAAGTATGGTCAGTGTACGGGGATGGTTATGGACAGTTAATATATACTTGCAACACAGTATCAGCCACAAATGTGTCGTATACGAGAAATATAATCGAGATTCTTAATGTTTCACACAAATGTTGATCAAAGATGGCTACTCATGGATTAATAGATTATATAATACATATATAATGCGTAAAAATGGTTTACTATGTTGGTTAAGTCAGCATTACCAGCAATAACTGTTGACCAAGAGCCTTACTTACCTTCTCTCGCTCATAATTTTGCTCTCAAATTCATGCCAGATGCTTCCTGTCGAAGTGATACAAGAAAATGACTAATGAGATCATGAGGTAGTGTATGAATGTAGTTCCTCAGGGGTGTATAGATGTCATATGAAGTAGAGCGCGGGAAGGGATGCACAGGTGTGGCGGGGGGCCAAATTAAACAGTAGCTGGCAGCTGGCGTCTCCATGGCCGGGTGGGGTGAGTCAGAGGTTTACACTTGCGCTCCCGTTAGGATTACCCTGCCTGCCTGTCTCCCTGACTGACTAGAGTATTGCACGGGGCTCGTAGTCGCAGAGATGTCATTCAAATGATTGGATTGATAACGTATGAAACGTACGTATTGGGGAAATACGTCCGTGATGGAAAGAAGAAAATACCAGATTGATTTCATGATTATGTTGAGGCCTTACTTCATCCTCGGCATTCATGTAGATCAAGTATGATAAGAAGGGGGAAATGTTCCCAGAATTAAGGCTGAACTCATTCAAAGCTTAGTTATAGAAAAAAAAAAATAGGACGATAGTAAAAAGAAAAGGGAAAACAAATGGAAAAGACTTAAGAAAAAAAGAGAAGATACATATATGATGTTTACAAGGAAATGATTCAAACCCGGTAGCTTAGTTCTGAGTCAGAACGGGAGGGATGAAAGATGGTTCTGGGGATCATTGGATGACACGGGAGTGAAGACGATATTTACATCCCTGAGTTGCTGCTGCTGCTGTCTACAACTCACTGACATGGTGGGTTCAAGATGGTTCCGGATACCAGTCCGGCATTCCAGGATACGGAAGGCAGTACTTCCCTGGGCTACCCGGTATCTGGAGGGGGAGGAGCAGGTTTGTAGGATGTCCTCAGGAGGAGGCGAGGAGGGTGCTGGGATGTCCTCAGGGGGGAGGCGAGGAGTGTGCTGGGAGGTGATTCAAGTGTTTACTGGCCACACGTTGGTGGTGACAGATTTGAGGGACAGCCTGCAGAAGTCCGGTGTCTGTGTTCAAGTGTGAGACTTTGTGAAGGTAGAAAGTTGAGAATGAATATGAAGAGAAACAGTTATTATATTTAGCAGAGGAGTGAGACGGGTTGAATGGAGAGAACCATGAAGAAGTTGGGTGTTTCAGATACATGGGAGTGGATACAGCAGCGAATGGCACCATGGAAGGTGGAGTGAGCTACAGGGTAGGTGATTGCGACAAAGACCATGGGATCACTGAGGAGTGCATGGAAAGAGAGATCATGACGATGAGGACAAAAATAGGCCTGTTTGATGGTATAGTGGTGCCATGGTGTTGTATGGGAGACAGAGAGAGAGAGAGGTTTGGGCTGTAGATGAGAATGTACGGAAGATGGTGAATATGTGGGAAAGGTGAAGCTTGCGGCGAACATTTTGGCGTGATTGTTAATCGAGTAAGAAATGATAGGGTAATGAGCATGGTTGTAGCAGTTGATGAAGAGGTTGTAGTGCAGTGGTTTGGAGAGAAGTGAGTCAGGGAAGGTTGACACGGAGGGTATATGTGTCAGATGTAGAGGAGTCAATCAGGGAGAGACCGAATTGGAGGTAGAAGGATGGAATGGAAATAAGTTGTGTTGATGTAAGCATACAAGGCTATTTTTATGTCCGTGGTGCTACGTGGCTGGCGTGGGGAAACTACGAAAAAGATATATATATATATATATATATATATATATATATATATATATATATATATGGCGCTCTGGTTTCATAGCATTACTAATTTCGACGGGACAGTCCCGGTTGGGAGCTGTGTCTCGGTGGCCCAGGATGCGAAACTGTCCCGCATTTGGAGAACCTTACCATAAAGTGTTCCCGATATCAAAATTACTACAGGCAAGCTGTGTGACTGCTCTGAATTTTTGCTGTTGTTGTACAAATGTTAATAGCAAATCCCTTTATGATTAGAGCTGTAGATAAATATCTTTGTTTATTTTATACCGTTAGAAAACCAACATACAGCCGGCTTAAGCACTACTCTCATGTAATGCCCTTTATTTTCCTACATCACTGTTTACATACGTAACTTCATACTCACATGAATATGAAACTACAGTAGTTTGTTTAGAAATACCCTGTAACATCTGACAATATATACTATGAATGGGGGACTGATTTAATATGATTACTGTTCCATGGAACAGAAACTTGTGTCTTTTCATTATTCATCAGACATCCCGCTATCAATGCCAGGAAATCTGGTCACTTTTGGTGACCCCCACAACACAGACTTACTGTAGGGTTAGAGCGAGTGAAGTCTCTGGGGTTCCCCACGACCATTCCATGGAGTGGTCTGCAGTGCATGGTCACGCTACCTTCAGTAACGAGGAAATGTGGACTCCTGTGGGGTCCAC
This sequence comes from Panulirus ornatus, assembly GCF_036320965.1. Lineage (NCBI taxonomy): Eukaryota > Metazoa > Arthropoda > Malacostraca > Decapoda > Palinuridae > Panulirus > Panulirus ornatus. Next base: position 35,191,559 of record NC_092234.1, on the reverse strand, counting down.
AGAAATACAGCCTCCCCAAACTTACTTATATATATATATATATATATATATATATATATATATATATATATATATATATATATATATATTTCTTTTTTTTTTCTTTCAAACTATTCGCCATTTCCCGCACTAGCGAGGTAGCGTTAAGAACAGAGGACTGGGCCTTTGAGGGAATACCCTCACCTGGCCCAATTCTCTGTTCCTTCTTTTGGAAAATTAAAAAAAAACGAGAGGGGAGGATTTCCAGCCCCCCGCTCCCTCCCCTTTTAGTCGCCTTCTACGACACGCAGGGAATACGTGGGAAGTATTCTTTCTCCCCTATCCCCAGGGATAATATATATATATATATATATATATATATATATATATATATATATATATATATATATATATATATGTGTGTGTGTGTGTGTGTGTGTGTGTGTGTGTGTGTATTTGTGTAAAATATGAAATTACCTCAGGACCAATTTCTATTGAAAGAATCCTGCCGTTACCCAAGTTTTATTGGTGAAGGCTGCGCTGCTCCCAGTAGCTGGGCAATGTTGGGTACTTTAGAGTGAAACTTCTTTGAAAATACTATTCCCATTGTTGCCACCTTTAAGTCACGTCTCACTCATGGTGTACCCTCTTGCAGGCGAAGCCCGGTAACACACTATATATATATATATATATATATATATATATATATATATATATATATATATATATATATATATATATATATATATATATATATTATTCATATTTTCGGGTCATCTGAAGCTTACTCCCCCACACCTTCCAACACTTTTATAGGTTAGGTATTTTCCCTCCCCCCTCTCCATCTAACCCCGGAGGGGGGGAATCTTCATGTGATTCTCCTATATGTATTTGTCGTACTTTTTTTTTCGAATTTTGGCCAATTTTGATCATTCATGCACCACGTGCACCATAATCAGCCAACGTAATTTTCAAATACGTCAAAAGACAATGTAATTTCTGTGGTAAACTTGATGTGTATTCCAACATCTACAGCGTTTATTTAATCTCTAAGCTGGGTTTATGCGAGGAAACGTTGGTCCTGATCTACGCTGTCACTAAAGATAAATTACATTAAACAAAAACTTTGAGTTATGAAAATTCTTTACCAAAGAAACGCTGGGCGTACGAAGGGCCACAGAAATTGGGGGTCCCACACACGTTTGACCGCAGAAACGTTGAACCCATGAAACGTTTGGGTATTGGTACGTTGGAGGGGACGTGGAAGACGAGGCGATGATACTGTAAAGCTTTATCGTATGTTTGTGAAACTAATGCAAGAGCAGATCTTACTAGTCGACTTCCATAAGACCCAGTAAAATATTTTATTTTTTTTAGGGTTATGGAGAAGGTATTAATGTATGCCCGCATCCCTGCCAGAACCTTGAACTCTGGATTTTCCTTACTCGCACTAGATTCTGGATACTGTAGCCTCCTGCCTAATGTATCTTCTGATGGAAGACAACCCTTGTATTGTGTGTAGAAACTGCTGATATAGAGTAATTGTGGTGTGACCCTGGATTATAGAAATATAAGCTTAAAATCTTGAGTGAGTGACTACACCCTACCATCTTCAATGATTGAAATGTTTAGTTTTTCCCAAGTGGATGTGTGTTCTTATAGGATCATATGGTGGTTGAGATGCTATAGTAACATAGGAGATATATATAATATGGATGGTCGTACGAGAAAGAAGAGAAAGTGTTGAAAATAAAGTTTATCCAGCGAGATGTGGTCAGATTGCGCGGGCGGTGGTGCTGCCATCTGTGGGCGGGTGGGGCAGGCGACGGCCGTCCCCGCAACGCACTGTGACGTCATACCACCGTAATGAGGCTCGCACCAGTTTTATCGAATGGTGTTGAATGGGTAACAGTACGGTCGGCTTTACAGTCAATTTTACCCTATTTCCCTATGCACTACTGGGATCTATTTGTGAGGTGAGACGGGGCTTGTGAGCACCTGATCAGAAATACACAGGCAATGTTCACGGGCAACATTCGAGTGACAATATGCGAAGCCGCCGATCTGCGCCTTACCGACTGTATGACTCGTTATGTCGGAGTGGCAGGGGTTGGAAAAGGGCAACAAGAACTAACCTTGGATCCTTATGTTAGCTTAGACCTGGACGAAGAGCACTGGAACAGGACCCAGCCGCGGCAGAAGACCCTCACGCCCGTGTGGAACGAGACGTTCGAGCATGAGGTGGTCGGGGTCGTCCAGCTCGGCCTCAAAATCTTCCATGACTCTGCGGTGGGCAATGACGATTTCGTTGCCGATGCGACCGTACCCCTCGAGGAAATATGTGCCGATAACCAGACTCACGCCGATATCTGGGTAAGTCCCTAGGGGAGGTTGGGAAGGTAAGTCCCTGAGGAGTTGAAGGGGAAAAGAGAGAGAGAGAAATGGGGGATGAGTATGGGGCGAGGAGGACGGGGAGGGAGCCCTGGCCGCCAGTCAACACTGGCAATTGACAGCTGATGGCAGGTGTGGCCCCCTCCCCCAAGCCCCGGCCACCCCGCCTCACACACCACTCGGGGAACTTACTCATTATGAGGTATTTAAGAAGCATGAGGGGTAGATCACCTACTGCTGTATCGGTCATAAAGGCTGCTGAGGGAATAGTGGTGCTCCCATGTAATGATGAAGTGTTTTATAATTTTTTTTTTTTAATGAGTTGATTTCTGACACCACCTGGTGTTATGTTATGCCATGGTATGACAAAATGATATTTTTCCCTGATGTGAGTGTATGTAAGAGTGCTTCACACAGTAGCTCTGGGTTTAATGCTCTTCAAATTGATTGGTATCATGTATATTTTTTAAAGCTCTCATTAATATAAGAAAGTATATTTAACCTCTTGTATAGTAATTCAGAAACTTAATGAATACTGGTATATAATTGATCACTTTTTTATCTACCCATTCGTCTTTTTTGGAAAGATAATTTCACAGGGCATTTGATACCATAAGATTGTAGAAGTGAGAATGTGATGAGGGGAGAATGACTTTTTCAACCAGTAAATACTACACATTCCAATGATGCTACAGCCTCAAGTGAAGCTCACAGTGTGTCTAGGGCGGGCTTTGAAGATCTGGGAAAATGTTAAGTATAACAAATATCATGTAAGCATGACTGTTAGACCAAATCCAACATACCAGTACCTTTATCAGGCCCAGTCTATCATAGGTTAGGTGAGGTCGGGTTTAAGGTGTGGTCGGGTTTGAAGTTGCTGATTCGTAAACTGACGTTGTTGGGTTTGGTATCATTTCTATATCCATATAAGATCTGGTATATTTAACAACACATTTTCCTTCATTTTTCAAAAACCCCTTTTTTTTCATTTAAGATTGCAGGATGGGGTATGGGTGGTCCTCTTATTGGTTGTGGAAGTCATTTTCCTCTCACAATATGCTTATTTTTGCATCAGATCAGTTGCTTGGCAATGTGATTTTTCAGGAAAAGTGATAATGTGGCATACAGAAACTTTAAATTATTCTGCAGGAAAACCCATTCCAGATCCGATATCTTACGAGATACTTTGAGTTAGAATGTTTGAGAAATAGCTGATGCTTTACCTTGTTACTTAATCGAAATACAGGATGGTGGTTCCTCTGTACCTTGGTTTCCAGATCTGCCATGTAGTCCACAAGTTATTCTTTGCTTGTTTCAGGTTCAGCTGTGCCTAATAGTCGTATGCTAGAGTCAGTGTTTACCAGTACTGTACTGTATTTGTCAGGATTTGTTGTACATGACTTCATGTTTGTTGAGATTACAGCTTTTAGTAAACTATTCCATACTTCCACAGGTGAATACCTGGTGAAGTCTTTTGGGGTCTTCTTTCCCCCTGCCCAGGCTGTTGGGTTATGTTATTGGTTGACCAAGTTGTTGGAAGCCACAGGTTCATGTAGCCCCCACTGCCTGGCTTGTCAGTTACACTTTGTTGGTATTTGTTGTGGGCACTCTTAGACTTCCCCATTGTTCATCCTATGGTGCTACTGATGACTACAGGCAAGTTATTGAAGCATCTTGGGTCCCAGATGTTTAAGATGTTCTCTCTTTTTTGTGCATATGGCATCGGATTTCAATCATAATATGTCACCAAGCCTTCTGTGCCTATTGTGTCAGTAGGATTTTATTTCTAGGATTTTCCATGTATAGATGATGATATATCTTTTCTGCTTTGCACTCTTGGTAATGTAGCCTCATTAATTTCAGGTGTTCCCATTAATTTTGCTCCTTATAACTTTAAGCTGGGAAAGGTCTGTGAAATCTTTATAGTTCTGCAGTTTCACATGCCTTATAAGGTGCTGTTAGAACATGAGCAATATTCTGTCTGTGAAAGAATAAATGCCTTGCATTGGATGTTCTTGTCTTGAGAGTCTACAGGATCCAGTCCACTATTTGTGATTAAGTACTTCCTGATATCTTGTTTGCATCTTTGTTTTTGGATTGTTAATGCATGATGATCTTGTACTGTTAGTATGTAACTTGAAAGATCTGTTTATCACTTTTATTGTGCATTCCTTTTTTTTCATACATGTTCGCAATTTCCCACGTTAGTGAGGTAGCGTTAAGAACAGAGGACTGAGCCTTGAAGGGAAAATCCTCACTTGGCCCCCTTCTCTGTTCCATCTTTTGCAAAAGTAAAAAGTGGAGGGGAGGATTTGTCCTGTGATTCTTCTGTATCTCACTGATTTTAATGTCAGGTTTGGTAGCCATTCTTTGTAGCTCTGTCATTACTTATTCCTAGCAGTAATTTAGTGACTTTACTTTTTTCCTATAACCTGTATCCTTGCTATACCTTACATATACCCTGTGATGGCTTTGAGCTCCTCAACCCCCAGAGCTTGTGCTGAGTTGGGATGTTAGTAAATTGATCTTTTAGATATCACAGCCAGCATGTCTACATAACCATCACAGCCTGGTTGGTTTGGTTCTCTTTATATAAGTACTTAGTTCATTCAGGATGTCCTTAAGTTTTTCTACAGTACACTCCACATTGTTTCTGATGGTTGAAGGCAATGTATTCGATTCTTGGACCATGGATTTTCAACGTGTTTTTTCCTGTGCTCATTGCACCTTTTGATTTTGTTGGTGATATTTCTCAGTCTTTCCATACTTATGTTAGTAGGGAACTGATTTTAAGTGTGCTAGGAGCCATTCCTTCCATGATTTTCCAGGTAAAAATCATGATTGCCACACCTCTCCTTTCTGTTCTTTAAAGTATAACCTTGATAATTTCAGTTGCTCTCAATAGTTCACATCCCCTACAGCATTAGAGTGGGCTGTGAGGGATCTTTCCACACTTTTTAACTGCAGTTTTGCATGCCCTGAAAAATAATGCTAGGACACAGTAGTAATCTGCTTGTGAGATTATTAATGCTCACATGGGTGTCATCATTGGTTGCCCACCTATCTTGAAGGTTCGCAAGATCCAGCCCACCTTTTTGGAAGAGGCAATTAGCTGTTGTCATGTGTTGACTGAAGGGAAGATTGTCAGACATTATCAGTCCGAGGTCTTTTATGTTATTCAGTCATAGCAGTGTGTGATTGTGTCTACATCTGTCAGGTATTCTGTTATGTGTTTATATTACTTCTCTCACTTTTATGGGAAGAGTTAGAACATTTTCCTATCGCTTAGCATCTTGTTTTTAGTGCTTTATCAGTTGCAGAAGACTCTTTATGTACATCCATTAGTTTCTCAGTCATTTCTGTCACTGAGATTTTCACCTGGCAGTTATTCTGCTATCACATGCACAAGATGAAACTATGATGTATTTGCATCACTGTCAGAATTGAGGATGAGAAACACAAGTGTGAATACAGTTCTTTGGAGTACTCAGCTTTTTAACCTACAGGCACTGGAAATAGATTTACAAGAATGTGCAGTGATGTACAGACAGAAATCTTGTACACCCATCTTTCAATTTTTGTTGTTATTCCCATCTTCAGCAATTTTGTGTGATAATGGAAAATTGATTACTATGGCATTAATTTTGATGAGTACATGCATTACTCTAGCTAAACTCATAAAATCTTCATTGTGTAATATTTATCTCGTGTAGGTCCAACTCTATAATGAAAATAAACTGAATAAATGTAGCAAGTTTCTCATTGATCCAAGGCTTTTTGCAGTCTGTATTACATCTGTATTTTGTCATGGGCATCAGATGCTTTTTGAGTATTCTATATGGGTTTTTATGAAGGCTTGACACAGTAGGCTGCATGTTTTTTGTTCTGATGCATAAAGACCTTCCTGATTAGTCCAGGGATCAGATTATCTTTATTGACTTTGTTCTGCATGTTTCTCAAAACTTAGGTGGTGATCTAATGTTGCTTGTATACCTTTTTCATTTATTGCAGTTTTTATATCGGTCCACAAATTCATAGATTCCCAATTCATATGTTGGTGCTTTATTGCAAATGTCCCATTTGTATGTTGTTGATACTTTACATATGCATGGGTAAAACTTGAGTGCAGAAACCATTTTGCATTTTGCACATATAGTTGGTGTAAGAAATTTTATACAGTTTTTAAGATAATTTTTTAACTAAAACAGTGTTGTATGCAAATAAAAATACTTCTGATTTGACTCATGAAAACAGGTTAGGGTCAAGATCTGTTTTGGTTCTGCATTGAAACTATAGGAAATCACTATTTATTCCGTAGGAGTTCATTGTGATCACAGAAATAGGAACTGATCAATTTTCACCTTTGTCATGAACAGTATTAGATAAGGTGATGGTAGTATTATGTAATGGAAACTTTGGGGATAATTGATGTAAAAGTAGACAATGTACTTGTGAAAAATGGACAGAACATATAAAAGCCTTAGTTAACTTCCCGTTCTGTTAGGGTTTATCTTAATGTTTAATATTCATTTGAAATATATTACTCGGATCGAAATGCGCCACCATCATGGTGCTGAATGTCAACAAACAGACATCGCAACAAGTGGCCTTATGTTACCAGTAGGAAGTGAATTTAATGCTGGTATATTTCTGCTATCATTTTGGCAACTAGATGACTTTCTATAGGTTCTAGTGGTATTTTATTAGTATTTTACGTACTTTTATGTTAATCAGTACCTCATGTTCTCTATATAAATAGTCCTCATCACTTTATATGATTCAGTAAAATTCAGTGCTACCAAACATGATCTGCAAACATTTTTATTATCCAGACTTTACACCAGCATTGAAGAGCACAGTCAGTCAATATACAGGGCAAATACTACAGTGGAGTTATTCTAAACAGTTACCCAGGTCATTCATTGAAATGACAGGCATGATTAAATAAATTATTCCTGGATCTTAGGTTGCAGATTTGACAGTTTTGGGTGTTTTAAAATGCTGCTGAAAGATGAAAATATGGACGAGTACTTGTTAAGACTGGAATCATGATTCATGCATAGAGGAGGATGACATGAAAATAAAAAGATTGGGTAGTATCTGGCATGTTGTATTTCAGAATGATACTGCTTGTATTGTGCATTATAAGTAATGTAACTGTTACTATTGTTTTGAAAGTTTAAACACAATATGAGAGCCTTGAATATCCTGCATTACACTGATTCTACGGTGTATATGTTGAAAGATTATGAAAAGCTGTACCACAGAGAGAGAAATTGAAATTAGATTTGCTGAATACATGAAAAACCGCAAAAATAGATCATCTAACAAGGATAAAAAAAAAAAAAAATTAAAAGTACGAAGAAGAATTAATGCAGCATTTTATTATGAGTTGGAAAAAATGTGACTCAAGAAGGTTTGATAAGGTTTGTCAAATGAAATAGATTTTGATATGAGAGATACAGGTAATGTTCTGTGGGAGAAATTTTTAAGAACTCTTTTATCTTTAGTGTAGAACAAATCTAATGGTAAAGTACATAGATGTATTTGATAATGATACTGCTCATAGTTTTCTTAATTTGACTGACGTTGATAATGCTGAACTAAGAATGTGATTAGGCTTGGCAGGAAGCAGGATTAGAATGGAAAAAGATCAGAGACTAAGACTAACACAAGCCACTGTAGCTTAAATAGAAGACAAAAATCGTTTACAGAAATCATGGATGATTTCAAAATGTAACTACAGAAGATCATACATGGAAATTGGCATCTTGTACATCAGGATGCAGTTTACAGTTAATGGATAAGAATAGTGTTAACATGGAAAGAGCATTAGATTTGAGGAAAGGTTAGGGAAATAGATACATAATTTAAGGCTGACCATGGAAATTTAGAACTGGTAAGAGTTAAAATCCAGTGAAATCAGTATGCACTGTATAATGTAAATACTGTAAATTTGTGCAGATTTAGACAATTTTGTAAATTATTGTGATGAGCTTAAGATTTATGTATGGTGAAATGCCTAATATGATCTCCGTGGTCGATGTTTAATTAAAAACTGGTTGCCATCTATAGATGGTTATGACTTTTGTGAAAATTTTCTCATGGGAAAATGAAATGTTTTATTTTAGGTAGCAGATATTGATGCATGTGTGCAGCATGGCACCATTTTGTAAAAAAGATTACTAGTAGTTCAGTTGTGGTACTCTTCTATATCTTAACTAAACCTAACCAAACATGATGTAAACATAAACGTTTGTGGAAGAAAATTATGATCACAGTTTAAGGAACTTTAACCCGTCCATTTTTGGTATTTGTATGCTGAATATGAATTTGTAGCAGTAGATGGAGACGTGGTAGCTAACTTCTAAGAGGGTGTCTTGATAGAGGGTGCTCATGAAAAGATTCATGAAATATTAGTGGTTTCTTTCCAAAAGCTCATCATCTCTAAAGTTAAACCTTATTCAACTTAATGACCTTAAAAGTTGTACAAGGCAGCACAGACTTTTTAAGACCTATTAGAGATTGATTTCAAGTCAGCTGTAGGTGCACCTTTACAAATCTGTGGTGCGCAGAATCAAAGCTTTGCTGGTTTTAGAATTTCCCAGTTTCTCTCTCTCTCCAAAAAAAAAGGGGGGGTGGAAGGAAACCAGCAGTTGCAATTTTAATTGATTTTCCAGCTCTCTGAATTGTAGAACATTCTCTGAAACTTATGATAGCAAAGCCAAAGAGATAAGACCACCCATGAATGTAATTCCGTCCCCTTATTGCACAAGTAGGTAAAAGTAGTTAACTGCTGAACAAAGAGAAACAAGCTGACAAAAATCAGACAGGCAGAGACATCATTGTAGAACTCTCTCAGTACTGTACATATAGATAATTACAGAAAATTTGAAATGTTATCTTTGGAATATGTGTCAGAGGTGGAGGGAACAAGGAGAAACAGGAGACCAAATTGGAGGTGGAAGGGCAGAGTAAAAAAGATTTTGAGCTTTTGGGGCCTGAACAAACAGGAGTGTGCAAGGAATAGAGTGAATTGGAACGATGTGCTGTCACTGGACTGAACCAGGGCATGTAAAGTGTCTGGGGTGAACCTTGGAAAGGCCTCTGGGGCCTGGATGTGGATAGGTAGCTGTGGTTTCGGTTCATTACACATGACAGATAGAAACTGAGTGTGAACAAATGTGGTCTTTTTGTCTGCTTTCCTGGTGCTACCTTACTGAAGCAGGGGGTAATTATGCTGCTTCCTGTGGGGTGAGGTAGCGACAGGAATGGATGAAGGCAAGCAAGTATGAATATGTACTTGTGTATATATGTATATGCATGTATATGTTGATATGTATGTGCGCGTTTATGTGTATATGATTGGATAGGCCATTTTTCGTTTGTTTCCTGGCATTACCTCACTGACGTGAGAAACGGCAATAAAATATAATGATAATATAATGTATCTTTGGAATATCAAAATTAGCCTGTCTTTTCGCATATCCAGACTAACATTTATGCATGCCCAGTATGTTTAAATGAGGTTAGGGTTCCTATACTCACAGCATTAGATTACATTCTGAGCAAACTCTTGAAGTAATATTAGTGTCTTTGAATGGGTGATTTAACACATTGAATATCGGGATTTTTTTTCATACTTGATCCTTGTTTCCCCACATCAGTAAGGTATTGCCAGGAGCAGATGAAAGGCCACGTCAGCTCTCTTCCATTCTCTGGCAGTCATGTGAAATGCACTGAAACTGGAGTTCACTATGCAAAACCACGCCCCACAGACCTTTCCATTCACCCCAGACATTATATATGCCCTGGTTCAGTCTATTAAAAGCATATCGACCCCTGTATATCACATTGTTGCAGTTCATTGTATGTGATTACTATTGAACAGCCAGGGAACATTTGAAATGCATGAAATATACGGGGAAAGAAGGGTTTTGGATACAAGTGAAAACGAGTAGTTCAACCAACACAACAGATACCTATTAATTAATGTAGTAACTGAAGGTAGAAGTAACCACAAATGCCAGAAAGATGGGTTGCAGTGATAATAGGTACTCAATTCTCATAGATATTATCATGAAAGTGAAATGTGAACTGACTGAATAATTCAGATGCCTTATGACTGTTGAAAGAAATTGCAAGTTTAAGTAATGAACAGTTGACAAATGTAAAAAAGAAAGTATTATATATGATGAACATAGATTTAGTTAACAAAGTGCTTTAACACAGACTAGTCATAGTACCAGGAACATTGACCTTTCAATTCCTCCTGTCTGACCTCAGATATCGCAATGATGTGTTCTGTTGTAAATGCATTGTAAATGTATCCGAAAAAAGTGTTAGGCTGTGTTTTCCTTGATGCATAAGCCACTAGCTTATTACCTAATGTATTTCTAGGGTTGGGCCTGAGCAACTCGTAGATGTTCAATATGTCTTGTCACACTATGCAGAATATGAACTTACTTCATATACATGTAGAAAATAGTAGTGTTATTATATATATTTACCCCTACGCCTAGACTCGTGAAGTTTTGAAATGAGGCATATCACACTTAAGACACTTTAGCATACGTTATTTATTGGTGACACATACACTTCTTATTTGCAACAAATTTAAAGAAATGCACACACACTGATTATTTTTTTCATTCTGGATTGCTGTTTCCTGTGTTAGCAAGGTAACACCAGGAATAGAGGAAGAAATGCCATATTCACTCACATCCTATAGATAGGGTTGTACATAGGAGGGTGGATGTGTTGGAAATTAAATGTTAGAGGACAATATGTGGTGTGAGGTGGTTTGATCGAGTAAGTGATGTAAGGGTAAGAGAGATGTGTGGTAATAAAAAGTGTGGTTGAGAGAGCAGAAGAGGGTGTGTTGAAATGGTTTGGACACATGGAGAGAATGAGTGAGGAAAGATTGACAAAGAGGATATATATGTGTCAGAGGTGGAGGGAGAAAGATTGACAGAGGATATATGTGTCAGAGGTGGAGGGAAGAAGGAGAAGTGGGAAACCAAATTGGAGGTGGAAGGTTGGAGTGTAAAAGATTTAGAGCAATCAGGGCCTGAACATACAGGAGGGTGAAAGGCATGCACGGAATAGAGTAAAATTGGAACCGGAGTTGATGTGCTATCAGTGGAGTGTATGGGGTAAACCATGGAAAGATGTGTGGGGTCTGGATGTGTATAGGAAGCTGTGGTTTCAGTGTCTTTTCCTGGTGTTACCTTGCTGAAGGGGGAATGCTATTTCCAGTGTGGTTGGGAAGTGACAGGAATGGATGAAGGCAAGCGTGAATATGTACATGTGTATATGTCTGTGTATGTATATGTGCATGTATGGGTGTTTATGTATGTATATGTGTATATGAGTGAATGGGCTGTTCTTCATCTGTTTCCTGGCACTACCTCACTGTCACAGGAAACAGCGATTAAGATGATAAGATAAAATATTTTTCATACATTTCCTATGTTAGCGAGGTAGCATTAAAAACAGAGGGACTGAGCCTTCACGGGAATATTCTCACTTTGCCCCCTTTCCTGTTCATTCTTTTGGAAATTTAAAAGTGAGAGGGAGGATTTCCAGCCCCTCGCTCCCACTCCTTTTAGTCGCCTTCTATGGCATGCAGGGAATATGTAGAAAGTATTCCTGAACATATAGGAGGGTGAGAGGCATGCAAGGAATAGAGTGAATAGGAATGATGTGGTATACCAGGGTTGACATGCTGTCAGTGAACTGAACCAGGGTATGTGAAACATCTGGGGTAAGCCATGGAAAGGTCTGTGGGGCCTGGATGTGGATAGGGAGCTGTGGTTTGGGTGCATTACACTTGATAGCTAGATACTGAGTGCAAACGAGTGTGGGCTTTTGTTTTCCTGGCACTACCTTGCAGGAGCAGGGGGTAACAATGCTTGTTTCCTGTGGCGAGGGGTGGTGCCAGGAATGGATGAAGGCAAGCAAATATGAATATGTACATGTGTATATAAGTAATGCCTGTGTATGTTTATGTTGATATGTATATGTGTGTCTATGGGCATTTATGTATATATTATATTTTTTATTTTTTTTATTATACTTTGTCGCTGTCTCCCGCGTTTGCGAGGTAGCGCAAGGAAACAGACAAAAGAAATGGCCCAAACCCCCCATATACATGTATATACATATGTCCACACACGCAAATATACACACCTACACAGCTTTCCATGGCTTACCCCAGACGCTTCACATGCCCTGATTCAATCCACTGACAGCACGTCAACCCCGGTATACCACATCGCTCCAATTCACTCTATTCCTTGCCCTCCTTTCACCCTCCTGCATGTTCAGGCCCCGATCACACAAAATCTTTTTCACTCCATCTTTCCACCTCCAATTTGGTCTCCCTCTTCTCCTTGTTCCCTCCACCTCCGACACATATATCCTCTTGGTCAATCTTTCCTCACTCATCCTCTCCATGTGCCCAAACCACTTCAAAACACCCTCTTCTGCTCTCTCAACCACGCTCTTTTTATTTCCACACATCTCTCTTACCCTTACGTTACTCACTCGATCAAACCACCTCACACCACACATTGTCCTTAAACATCTCATTTCCAGCACATCCATCCTCCTGCGCACAACTCTATCCATAGCCCATGCCTCACAACCATACAACATTGTTGGAACCACTATTCCTTCAAACATACCCATTTTTGCTTTCCGAGATAATGTTCTCGACTTCCACACATTCTTCAAGGCCCCCAGAATTTTCGCCCCCTCCCCCACCCTATGATCCACTTCCGCTTCCATGGTTCCATCCGCTGCCAGATGCACTCCCAGATATCTAAAACACTTCACTTCCTCCAGTTTTTCTCCATTCAAACTCACCTCCCAATTGACTTGACCCTCAACCCTGCTGTACCTAATAACCTTGCTCTTATTCACATTTACTCTTAACTTTCTTCTTCCACACATTTTACCAAACTCAGTCACCAGCTTCTGCAGTTTCTCACATGAATCAGCCACCAGCGCTGTATCATCAGCGAACAACAACTGACTCACTTCCCAAGCTCTCTCATCCCCAACAGACTTCATACTTGCCCCTCTTTCCAAAACTCTTGCATTTACCTCCCTAACAACCCCATCCATAAACAAATTAAACAACCATGGAGACATCACACACCCCTGCCGCAAACCTACATTCACTGAGAACCAATCACTTTCCTCTCTTCCTACACGTACACATGCCTTACATCCTCGATAAAAACTTTTCACTGCTTCTAACAACTTTCCTCCCACACCATATATTCTTAATACCTTCCACAGATCATCTCTATCAACTCTATCATATGCCTTCTCCAGATCCATAAATGCTACATACAAATCCATTTGCTTTTCTAAGTATTTCTCACATACATTCTTCAAAGCAAACACCTGATCCACACATCCTCTACCACTTCTGAAACCACACTGCTCTGCCCCAATCTGATGCTCTGTACATGCCTTCACCCTCTCAATCAATACCCTCCCATATAATTTACCAGGAATACTCAACAAACTTATACCTCTGTAATTTGAGCACTCACTCTTATCCCCTTTGCCTTTGTACAATGGCACTATGCACGCATTCTGCCAAACCTCAGGCACCTCACCATGAGTCATACATACATTAAATAACCTTACCAACCAGTCAACAATACAGTCACCCCCTTTTTTAATAAATTCCACTGCAATACCATCCAAACCTGCTGCCTTGCCGGCTTTCATCTTCTGCAAAGCTTTCACTACCTCTTCTCTTCTTATGTATATATATATATGTGTATATGAGTGATTGGGCCATTCTTTGTCTGTTTCCTGGCACTGCCTTACTGATGCAGGAAATGGCAGTCAAGTATAATGAATGAATTGATATTTATAATTTTCATAAGAAATATAATTGGATATTTTAATTCTTTTCCTGCTTAGTTAATTTTGAGTTGGTGCCCTGAAAATGTCAGTAATCCAACAAAATGTTGTGGTGCCAGGAATGGATGAGGGCAAGCAAATATGAATATGTGCATGTTTTTTTTTTTTTTTTTTTTTTTTTTTATACTTTGTCGCTGTCTCCCGCGTTTCCGAGGTAGCGCAAGGAAACAGACGAAAGAAATGGCCCAACCCCCCCCATACACATGTACATACACACGTCCACACACGCAAATATACATACCTACACAGCTTCACATGCCTTGGTTCAATCCACTGACAGCACGTCAACCCCTGTATACCACATCACTCCAATTCGCTCTATTTCTTGCCCTCCTTTCACCCTCCTGCATGTTCAGGCCCCGATCACACAAAATCCTTTTCACTCCATCTTTCCACCTCCAATTTGGTCTCCCTCTTCTCCTCGTTCCCTCCACCTCCGACACATATATCCTCTTGGTCAATCTTTCCTCACTCATTCTCTCCATGTGCCCAAACCATTTCAAAACACCCTCTTCTGCTCTCTCAACCACGCTCTTTTTATTTCCACACATCTCTCTTACCCTTACGTTACTTACTCGATCAAACCACCTCACACCACACATTGTCCTCAAACATCTCATTTCCAGCACATCCATCCTCCTGCGCACAACTCTATCCATAGCCCACGCCTCGCAACCATACAACATTGTTGGAACCACTATTCCTTCAAACATACCCATTTTTGCTTTCCGGGATAATGTTCTCGACTTCCACACATTTTTCAAGGCTCCCAAAATTTTCGCCCCCTCCCCCACCCTATGATCCACTTCCGCTTCCATGGTTCCATCCGCTGACAGATCCACTCCCAGATATCTAAAACACTTCACTTCCTCCAGTTTTTCTCCATTCAAACTCACCTCCCAATTGACTTGACCCTTAACCCTACTGTACCTAATAACCTTGCTCTTATTCACATTTACTCTTAACTTTCTTCTTCCACACACTTTACCAAACTCCGTCACCAGCTTCTGCAGTTTCTCACATGAATCCGCCACCAGCGCTGTATCATCAGCGAACAACAACTGACTCACTTCCCAAGCTCTCTCATCCCCAACAGACTTCATACTTGCCCCTCTTTCCAAAACTCTTGCATTTACCTCCCTAACAACCCCATCCATATATGTGTATATATGTAATGTCTGTGTATGTATATGTATGTATATGTGCAACATGGGCATTTATGTATATATATGTGTATATGAGTGGATGGGCCATTCTTTGTCTGTTTCATGGCGCTACCTTGCTGACGCAGGAAACGGCAATCAAAGATAATGAATAAATGAATATTTATAATTTTCATAAGAAATATAATTGGATATTTTAACTTTTGCTGCTTAGTTAATTTTGAGTTGGTGCCCTGAAAATGTCAGTAATCCAACAAAATGTTGATATAACATTTTCCATTTCCTTTTCTGTATAAAAAGATATTTCGAGATCCGGCTCTAAAATTCCTTGAAACCCATAGTGTGTTGAGAATAATGATGGTTTCAACAAAAAATACAAAAGCATGTGGAAAATCTTTCTCCCATACATATCTTGTAAGTAGATTTTGTACAAATAGTAATATCTTTGTAAGAAGTTAAGGATCGATCATCTTGGAAAAAAGACATATTTGTTAAAAAGTAAATTTGTTAATTTTCCATGAATTTCTTATATTTTTGAGTGAATTATGATATTGGCTACATATTACAGTATTATATACATTTTGAATATTTACATGTAAATTTGATGAAAGTAAAGCTAATATCCTAAATCTAAATTTTGACACTTGTAGTTGAATAGTTTTTTTTCACGTCATTCCTGTTCAATCTAATCTGAGGAGTTTTAGACTCATCCAATCTCAGTCTTATGCCATTTTTGTAGAGGAGCTGGTGTAACTGAGCTGGTTGATGGGAATGACTCAGGTGTTTCCATCTACACATTGCTGAGTTATACCTCTAAGGCATCATAATCAGTATTTGATAACATCCTCAAGTTCACTCTTCCCCTTAGATTGCCAAAATTACTTTAATTTATGCATCATTTGTAACCATTTTGTCACTCCTGATTGCTATGGTAAAAATGAAACATTTTGGAAATCGTACCAATGAACATGAAAACACTGTTTAGCAGCTTATTCGAAACCTGCAACCTATATTTGCATAAAAGATAAAATGAATCAAAATAGGTACACAGTAGGTAATAGATTATTGACTGATTGTAACTGCACAGTTAAGATACAAGTGACTACTCTCTGCATTTTTGGTTAGGTGATTGAATATAGATAAACATTGGATGCTCCACTGCTTACACTGCATAAATTTTGGCTTATATATGCTTATAAGGGGATATGATATTACAGGATAACATAACATCAGTGACTTGCCCACAAATGAAAATCCAGGTGCAAATGCCTTGTGTAGTGACATTGACTAAATCTTCCAATAACTTGTAGACATTGACTTGCTGAAGCTGTAGGGTAAGTCCAGTTATATCTGTGAATAGAAATAGATATGTGAGTGGACTTACCTTCTTTTAGCAGCAAAAGTCTTAAGGTATTTAATGGACTTGCCATGCATAGTTTAATGATATCATGGCAAAATGCTGTTTGATTCTTATCCCATCAGCTGGCAAAATATGTTTATATCCCATCCACTGGTGGCCTGCTTATACAAGATCACTTGATACACACCATAGTTTGTGCATGCTGCTGTACCAGCTAGCTCATTGTATACTGTCTGCAAAGTAAGTGTGGTCACTTATGTCTGCAAGAAATTTAAAGATACTCAGGGAAGTACATGACATAAGGCTATCACTCTTACAGTGAAATTAGAGCTTAGGAATTTTGATAATGACAAGAAACTCTTAGGTATAGCCTGTGTGTTTAACCCTTGGGCTGCATTGCATTGCACTGTACTGTACTAGTATCTTGATCCACATGCCACTGGACCGGCAGAGATTTTGGTGGCACCATTGCAAATTTCCCTAATTTCAAGACTTTTTTCATGGATGTTACTAGCAACCAGATAAACACAACTGAAAAAACATGTCACCCATCACAGTCACCAATGAATTGTCAAAACGAGTGTAATTGTGTGGTCAAGGCAGGAAGCTAGAATTGCTTAGCAACTATTGAGGTCTGATTTATGATAAATAATGTGTCATGCATTAGTATGTATATCATTGATAAAGATGAGTTTTTTCGTTATTGATATGAATAATGCTCTCTGTGTTACCAATAGGTAGTTTCATAAATGTGTGATATAAAGATATATATAGATTATATGCAAGAGATTTATAAAATCACTAATGGGAAAAAACAACATTTTGTTTAATATGTTTAGGTGTATTGTATGTAAAATGAAATCACACCGAGATAAACCTTGTAATCATCATATAGTTATAAATAAGGACCATCTATGTCACTAGCTAGGACCCTCCCTATCAGCTCAGTACCCTTTTGCACCAATATAGAGGAAGGTACACCACTCTTTTGGATACTTTCTTCAATGATATGTGATACAGAAATATTCTGTAAGAGAAAATGATTTAATTTTTCTTATTGGGTGTGTCATTTCTGACATATGTTACAGGATAGGGATTGCAAAAACAATTACTAAGAAATGAAGGTTACACAGCTCAACAAGTTTTGATGTGGATGAAACTGACCTTTTTAGAATTTAATTCAAGCTATGAAATTGATTAGCAAGTTAGAAAAGATTGCTTTAGGGTTCAAGACAACTAAAGATTGCATGATTCTTAGAAAGAATGCTGAAGGAGATTTTAAGCGTAAGTCCTTGCTTAAAAAAAGAAATGAGGTGGTGTATGAAAGATGTGGTGTGGCAGGGAAAGCAGAGAAAAAGGGAATGAATTATGGAGCAGTGGTTTGGGTGAATCATAATACTTTGAGGTGGTTTGGGCATGTTAGAAATAACAAAGAAAAGATGATAACTTGTCAAGGAAGTGCTTAAATCCTGTTATTTCATTACTTCTGATAGAGTACCATTTATTACGACCACTATCGTGACACTGCTGTCCACCTTTTCTTGACATATTTGCTTGTCCTTCAGCTATTATCATCAAAGTCTTTGCTGCATGTTCAGATGTTCATCATTTGTATAACAAGCAGTGTTATTACCAACAAAAGCAATTGGTTGGGCAGGTGCAGGAAGAGGTTAAGGTAACATTACTTTGGTCTACCCCATTGCATCAGATACTGAACTATCCAAGTCTAAGCTTGTAGAATCTTGAATATTATATTTTTATTGGAGCATGTAGAATCTTTATTATAATTATTGTGTCTATATAGTCATCACTCATATTCATCTTTACTCGGACTTCTGAGAATAAAAGAAATATTGGAAATACAGAAGTAAACCAGTCATTTGCATAGCCTCCAAGAGATACTTTACTTCGATTTTGTCTGCTGACATACCTGAGTTGGAGCTTTTTTCTTCGTTAGATGAGGAATTACCTTCATGTGTGTGTCTTCATAGTTACCACTGCCATATTCAACATCACTCAGCAAATTAGGGGTGAGAAAATTAGTGGAAAAGTGAGCAAAAATAAGGTAGATGCATACACTTCCTCAGAGACTCCTCATCATGTTGTCTGCAGATATAGATAACTGCTTGTAATGCCATCTATTGAGAGATATGACACCTACTATGGTTGTGTTTTGCAAATGATAGAAAACATATCTGGACCCCTATATGAGTTATTGCTGCAGCTGATTTTTAGAATATGTGACCTGAGTTAACTCAGAATATTGTTGTTGTTTTTTTTTTTTTTATACAAAAGCTCAGTTCTAGTATGCAGGAAAGTAAGGGAAATTGTGATAGAGCAACAATTGCTGAATGAGATTCTTCAAGGGGTGATATAGGTGGGCCAAGTACCCTTCCCTTTACCTCCTAGTAATCCTCATTCACTCCATTTTACTCAAGCAATGCCTCAAGCTAATATCACCACCTTTTTCAGTAAGATTTTATTGAATATCTTTTGAATTATGTCAGAGTTTGGCATATAGGTGGTAAGCCATTTTATTTACAGCTCATCCATAAAGGAAATTTTTCTCAAGAACATAACACAACTTACAACAAGGGTTGTAGTTACTCAAATTAAGATGTTTTGACTTGCAGTAACTCTCTCAGGACAGTAACCCCATCCTACAATGGAGTGTTGGTGTTAGTAATATCTTTTATTGATTATTTATAACAATTAACTAAAACAATAGCATGTCTCATGTGTCTGTTGGTTCTAGTTTGTGTAACATCATTCTCAAAACAGAAATATTCTACACAGATTTCTATGAAACATTTGTGAACATTTAAGAAATTGTAAGGCAAAATGCAACCCTGACAGTGGCCTGCCCCTGTCGTCGAGAAATGCTTAGAAAGACAGCCACATTCACCAGGTGGCACCACAGGTCATGAAGTGTGGTGAGGTTGTGTATTTGTAGGAAGAGGACATAGCAATTAAGGAGTAAGTGTTTATTATCTTCTGTGGTATTTACTTAATAGGTGGTGGTGGATTTTGAGGTATGTAGAGTTTGTTTTTAAAGTGGTGTGGGGATTGGCTATGTCCAGATTGTAGTCAAGAAAGTGTACTCATATCTGTTTGGGGTTTCAAGTAAGTGTAAGTCTGATGGGGGGGGATTTGTACAACTGAGTTAGGAGGGGATTTGTTAAGTGCTTTTCAGGTCATTTTGGTGTACATATATTTTGATGTGTTTGTTGAGGTGGGTGAGACCTGTGAACATAAGCTGTAGAAATGTGAGTCGGATGGTAAGCTTTGTATTTGTATTTGGCATTGCTAGTTAGTTGTGGAATGGTTTGGATGAATAGGGTTCAGTGCTACTGCAAATAATGTGCCAAGCATAATGAGATCAGATATTATAGGGAAGATCTTTGGTTCTCACATTTCAGTAACCTCTGTGTAAAGATTCACCCAACCCCCAACAAATATAAATGTGACTTAACACACAGACACTGAAAATACCACACAAGCTCTAATTAGCTGAACTCCTAACTCAGTCTTAAACTCCAGCCCATTAGAAACTGCCTTCCCAGATGAGTCACATTCTCTGGACATCATTCACCACTGCAACACTTTATACACAGATTTTATAGATCCTAAGACCTGTATTGCCCAAGAGGTGACTACTATAAAGAAGACACCAAGCATTTACTACTCAGTTGTACTGCACTCTGAACTTTGATTTGAGGGTGAAATTGCAGAAGTTGGTGACTGAATTTGGAAAAGTGTGTGAAAGGAGAAAATTGAGAGTAAATGTGAATAAGAGCAAGGTTATCAGGTTCAGTAAGGTTGAGGGACAAGTAAATTGGGATGTAAGTTTGGATGGAGAAAAATTGGCAGAAGTGAAGTGTTTTAGGTACCTGGAAGTGGACTTAGCAGCAAATGGAACCATGGAAGCGGAAGTGAGTCACAGGGTTGGAAGGGGGTAAAGGTTGTGGGAGCAGTGAAGAATGTATGGAAGGAGCGAATGTTATCTTGGAGAGCAAAAATGGGTATGTTCGAAGGAGTAGTAGTTCCAACAATATTATATGGTTGTGAGGCAAGGGCTGTAGGTAGGGTTGTTTGGGGGGAGGGTGGATGTTTTGGAAATGAAATGTTTTTTTCTGAAAATGTAGATGGTTATTAATTCTTGCATTGGGTTAGAGCCTGCTGTAGATGTGTATATAAAGAAGTAAAGGAAAAATGCAGTTTACCATATAATTTTATCAAATATATATTGGATGTTTTCATCTGAAGATTGCTGTTGCTCAGTATGACTTCCAGTCATGTCACATATTGTTTTCTGTGATTTTTTCTTAATATTTACATGTTAATATATTTATGTATTAATTAAAAACTACTAAAGAGGATTGTCTAAAAAAGATAAGTGAAAAGACAATTTACTGCATTACTTTATTGATTATAACTTGAATCAAATGCAGGCATGTGTCAGATAAGGATTCCATCTCAGCATGACATATCCCTGAAAATAGCCAAAATATACCAGAATAACACTGTTTATACCATCCAGATTGCCTAGTTTGTGTTTAGATAAGTTGGTAGAACAATGTTTGATATGAAATAAGAAAAGATTCATTGCCAACATTTTGCCCACATGCTCTTGCCATATTGGTCCCACAACCACCAAGATCATCATGAATGCTGATAAAGCAAAGTAAGGGGAAATGATTATGATGAAAGAACATCATATGAAAATAATAGAGCAACTAAGAATCAGATGACATACTCCTTAATTAACCCAGAGAGAAATTAGAACTCAAAATGGAAGTGTATTGGTTGGATATCTTACCAGTGTGCTTACAGTGGGAGTACAGTACCATCACATGTTTTTATTAGATTTCTCCTCATGTAAGTTGAGTATGTTATTAGGAGAGGCTGATATATAGTTATTTACGTATTCAGAAAAATATTGGAAAAATTTTATCATAGATTTGGAATTACTTTGTATCACTTAGATCAACTTGGGTTTAAAGCATTCAATGTATAACATGTAAATTGAGCATTAGATTGCATTTTTCATAACTTTTTGGACAGTTTTCATTGGTAGGTTTTTTACCTAATTGTAGTTATCTACATATCTACAAATCGATGGAAGTCTTTCCCTCTCATAGTTGTTAGTAACCACTTAAAAAATTATCAGTAAGATGGTAAGGTAAATTATATTTTCTTGCATGTTTTCTACACAATTCTTTTCAGAGAAGTGAGAAAAAAATATGAAAATTGCAATTTACTGGTATCATTTTATCAATTATAAGTTTGAAACCAAGGCAGGCAGGAGCACGGTAAGGATTTCACCTCCTTATCATGAGAAACCTTGAAAATAGCTGAAATATACCAGAATAACTATATTCATGCCTTCCGTATTGTCTGATTTCTGTCAGACAAGCTAGTAGAACATTGTTTTGATATACAGAAAGATTCATAGCCAAAGAAAAACAGTTATTTTACTTAGTGCTGTCATCAGATCATTCTCCCATTGTTAGTACTGTTAGTGTTTTCTACACCATTTGTACCACAAGGTTTTTGCAACCCCTTAAATGAATATGTCCAGTAAATCCGTTAAATTGAATGTAACCTATTTCTGTGCCACATTTAAGTTCACATGCTTTCTTATAACTCCTCTATCACTGTAGGGTTTAGTGTGTGGTACAGTGGTTGAACAGTGGCACCTGGCAGCTTGGGAACACTCTCCAGGCAGTTGGAGACAGGAGTCAGACTGAGATAGAGGTAATGCCACTCCTCTCCTGTGAGAGGATACTTCTTAATAATAAAGTGTGGACGGATTACCTACTTTCATTGTATCTCTTTTATGGCCCAGTGGGTAGGATTTGAACCTATCCTATGGGAAAATCCGAAGTTATTGCAAGGCTTCTTCAGGAGATGGGGCAAACCCAAGGAAATCACCTCGAACGGGGGAGCCAGTCTAGACAGCAAGGAGATGGAAGCTTTCTACAAAAGTGGGGAATCATGGCCCCCATCTCCTCAGCCCACTTCCCCCAGTCTGATGGATGTGTTGAAGCAGTGTAAAGGCAGCCAAATGAGTGTCGAGGAGCGACACGAGTGTTGGAGGTATCCTGCACAACAGCAAAGCAACTCAGGACATGCTCCAATATTTCAACACCACCCTAAGAGAGGGGGATAAGTCACCCGCACAGTTAATGGCAAGAATAAAGTTGCGAGATGGTGTCCCAGCACCCAGGCAACAATATCTGATAAACCGGTGATGGAGAATTGCTCTGCAAAACCAGAGCAGGCCATAGCAGCGAGCTAGGGATCTGTGCAGGGTGGCCCAGCAGGTGATGCCGCTATGCTGCCACAGCTGTCCGTGGGCACCTCTATCTGCATGCAGGATGTTGCTTTGAATGTGCGGGACAGATTGTGTTCAGTATTGGAGGTGAAGCTGCATAGACAGTACTCAGTGAAGCTGGATGGCACAGGCTGCCTGTCTGCGAAACCAACGTCACCTATGACCCCAAGTTTTGCTGATCCCCACGACACTTGTGGGTCAAGGGAAGTACCCACCAGCAGTGGCTTTGCCCCCAATAGTGGCGACACCCTCACCTTGTGACACTGCCCTGCACTCTTGGAAGATTATGTTTAACATTTGTGGTGGCTCATGCAAAGAGTGAACACCGATTTATGTCATTTTTGTTCTGCTTTCATATAAAGGAAGTGTATTGTTGCTGAGCAGTGATTTGTGTGTTTATTTGCCTTGTTCCTGGTTGAATTTTAATTTCAATTTTTTTTTTTTTTTTTTTTTTTTTTTTTTTTTAACGAAATGTCACATTTAGTTGCCAAAATCTTGTAAGGGGGTGTAGGGTTTAGGTATGATAGTTTGGCAGCCGGGTACCCAGCAGCGTGGGAATGCTTGCCGGGCAGTTGGTGATACAAGTCGGCCTGAGATAGAGGTGATGACATGCCACTCCTGTGAAAGGATACTTCTATATATTAAAGTGAGGATGGACTACATGCTTTCATTGCACCTCTTACAATCACTTGATGCCATATTGAATAGTAACGATTAAAAGGTTATTTGATTTATAAATAAAGTCACAATTCTGAAATGACAGAAATACTTTGTAAATACTTTGTATACAACCTGACTGCATGATAGCTTGAGCCAAACTCAGACCAAAACAAAGCAAGCCTACCCTATGATACTAAAAACAAGTTTGATATGAAATGTGCATGCTGCAGCATTTGAAATTTTTTATTTTTTAAGAATTTTTTGAAAATATTAATGTACTGTTTTATTATTTTCTGTTAAATCCGAAATCCATTAAACCGAGGGTTTACTGTATATGTACATACATATCAATGATGTAAGATTTGTGTGTGAGTAAGAAGACACAAGAGTGAATGGTTCCCAATTAAGGTCGGTCTATGGTAGGGTGTGTGATGTCACCATGGATGTTTGATTTGTTTATGGATGGGATGGTTAGGGAGGTGAATGTAAGGGTCTTGGAGAGAGGGGTGAGTATGCAGTCTCTTGGGAATGAGAGTGCCTGGGGAGTGAGTCCATTGATGTTAATTGATGATACAGCACTGGTGGCTGATTTGAGTGTGGAACTGTAGAGTTGTTGACTGAATTTAGAAGAGTGTGTGAAGCAGAAAGTGTAGAGTGAATATGAATAAAAGCAAGGATATTAGGTTCAGCAAGGTTGAGGGACAAGTTAGTTGGGATGTAAGTTTGAATAAAGAAAAATTGAAGGAAGTGAAGTATTTTAGATATCTGGGAGTGGACTTGGCGGTGAATGGAACCGTGGAAGCAGAAGTGAGTCACAGGGTGGGGAAGGGGGCGAAGATTGTGGGAGCAGTGAAGAATATGTGGAGAGAGAGATGCTATCTCAAAGGGTGAATCTGGCTATTTTTGAGGGAATAGTAGTTCCATCAACATTATATGGATGCAAGGCATAACCAATATGAGCATTTTAAGGAAATTTGTGTTACTGTTGTGAGCTTGTGATCATGTCAGTGATGGTGAAGAAATTTAATGATAACAGCAGCACCACTGTACTGACCTGTGTGAAACGCCCTGGGAAGGCCAGAAAAACCTCTCCATGTGCTTTAAATTTCCTGAAGTGTCAAGTGGATGCTGATCCATGCTTGAGTGCAAGAGAGTTAAAAGAAAAAACCCTAAACTGCTCAATGATGTATTGGTAAAGACAGTGCAAAGCTGCTTACACAAGGACCTTAACCTACATGGGCGACATCATGTAATGTTAGTACAGTAGAAGCTGGGCAACATTGTGTAACATTGGGCTGTTTTGCTTTTTTTTTTAATTTGGCAGTGGCATCACTGTCATCTACTATCATGGCCTTTGTTTACCTGTTCCTGTAAACAGCTACCCATGTCCACCCATCCATGGTCAGCGCCAGTATTATCTGTTATCTAATGTTCATGCAGTAGAAGGTGGGCAGTGTTACATAATGTTGGGCTCTTTTGCATCATAATTATATGGTGAAACTGGGTGATGTAGCATTTCTGACATGTAAATAGATGTGCATAGAAGTTGTAAATAAATGCTTAAATGAAAAATTTAGTGTAGAACAAAAGTGATTGCAGAGTCCCTTAGGCTTGTCCCAGGTGTGCCTGATAGCTGCTCACCTCGGGACCTCCCATGCTATTTCTCCTCTCCTCTCACAGCCAGCTATGACTTGGTGTCACTTAATACCTCTTACCTTCATTTTTTATCCAAATCTATCCATTTATGTATGTATAGGCATCTTTCTTAATAATTTGTTATTCCTAAAATATGCCACCTTACACGGATGTATATAAAAAAAGCTGCCCACCTTTAATAGGTTAAGTACTGAAGCTGCAGGCTGTGTCCCAAACTGCTCATAATCTCTAGGTACCAGAAGAAAAGAGGCGATTTTTTCAAGAAGTATGTAGTGTGGGATATGGCTAAGTTCATAGTGTGTTGTGAAAACCTGTTTTTGTGATAGGTGGGCATGTGCAAAGGTGACCAGGCTGTGATACATTTGACCTCAATTTCATTGCAAGCACTGTAGAGTTCCCTGTTTTGCTTATGCTCTGGGATTGTTTCAGTTATTATGGTGTTCTGGTCCTTGTAGTATTCCTAATAATAAAGTTATTAACAAATACAGTTACCTCGAGTTGTTGTGTGACCATATTCCAGATTTGTTATGAAAGTGCAAGGCTGCAGGTTGGGGCTTTCTGCCACATTACACCAAACTAGTCACTGATTGGCTTAAGGACTGTTTAGTGGAGTTTTCAGTGACTGGCCCAAGACTTCATTGGATTTGAATCAAATAGAAAAATTGTTGGTGCAAATGACGATGAAATTTTATAATAGAGGTACTTTGTTACCACCTAAGCTTGAGGCGGTTATTCATGAAATTTGGGCAAAGTTGGACCCTGGATGTGGATGCATTACACAAGAGAGCTAGGGAATGAAAGTGAGCTCATGTAGAGTTTCTTCATGTGTTTCTGACACTATCTTGCTAACCTGGGAAATGATGAGCAAACATGAAAAAAAAAGATATATGTTGATATTTTTATTATTGTAAATTTATCCATATGTACATGTAAATTGAATTTCTGTTGAATCATTACATAAAGCTTTAATAATTAAGGAACTAATACAGTAAATCCCTTGTTTTCTGTATTTCATGCCAGCGAAATGCTCAAAATTATTTTTTTCCCCAATTTGGTTGGCAACCCTTTATAATAAAAAATATAATGGTGCACACACGATGCCACAGAAATTAGTGCACTCGCCCCTTGGTGTTTTGTGGCACTGATGATTGTTTACTGTCTCCTGTGTGTTCTCTGGTATGGTGTTGTGTGTTGGTCTTGCACACTTGTGTAATTTGTGCAATCTGGATTACTATTGTGGACAATGGCAAGTTTCAAGAATTCTCAGTTCCTTGAAGCCATCCATGTCTCTCACAGAATGCTAGAGAACAACATTACGAATCTCAAAAAGAAGATGGAGTTTTTCAAGAATCAGGCTAAGGGCAAGTCCAAGAAAGCACTTATGAGGAACCTCAACATTAGTTGGTTATTGCCTACACATATTGATATCTCCCCCTCATAAAGTATTTGCAGATATGCAAAAAATTTTAGAATATTGCATTTTTTGAAATATTTGATATGTTGAAGACCTTTGAGTAAACAAAATTTTTTTTATCTGAAACAGCTGATTTCCCAAGCATCTCAGACAATTGAGGCTTTACTACGTTATACTTTGGTACTGTTAATAACGTTTTGATTAGATATGTCCAGAAATAATCATTGATATTTGTATATTGACATAAGATTACTTAATTATATTCAAATTATTTAGATATTTAGCTAAAACACTACAGTAAAGAAACATATTTTGAACTCATTCTTTTTCCTAGACATTTGAAATGAAAATTACATTACTCTAATTGTCTGGCATTTTAAAATCTAACTGAACCGATTACACTGAATCTGTATTTCTGCATTGAAAACATTGGATAAACACCTTACTGTAGTCAGTACACACATGCTCACCACGAGTTCCGTAAACTGTCTTCCTTTTGCATTACTGTGACCACTGACTATGATGCTTCATTTTGGGATTAGGGTTTTGTTGAAGGCCCTTCAGCTGTCAGTGAAATTCTTTTGATTTCTTCTCTGAGCTCTTTCATCAGTTTCGTGTTCTGCAGTCTTCTCTGGATATAGTTTTGTATGAGATCCATATATATTTTCTTCACGAACATGCAACAGTGAAGCTTGTTCACAATTTTGTGAGAAGAGTAAAGGATATATGAATTAATGCCTGCAATGTTAGAAGAGTGAAGGGATCAACATTGGTTGTTTCATGATGTGGTATACATCACTGACCTCTGATTTATTGTCAACTCCTCTAGTTTAGTAGAATTGTTAATTTCTAGTTTCTTCTCATCACATGATGGGTCAGTTTTTGGAGCATGGTGCGTGCTCCTCGTGAGAACAACGTTTTTCCTTTCTAAGGAATATTTGACACCATTGTTACATAACTTTCCAAACCAACCTTGCATACCTCGGGAAGTCTTCGAGGGTCTTCACTCCCACAACCTGGGCTGGGACCAAGCTGCTAGAATGGTTCATTGGTGTAACCAAGCTGTTAGAAGCCACAGCCTTCAAGCCCGCATATCCCCCACAGCCTGGCTAGTCTGGGACGCCTTGTAGGTATTGTCCAAAGCACTCTTCATCTTTTCTACCTTGCATCCTGTTGTTTCTGATGGTTTTGAAGAGTTGGGGGCCCTGCATGTTTAAGGTGCTTTCTCTTTTTGTGCATGTTGTACCTATGGATTTCAGAGGTACATGCCCGTTGTGCTAGTAGGTTCGTATTTCCAATTGTAAGTTGGGAACCATATCTTCTAAGATTTTGCAGGTATAGATGATGATATACCTCTCCTGTTTGTGCTTCAGGGATTATAGCCTCAGAAATTTCAGTCATTCTGAGTTTAGTTCCTGTACCACATTGATGTAGGCTGTAAAAAAATCTCGGGACACTCCAAATCCACAATTTTACCCACCTTGTAGAGTGATGTTAAAGAATAACACTATTCAGTTCATAAAAGAAATCTGTTTAGCCATTTATTTTTGTCATTAAACTTTTTTGGCTTATTGAATACCAGTTGATATTGCCTTTTTAGAGTCTTTTTTAGAGTCCCTACCATAATCCCGTTATCTTCAGTCTGAAATGAAATAGTTTTCTTG
Source organism: Panulirus ornatus (assembly GCF_036320965.1). NCBI lineage: Eukaryota > Metazoa > Arthropoda > Malacostraca > Decapoda > Palinuridae > Panulirus > Panulirus ornatus. Next base: position 35,162,989 of record NC_092234.1, on the reverse strand, counting down.
ATGCCCAGTTTTTCTAACAAGTTTCTGCTAAAGCAAATATTGCTTGCTATATTGCATGTATAACCTCTGATAAATCTTGTATAAGACATGAAATAGAAAAGGTGTGTAAATCCAAAAATATACATGAGTACTATAGTTTTTTCTCACCCCTATCTACAAGCAATGTATGAGGATCTCACACTGACTGGTCCAGAATTGTGAGAATCTAGATGCAAACTCATTGTTCAATATCTGGAAGAAACCAGAAAGGTGTTAAGTGTTGCCATATGTGGATGAGATTTGTGACATTATTTGGGTATGAAAAAACCCATGAAACTAAAGAAGGGTTAGATATCGAAATAGGAAATTGGAAAATTATTTCTCTTATGAATTGAAGGAATGTCATAAGGGAATAGTAAAACAGCAAATAAACAATTGGTTTACTCCCCTACTTACCCAAGGAGAAAAAAAAAAAATCTGTGGTTGGAGTACACTGTTAAAGATATCTTGTCAGTATTCGTGTTGTGGGAATTCTCAACATTCTACTCCTCAAATTATCTATTTCTTTGGTAAAAAGTGAGGAGCGTACCATTTGTATTTTTATACACTTGATCACTATTTCCCATGTTAGCAAGGTAGCACCAGGAACAGACAAAGGCTGCATTTGCTCCCATCCATTCTGTAGCTGTCATTTGTAATGTACCGAAATCACAGCTCCCTATTCACAACCAGGTCCATGGTTTACCGTGGTCACTTCACATTCTCTGGTTGAGTCCAGTGACTATATTTACCCTTGTATACCACATTGTTTCAAGTCACTACTCTCTACATGCCTTTCACCTGTCTGCATGTTCAGACCTCAATCACTCAAAATTTTGTTCACTCCATCCCTCCATTTTCAGTTTGGTCTTCCCCTCTTTCACCTTGTTCCCTCCACTTCTGCCACATATATCCTCTTTGTGAACCTTTTCTCACTCGTTCTATCCTTATGTCCAAACCATATCAGCACACTCTCTTCAGCTTTCTCAACCATACACATTTTATTACCACACCTCTCTTACCTTTTTATAATGTATTTGATCATACCACAAATTATCCTCAGACATTCATTTTCAACACATCCACCCTTCTCTGCTCATCTTTATCCATAGCCTATGCCATGCACCCATGTAGCATTGTTGGGACCACTATACCTTTAAACATACCCATTTTTGCCATATCAGATAATGGTCTTCCTACACATTCTTCGGTGCTTCCAGATCCTTCACCCTATGACTCAATTCTTGTTCCATGGTCCCATTCACTGCTTATGCCTTGCACCCATATAACAGTGCTGGGATTTGTGTACCATCAAATATACCCATTTTTGCCATATCAATTAATGATATCTCTTTTCATACATTCTTCATTGCCTCCAGAACCTTTGCCTCCCTTCCCCACCCTTTGACTCGTTTCTGGTTTACATGGTTCATTCACTACCATGTCCACCCAAGTTATCTAAACCATTTAACTTCCTTCACTTTTTCTCCATTCAAAATCACACCCCAGCTAACCTGTGCCACAACCATGTTGAATTTTGTAACCTTGCTTTTATTCACATTTACTCTCAACTTCCTCCTATCACACATACTTTTAGGTTCAGTCACCAGCTTCTGCAGTCTGTCACTCAGATCTGCCACCATTGTACTATAATCAGCAAATAACAACTGACTTTCCAGGCCCTCTCATCCCTTACAGGCTGCATACTTACCTCTCTTCAAGACTTGCATTTACCTCCCTTAACACCCCATCCATAAGCATATTGAATATCCATGGTGGCATCACATTCCCTGCCACAGACCCTCCTTCACTTGGAACCACTCATTCTCCTCTCCTCCTGCTTGTACACTTGCCCTACAGCCTTGATGAAGACTTCTTGCAGCTTGTAGCAGCCTTTCCCCTCATAATATATACTCTTAAGACCTGCCAAAAAGCATTCTCATCAATGCTATCATATGGTTTCTCTAGATCCGTAATTGCTACATAGGGATCCATCTGTTTCCTTAAGTATTTTTGATACACATTCTTTAAAGCAACCCCCAAATCCATACATACTCTACCACTTCTGAAACTAGTGTTCATATCCAGTCTGATGTTCTGTACTCTCTTTCGTCCTTGCAATCATTGCCCTCCCATACAATTTATCATGTATGTTTACTAGACTTATACCTCTACAGTTTGAATACCCACCTTTAACCCCCCCTGCCTTTATACAGTGACACTATACATGCAGTCTGCTAATCCTCAGGCACCTCATCATTATTCATACATACCTTGAAAATCTTAACTAATCAGTCAACAAAACAGTCACCCCATTCTAAATAAATTCATTTGCAGTACAGCTTTACTTGTTCGTCCTTTACACACTACCTTTCTAATCTGCCCACCCACCACTTTTCGCATGCCACATGCATCTGTAACATGCTTCCTTAAATACCTCCCATTCATCACCCATTCCCCTCATTTACCCTCACCTTTTGCCATTCTGCACTCAATCTCTCCAGGTATTTCTTTGCACAAGTCTCTTTTCCAAGCTCACTTCCTTTCAGTAGTCATTACTTGCCAATAATATATCCACTTTACCAAAAACCACTACAACTCCTCACCCTCTCTTCCACAAGATAGTGATTATACACCCTACCAACTGCCCCTCTCAGCACATTCTTTCTGTCTTCTGTCTCTGTCTCTGATGCACGTTCCCTCTAGGAACACCCATCAAGTGGATGGCCATGGCACATTCACTTTCAGAAGTCTCTCTCTTTTAGATGCCAGTCTATTGATATTTCAGCAATAATGCCTGCTGACCATCTTTTGTAGTTACATATGTATTCTTGTGACTTTACTTTTTAAACCAGGTATTCCCAATCCCCAGTTTTGTTTCATAACACAACTCCATAGGCTGTTTACCATTCTCATTCACTTTACTTTTTGGTTGTTTTATACTTTGTATTAGATTTTTTATTTCATAGGAGATTAGTAGTAGTTTTTCAGTTCCTTATTTTGATATTTAAGATAATCTGAGGGTTTGAGAAACCAATCTGGTGAGAGCACTTGGGCGAAATAATATTTCTTTTCTTTTTGCTGAGAATCTTTTCTGGTTTTAGTCAAATATTATTGTACAGTAGTAGCTTATATAAACACAAATTAGGCAATTTGGAAGATGTATGCTTTGTAATTATGGTACTTTTGTGTATTTTTGAGGTTTTGTTTAACAATGGAGACGGAATCCTGTTGTAGCTCCTACATGGCTTGTTTTCAGACTTATAGTATGTAGAATGATGCATAGTAGGTAGAATGATGCGATGCATTATGTTTTTCATATATTTTTTCCCTTACCCATGATTCTCTTCAGTAGGTTCAATGAAGAAAGTTGTGAAAAAAGTATATGAAAATGCAATTTACCCATTCATTTTACAGATTTTATACTTAATGTTTAGAAACGAGTGTCAGGATGTAAGACTTCTTTTTCACTCGTTTTCTTTTATATTCTTTAGAATATATAGAATTATCACTCGTTTTCTTTTATATTCTTCAGAATATATAGAATTATTAATTCAGTCATTAGGTTAGAATCTCATGAAGGGAAATTGTGGAAACAGTACACGAAAAATGCAATTTGTTTAATTTGTTTATGGATGGGGTTGTTGGGGAGGTGAATGCAAGAGTTTTGGAGAGAGGGGCAAGTATGCAGTCTATGTTGGATGAAGAGGGCTTGGGAAGTGACTCAGTTGTTGTTCGCTGATGATACAGCACTGGTGGCTGATTTGGGTGAGAAGCTGCAGACTGAGTCTGGTAAAGTGTGTGAAAGAAAAAAGCTGAAAGTAAATCTGAATAAGAGCAAGGTTCTTAGGTGCAGTAGGGTTGAGGGACAAGTCAGTTGGGAGGTAAGTATGAATGGAGAAAATCTGGAGGAAGTGAAGTGTTTTAGGTATCTAGGAGTGGATTTGGCAGTGGATGGAAGTGGAAGTAAGTCATAGGGTGGGGGAGGGGTCTAAAGTTCTGGGAGGGTTGAAGAATGTGTGGAAGGCGAGAACATTATCTCGGAAAGCAAAAATGGGTATGTTTAAAGTAATAGTGGTTCCAACAATGTTATATGGTTTCGAGACATTGGCTATAGATAGGGTTGTGTGGAGGAGGGTGAATGTGCTGGAAATGAGATGTTAGAGGACAATATGTCTTGTTAGGTGGTTTGATCAAGTAAGTGATGAAAGGGTAAGAGAGATGTGTGGTTAATAAAAAGAATGTGGTTGACAGAGCAGAAGAGGGTGTTTTAAAATGGTTTGATCACATCAAGAAAATGAGTGAGGGAAGATTGACAAAGAGGGTATATGTGTCAGAGGAGGAGGGAATGAGAAGTGGGAGACCAAATTGGAGATGGAAGGATGGAGTGAAAAAGATTTTGAGCGATCGGGGCCTGAACATGCAACAGGGTGAAAGGCATGCAAGGAATAGAGTGAATTGGAACGATGTGGTATACCGAGGTCGATGTGCTGTCATTGAATTGAACCAGGGCATGTGAAGCATCTGGGGTAAACCATGAAAAGTTTTGTGGGGCCTGGATGTGGAAAGGGAGCTGTGGTTTCGGTGCATTATACATGACAGCTAGAGACTGAGTGTGAACAAATGTGGCCTTTGTTGTCTTTTCCTAGCACTACGTTGTGCACGTGTGGGGGGAGGGGGTTGTTATTTCATGTGTGGCAGGGTGGCGACGGGAATGAATAAAGGCAGCAAGTATGAAATGTGTACATGTGTATATATGTATATGTCTGTATATATATATATATCTATATATGTATACATTGAAATGTATAGGTATATATATGTGTGTGTGTGGATGTGTATGTACATACTTGTATATGTGGGTGGGTTGGGCCATTCTTTCATCGGTTTCCTTGTGCTACCTTGTTAATGTGGGAGACACCGACAAAGTATGATAAATATAAATAAAAGATTTTGAGCCCAAGCTGACCTAAGTGTTTGTGATATGTAGCAAATTTTTCTGTTATTCTTCTGAATGTTAATAATTTTGATAATAACCTGACTGTATATCTGAATAGATATACATATGTTTAAGGTTACATTGTGATTTTTGAATTAAAGAAACATAAAGGGCAGTATACAGAGTGCTTTTGGAAGCCACTTGTCCTTAACCCTGTATTTGTATTGAAAACCATTGAGCTGAACATTGTGCAACTGACATTTATGTGATTTCCAGGTCACAGTTGCTTCAATATAGCAACAGAATTGTTTGATGATTTCTTTACAAACTTGAAAGTCATTTCCTGTGTTAGTGAAGTAGCATCATGAATAAGTGAAGAAAGGCAGTAATTGCTTACATTCCTTCTCTATCTGTCTTGTGTAATGCACCAAAACCACAGTCTCTTTTCATAGTCATGCCCCACAGACCTATGCCCCACAGACCTTTTCGTTGTTTCCCTCAGCCACTTCACATGCCCTGGTTCAGTCCATTGTCAGCACATCTGCTCCTGTATAACACATCATTCCAATTCACTCTATCCCTTGCATACCTTTCACTCTCTTGCATGTTCCGGTCCTGATCACTTAGAATCTTTTTCACCCCATCCTTTCATCTCCACTTTGTTCTACCTCTTTCTCCTTGTCCCTCCCCTTCTGACACATATTCTCTCTCTCTCTCTCTCTCTCTCTCTCTCTCTCTCTCTCTCTCTCTCTCTCTCTCTCTCTATCTCTATCTCCCCCCCCCCCCCCCCCCCTCAACCATCACAGCACACTTTTCAACTACTTTCTCAACCACAGTCTTCTTATTACCACGCCTCTGTCTCTTACCATTTTTTAGCTGACCTGATCAAACCACTCTCACCACACATTGTCCTCAGATGTTTCATTTCCAACATTTCCACCCTCCACTGCACAGCCTTATCTATAGCCCATCCCTCACATTCATACAACAATGTTGTATATGATGTATTTTTTTCATAATTCCCATTTTCTGTGTTATTGAGGTAGCATCAGGAACAGACAAAGAAAGGCCTCATCCGTTCACACCCATTCTCTAACTGTTATGTTTAATGCACCAAAACCGCTGTTTCTGATCCACAACGAGGCCCCACAGAACTTTTCATGGTTTGCCTTAGATGCTTCAAATGCCCTGGTTCTGTGCATTGACAGCCCGTTGACCCCTGCACACCACATCATTACAGTTCACTCTAACCCATACTTGCCTTTCACCCTCTTGCATGTTCAGGCCATGCTTGCTTAAAATCTTTTTTACTCCACCCATCCATTTCCAATTTGGTCTCCCTGTTCTCCTTGTTCCCTCCACTTCTGACATATATATCCTCTTTGTCAACCTTGCCTCACTCATTCTCCCCATATGACCAAAGCATTTCAACACCCCTCTTCAGCTTTCTCAACCACTTTTTATTACATCTGTCTTTTACGCTTTCATTACCTACTTGATCAAACCACCTTATGCCATATATTGTCCTCAGGTGCTTCATTTCGAACACATCCATCTTCCTCTGCACAGCCTTACCTAGCGCCCACACCTCGCATCAGTGTGATATTGTTATGACTACTATACCTTCGAACATAACCATTTTTGCCACATCAGATAAATGTTCTCTCTCTCCACTCAATTTTCAGCACCCTTAGAACCTTTTCCCCTTCACACATCCTATGATTCACAGTTGCTTCCATGATTTTATTCATTGTCATCTCCCCTCCCTGGTGTCTGAAACACTTCACATCCTTCAATTTCTCTCCATGCAAACTCAAACCTTGACTAATTTGTCCCTCAAGTCCATTAAACCTAATAACCATGCTTTTATTCACATTTACTTTAATTTCCTTTCTCAAACAAATTCACCAACTTTTGCAGTTTCCCACCAGTGCTATATCATTGGCAAACAACAACTGACTCACTTCCCGGGCCCTCTCATCCCCTACAGACTGCATACTCACTCCTATCTCCAAGAATCTTACATTAATTTCCCTCATCACCCTATCCATAAGCAAATTAAGCCACTATGGTTACATCTCATACCCATGCCATAGACCAACCTTAACTTTGAACCATTCACTCTCCTCTCTTCCTACTTGTACACATGCCTTACACCCTTGATAAAATCTGCGCTCTACTTCTAGTAGCTTTTCTCCCTCACCAGGTATTACTTAAGATGTATGGATTAGATTTTTGCTGAGGGAATGAATTAGGAATAGTATTTAGCAAAGGGTAAGAAACTGTATGCAACTAGAATGGAACTTGAGAAAGTATATGACACAATCAAGAGGAATGCTTTTTGGCTTGTGTTAAAGCTCTCTGGGATAGGGGGACAAGTTTTGGAATGTGTGAAAACCTTTTAAAGAGGAGGAAATGCATGTGTTAAGAGTGGATGGAGAGTTTAGTGAGTTTCAGCATGCATGTGGGTGTGAGGCAGGTTTGTGTTGTGTCTCCATGGCTTTTTGACATGTGGATGGAGGGATAAGGGAGTTGAATGCAAAACTAGGAGAAAGGGGTGTAGAGATGGAGTGTGGTGGTGAGATGTGGTGGCTAGTGACAATCCTGTTTATGGATGATATTGAGTTGTTTGCTGATAGTGAAGAGTTGCAGAGGGCTGTAAATGTAGTTTAAGATGTGTGAGGGGGTAGGTGGTTGGAGGTAAATGAGAGTAAAAGTAAATTAATGGTATATGAAAGGAAGTGGAGTGAAAGTGTAGATTATGCAAAACCTTATAGATATGGTGCAAGAGAGAGAGAGAGAGAGAGTGGAAGAGGTTTTCAGTACAAGGGAGCTTTCTTGGTTATGGTTGATAATAGTGAGGAAGAGATAGTGGAGAGAGCAGCACATGGTAACAGAGGCATTGGGTCCCTTAATAAGATAATTAAGGATAAAGGTGTAAGTTTGGAAATAAAGAAAGAGTTAAGGGACAGCATAGTCCTTCCAGTCCTGACCTATGCAGCCAAAACTTGGACATGGGATGAGTCACAGACGTCAAGAATCCAGGTTGTGGAAATGAATCATTTGAGGAGCATGTGGTATGACCATATGGAATGAAGAAATTAAGGACGAGATGTGTAAGAGATTTGATATGACTAAATGGAATGAAGAAGTTAATGACAAGATGTATGAGAGATTTGGTGTGGCAGAGAATGCAAAGCGAATGAACTTTGGTATGGTAAAGTGGGTGAAACAATATTTTCAGGTGGTTTGGGCATGTGGAAAGATTGCAAGATGAAGAGCTTACAGTGAGAATGTATGGTAGTATAATAATAGGGGTTGATGTGAAAGGAAGACCACCTGTGACATGGAGAAATAGAGTTGAAGAGTACTGGAGGGAGAGAAATTGGGGAAGAATGCATGGAATGGTGTGTGCAAGGTAGGCAAGTAAGGACAGGAATAAGTGGAAACTTGTTTGCTCTGGCCATCCTGTTTATTTAAGTTCCCAAAAGGAATGGATGTTTCAGGTGTAGATAGATTGATAGCCAAGTAGCTACATAACTCAAAACAAGATGGTATCAGGTTGGGAAGACCTTGCCTCTCTCTGTTGCTTAACCAATATGGTAGGCTTGTTGAAGTTCTAGAAAAGAAAGAAAAGTCTAACATGATTTACACAATCTTTGCAAAAGCATTTGGCAGAGGTGACCAAGGTGTCATAGCACATACAATTTGAATAACTGGGTAAGATTATGAGAGATATACAGCATTTAAGCTAACATCACAACATGTATTTGTTAACTGTATTATTTGCAGCACCTCCACAGTAAATAGGTCAGTATTTGTTATCTGTATTATCTGCAGTGCCTCCACAGTAAATAGCTCAGTCCCATAAGGAACTGTACTTGCACCCCTCCTCCTCATTCTTATATTTGATATTGACTTGAACATTAGCCAAATCTCCATAACATCCTTTGCAGATGATACTAGAATAAGTCTAAAAATGACATCATTAGAGGATGCTGAAATGCCGCAGAGGCATAAATGAAGTCTTGCGTTGGGCAGCTGAGAATAACGTGCTTTTCTGTGGAGATAAGTTTCGACTTGTCCGACATGGGGAATGAAATAAAAAAGCAATACAGAATTCAGAACAGATGCAAGTGCAATCATAAACTGATTGAATAATATGAAAGACCATTGAGTAATATTGTCTAACCACCTAACCTTAAGCAAAACAAGAAAACAACACTTGCCTTATGTAGAAGGGTGACTTGTTGGATCTTTAGGATTTTCTAGAAAAGTGAAGAAAAACCATTAATGATGTTCAAGGTGCTAATCTGTCATGAGTTGAATATTGCTGTATTCTAATATTGCTCTACAAGGTGGGTGAAATTGCTGAATTAGAAAGTGTTCAGAGATTTTTCATATCCCAGATTAAGGTGATAAAGGAACTGAATTACTTGGAATGGTTGAAATCTTTTAAGGTTATACTCCAAGGAACATTGGTGGGAGAGGTATATCATCATATATACTCGGAAATTCTTAGAAGGTTATGGTTCCCAACTTACAGTTGGAAATAGCATTGTGCTGGCATGGCATGCATGGAGGACTTTTTAAAGTAATATCTCTGAAATCCAAAAAGTGTGATATTTTGTAAAGTAATATCTCTGAAATCCAAAAAGTGTGATATGCACAGAAAGAGAGAGAACCCCTTAAATATCCAGGACCCAAGACTCTTCAACATGTTGCTTGCTATCATCAGAACCAGAAAGGAATGCACGGTAGAGAAGTTTAAGAATGTGCTGGACAGGTACCTGCAAAGTATCATTTCCCAAGAACTATACCTCAGAATTAGACTCCTGCTCCTGGAATCTGGATTTTATGAATAAATGCAAGACACGATTTACACAAGCACTAAATATCCTCTAGACAAAATGTCTGGATTGGCATCATCCCTGCAAGTTTGAAACTGACTCCTGTTGATCCGCTCTGCAAAGGAGAAAGCAAAGTAATCTCCAAAAGCTACAGACCAATAGCACTACATTACACATTGTAAAAATATTGATTAAAATCTTAAGTTTTAAACTGATGAATTTTTATGGGATTGAACAATCTACAAAAGCAAGGACTGCATGATTTCATGGCAGTAAGATGTTGCCTTTCTTTTACCACCATAATAAAATCGTAGAAGTACTTGAAGACAAGCAAAATGCTAATGTGATATATATATATATATATATATATATATATATATATATATATATATATATATATATATATATATATATATATTTTTTTTCTTTTTCTTTCGTACTATTCGCCATTTCCCGCATTAGCGAGGTAGCGCTATGAACAGAGGACTGGGCCTTAGAGGGAATATCCTCACCTGGCCCCCTTCTCTGTTCCTTCTTTTGGAAAAAAAAAAAAAAAAAAAAAAAGAGGGGAGGATTTCCAGCCACCCGCTCCCTCCCCTTTTAGTCGCCTTCTACGACACGCAGGGAATACGTGGGAAGTATTCTTTCTCCCCTATCCCCAGGGATATATATATATATATATATATATATATATATATATATATATATATATATATATATATATATATGTATATATTTTTTTTTTGTCGCTGTCTCCCGCGTTTGCGAGGTAGCGCAAGGAAACAGATGAAAGAAATGGCCCAACCCACCCCCATACACATGTATATACATACGTCCACACACGCAAATATACATACCTACACATCTTTCCATGGTTTACCACAGACGCTTCACATGCCCTGATTCAATCCACTGACAGCACGTCAACCCCGGTATACCACATCGATCCAATTCACTCTTTTCCTTGCCCTCCTTTCACCCTCCTGCATGTTCAGGCCCCGATCACACAAAATCTTTTTCACTGAATCTTTCCACCTCCAATTTGGTCTCCCACTTCTCCTCGTTCCCTCCACCTCCGACACATATATCCTCTTGGTCAATCTTTCCTCACTCATTCTCTCCATGTGCCCAAACCATTTCAAAACACCCTCTTCTGCTCTCTCAACCACGCTCTTTTTATTTCCACACATCTCTCTTACCCTTATGTTACTTACTCGATCAAACCACCTCACACCACACATTGTCCTCAAACATCTCATTTCCAGCACATCCATCCTCCTGCGCACCACTCTATCCATAGCCCACGCCTCGCAACCATACAACATTGTTGGAACCACTATTCCTTCAAACATAGCCATTTTTGCTTTCCGAGATAATGTTCTCGACTTCCACACATTCTTCAAGGCTCCCAGGATTTTCGCCCCCTCCCCCACCCTATGATCCACTTCCGCTTCCATGGTTCCATCCGCTGCCAGATCCACTCCCAGATATCTAAAACACTTTACTTCCTCCAGTTTTTCTCCATTCAAACTTACCTCCCAATTGACTTGACCCTCAACCCTTCTGTACCTAATAACCTTGCTCTTATTCACATTTACTCTTAACTTTCTTCTTTCACACACTTTACCAAACTCAGTCGCCAGCTTCTGCAGTTTCTCACATGAATCAGCCACCAGCGCTGTATCATCAGCGAACAACAACTGACTCACTTCCCAAGCTCTCTCATCCCCAACAGACTTCATACTTGCCCCTCTTTCCAAAACTCTTGCATTTACCTCCCTAACAACCCCATCCATAAACAGATTAAACAACCATGGAGACATCACACACCCCTGCCGCAAACCTACATTCACTGAGAACCAATCACTTTCCTCTCTTCCTACACGTACACATGCCATACATCCTCGATAAAAACTTTTCACTGCTTCTAACAACTTGCCTCCCACACCGTATATTCTTAATACCATCCACAGAGCATCTCTATCAACTCTATCATATGCCTTCTCCAGATCCATAAATGCTACATACAAATCCATTTGCTTTTCTAAGTATTTCTCACATACATTCTTCAAAGCAAACACCTGATCCACACATCCTCTACCACTTCTGAAACCACACTGCTCTTCCCCAATCTGATGCTCTGTACATGCCTTCACCCTCTCAATCAATACCCTCCCATATAATTTTTATATATATATATATATATATATATATATATCATCCCTGGGGATAGGGGAGAAAGAATACTTCCCACGTGTTCCCTGCGTGTCGTAGAAGGTGACTAAAGGGGGAGGGAGCGGGTGGCTGGAAATCCTCCCCTCTCGTTTTTTTCAATTTTCCAAATGAAGGAACAGAGAAGGGGGCCAGGTGAGGATGTTCCCTCAAAGGCCCATTCCTCTGTTCTTAACGCTACCTCGCTGACGTGGGAAATGGCGAATAGTACGAAAGAAAGAAAGAAATATATATATATATATATATATATATATATATATATATATATATATATATATATGTATATATGTATATATATATATATATATATATAATTTACCAGGAATACTCAACAAACTTATACCTCTGTAATTTGAGCACTCACTCTTATCCCCTTTGCCTTTGTACAATGGCACTATGCACGCATTCCGCCAATCCTCAGGCACCTCACCATGAGTCATACATACATTAAATAACCTTACCAACCAGTCAACAATACAGTCACCCCCTTTTTTAATAAATTCCACTGCAATACCATCCAAACCTGCTGCCTTGCCGGTTTTCATATTCCGCAAAGCTTTCACTACCTCTTCTCTGTTTACCAAATCATTTTCCCTAACCCTCTCACTTTGCACACCACCTCGACCAAAACACCCTATATCTGCCACTCTATCATGAAACACATTCAACAAACCTTCAAAATACTCACTCCATCTCCTTCTCACATCACCACTACTTGTTATCACCTCCCCATTTGCGCCCTTCACTGAAGTTCCCATTTGCTCCCTTGTCTTACGCACTTTATTTACCTCCTTCCAGAACATCTTTTTATTCTCCCTAAAATTTAATGATACTCTCTCACCCCAACTCTCATTTGCCCTTTTTTTCACCTCTTGCACCTTTCTCTTGACCTCCTGTCTCTTTCTTTTATACATCTCCCACTCAATTGCATTTTTTCCCTGCAAAAATCGTCCAAATGCCTCTCTCTTCTCTTTCACTAATACTCTTACTTCTTCATCCCACCACTCACTACCCTTTCTAATCAACCCACCTCCCACTCTTCTCATGCCACAAGCATCTTTTGCGCAATCCATCACTGATTCCCTAAATACATCCCATTCCTCCCCCACTCCCCTTGCTTCCATTGTTCTCACCTTTTTCCATTCTGTACTCAGTCTCTCCTGGTACTTCCTCACACAGGTCTCCTTCTCAAGCTCACTTACTCTCGCCACCCTCTTCACCCCAATATTCACTCTTCTTTTCTGAAAACCCATACAAATCTTCACCTTAGCCTCCACAAGATAATGATCAGACATCCCTCCAGTTGCACCTCTCAGCACATTAACATTGAGGGTATTGATTGAGAGGGTGAAGGCATGTACAGAGCATCAGATTGGGGAAGAGCAGTGTGGTTTCAGAAGTGGTAGAGGATGTGTGGATCAGGTGTTTGCTTTGAAGAATGTATGTGAGAAATACTTAGAAAAGCAAATGGATTTGTATGTAGCATTTATGGATCTGGAGAAGGCATATGATAGAGTTGATAGAGATGCTCTGTGGAAGGTATTAAGAATATATGGTGTGGGAGGAAAGTTGTTAGAAGCAGTGAAAAGTTTTTATCGAGGATGTAAGGCATGTGTACGTGTAGGAAGAGAGGAAAGTGATTGGTTCTCAGTGAATGTAGGTTTGCGGCAGGGGTGTGTGATGTCTCCATGGTTGTTTAATTTGTTTATGGATGGGGTTGTTAGGGAGGTAAATGCAAGAGTTTTGGAAAGAGGGGCAAGTATGAAGTCTGTTGGGGATGAGAGAGCTTGGGAAGTGAGTCAGTTGTTGTTCGCTGATGATACAGCGCTGGTGGCTGATTCATGTGAGAAATTGCAGAAGCTGGTGACTGAGTTTGGTAAAGTGTGTGGAAGAAGAAAGTTAAGAGTAAATGTGAATAAGAGCAAGGTTATTAGGTACAGTAGGGTTGAAGGTCAAGTCAATTGGGAGGTGAGTTTGAATGGAGAAAAACTGGAGGAAGTGAAGTGTTTTAGATATCTGGGAGTGGATCTGGCAGCGGATGGAACCATGGAAGCGGAAGTGGATCATAGGGTGGGGGAGGGGACGAAAATTCTGGGGGCCTTGAAGAATGTGTGGAAGTCGAGAACATTATCTCGGAAAGCAAAAATGGGTATGTTTGAAGGAATAATGGTTCCAAAAATGTTGTATGGTTGCGAGGCGTGGGCTATGGATAGAGTTGTGCGCAGGAGGATGGATGTGCTGGAAATGAGATGTTTGAGGACAATGTGTGGTGCGAGGTGGTTTGATCGAGTGAGTAACGTAAGGGTTAGAGAGATGTGTGGAAATAAAAAGAGCGTGGTTGAGAGAGCAGAAGAGGGTGTTTTGAAATGGTTTGGGCACATGGAGAGAATGAGTGAGGAAAGATTGACCAAGAGGATATATGTGTCGGAGGTGGAGGGAACAAGGAGAAGAGGGAGACCAAATTGGAGGTGGAAAGATGGAGTGAAAAAGATTTTGTGTGATCGGGGCCTGAACATGCAGGAGGGTGAAAGGAGGGCGAGGAATAGAGTGAATTGGATCGATGTGGTATACCGGGGTTGACGTGCTGTCAGTGGATTGAATCAAGGCATGTGAAGCGTCTGGGGTAAACCATGGAAAGCTGTGTAGGTATGTATGTTTGCGTGTGTGGACGTATGTATATACATGTGTATGGGGGGGGGGGGGCCATTTCTTTCGTCTGTTTCCTTGCGCTACCTCGCAAACGCGGGAGACAGCGACAAAGTATAAAAAAAAAAAAAATATATATATATATATATATATATATATATATATATATATATATATTATCCCTGGGGATAGGGGATTAAGAATACTTCCCACGTATTCCCTGCGTGTCGTAGAAGGCGACTAAAAGGGGAGGGAGCGGGGGGCTGGAAATCCTCCCCTCTCGTTTTTTTTTTAATTTTCCAAAAGAAGGAACTGAGAATTGGGCCAGGTGAGGGTATTCCCTCAAAGGCCCAGTCCTCTGTTCTTAATGCTACCTCGCTAACGCGGGAAATGGCGAATAGTTTAAAAGAAAAAGAAAAGATATATATATATATATATTTTTGTCGCTGTCTCCCGCATTTGCGAGGTAGCGCAAGGAAACAGACGAAAGAAATGGCCCAACCCACCCCCATACACATGTATATACATACGTCCACACACGCAAATATACATACCTACACAGCTTTCCATGGTTTACCCCAGACGCTTCACATGCCCTGATTCAATCCACTGACAGCACGTCAACCCTGGTATACCACATCGCTCCAATTCACTCCATTCCTTGCCCTCCTTTCACCCTCCTGCATGTTCAGGCCCCGATCACACAAAATCTTTTTCACTCCATCTTTCCACCTCCAATTTGGTCTCCCTCTTCTCCTCGTTCCCTCCACCTCCAACACATATATCCTCTTGGTCAATCTTTCCTCACTCATTCTCTCCATGTGCCCAAACCATTTCAAAACACCCTCTTATGATCTCTCAACCACGCTCTTTTTATTTCCACACATCTCTCTTACCCTTACGTTACTTACTCGATCAAACCACCTCACACCACACATTGTCCTCAAACATCTCATTTCCAGCAAATCCATCCTCCTGCGCACCACTCTATCCATAGCCCACGCTTCGCAACCATACAACATTGTTGGAACCACTATTCCTTCAAACATACCCATTTTTGCTTTCCGAGATAATGTTCTCGACTTCCACACATTCTTCAAGGCTCCCAGAATTCTCGCCCCCTCCCCCACCCTATGATCCACTTCCGCTTCCATGGTTCCATCCGCTGCCAGATCCACTCCCAGATATCTAAAACACTTCACTTCCTCAAGTTTTTCTCCATTCAAACTCACCTCCCAATTGACTTGACCCTCAACCCTACTGTACCTAATAACCTTGCTCTTATTCACATTTACTCTTAACTTTCTTCTTTTACACACTTTACCAAACTCAGTCACCAGCTTCTGCAGTTTCTCACATGAATCAGCCACCAGCGCTGTATCATCAGCGAACAACAACTGACTCACTTCCCAAGCTCTCTCATCCCCAACAGACTTCATACTTGCCCCTCTTTCCAAAACTCTTGCATTCACCTCCCTAACAACCCCATCCATAAACAAATTAAACAACCATGGAGACATCACACACCCCTGCTGCAAACCTACATTCTCTGAGAACCAATCACTTTCCTCTCTTCCTACACGTACACATGCCTTACATCCTCGATAAAAACTTTTCACTGCTTCTAACAACTTGCCTCCCACACCATATATTCTTAATACCTTCCACAGAGCATCTCTATCAACTCTATCATATGCCTTCTCCAGATCCATAAATGCTACATACAAATCCATTTGCTTTTCTAAGTATTTCTCACATACATTCTTCAAAGCAAACACCTGATCCACACATCCTCTACCACTTCTGAAACCACACTATATATATATATATATATATATATATATATATATATATATATATATATATATATATATATATATGGGGTTTCGGTGCATTATTACATTACAGCTAGAGACTGAGTGTGAACAAATGGGGCCTTTGTTGTCTTTTCCTAGCGCTACCTCGCACACATGAGGGGGGAGGGGGTTGTTAATCCATGTGTGGCGAGGTGGCGATGGGAATAAATAAAGGCAGACAGTATGAATTATGTACATGTGTATATATGTATATGTCTGTGTGTGTATATATATGTGTACATTGAGATGTGTAGGTATGTATATTTGCGTGTGTGGACGTATGTATATACATGTGTATGGGGGTGGGTTGGGCCATTTCTTTTGTCTGTTTCCTTGCGCTACCTCGCAAACACGGGAGACAGTGACAAAGCAAAAAAAAAAAAATATATATATATATTATCCCTGGGGATAGGGGATTAAGAATACTTCCCACGTATTCGCTGTGTGCCGTAGAAGGCGACTAAAAGGGGAGGGAACGGGGGGCTGGAAACCCTCCCCTCTTTTTTTTTTTTT
Source organism: Panulirus ornatus (assembly GCF_036320965.1). Taxonomy (NCBI): domain Eukaryota; kingdom Metazoa; phylum Arthropoda; class Malacostraca; order Decapoda; family Palinuridae; genus Panulirus; species Panulirus ornatus. Next base: position 35,145,935 of record NC_092234.1, on the reverse strand, counting down.
TTTTAATTTTCCAAAAGAAGGAACAGAGAATTGGGCCAGGTGAGGGTATTCCCTCAAAGGCCCAGTCCTCTGTTCTTAACGCTACCTCGCTAATGCGGGAAATGGCGAATAGTTTGAAAGAAAGAAAAGATATATGTATATATACGGACTTTACAAAATCTTTTGGTAAATGTGACTGGTGTTGCAGCACAAAATAATATTTGAGATGTGAATAACTGGTTAAACTGAAAGATGGATATACAACTTTTAACCAGCAGGTCATATGTTGCAAGTTAGGCTATTTCCAGTGCCTGCATCATCAAAAACCAAGTTCCCTAAGGAACTTTTCTCACACCCCTTATCTTTCTTACTGTCCTTGATGCAAAACGAAGTCATTTTAAATCATCCTTTAGTGTTGATACTCAAATAAGTATGAAAATGTCATCAATATAGGACTCTGAGAAACTGCAAACAGAAGTAAACAAAAAGTTTTACTGGCTAATGGAAACACCGTGCTGTTTTGTTGGAAAAAAAAGTCAGACTCCTCCATTATGGGGAGCGTGAAGATACTAAGAGCAGCACTGAATACTAGATGGACACAGATATCATTGCATCATAAACAAGGTGAAAGACCTTAGAAGACTCCAGTGCTGCTTCTTAGCCTTTTGTGCCTCATCCTTGACAGGTCACTGGTGGAAGGCAACTCCAGCGCAGTGTTTCCAGAGGCAGCTAGGAAGGTAACTGAAAGCTTAGATGGAAGTGCAGTGAATGAAGGAATGAAGTCATGTGTGAATGAGGTGTTTAGAGAAATACTATGAAAGGTTGTAGAATCAGTAGTTGGATGAAAGGTAGTGAGATATAGGAGTAAAAAGGGCAATGCATGGTGGACAGAATATATTAGAAATGCTGTTGAAGAAAAGAAAAAAGGCATATGGTAGATCGTTCAACAGCAGTGTACCAGTGGAAGTTCAGTAAAGGGGTAGGTAAAAATACATATGTAAGCAGAATGTTAAGAAGCTGATGGAGGAAAGCAAAGAAAGAGTAGAGTTGGAAGGAGTGAAAAAGGAAAGAGGTGATGTAAGAATGGAAATGTTGATGTGAGAAGTAAGGAAAGGGTGTTGCTGAATCAAAAGGAGGAAGTGAAAGGAAGATGGAAAGAGTATTTTGAAGAACTGATGAATGTGGGAGAAGGGGAGGCAGCAGTTGTTACATGCATGGATATGGAGGAGGAGGAGGAGGGTATAATTGTAAGGACCTTTAGCAAAAATGGAGGTAAGAAGGGCGGTAATGAGACTAAGATAGGAAAGGCACCTGGAGTGGATGTGATTACAGTTGAAATGCTGAAGTATGGAGAAAGTGTGATTGAGTGAATGCATCTTGTATGTAATTTAGTACAGAAACATGTGAAAGTCTTCTATTGAGGAGCAAATGTGTGTGTAAGAGTGTGTGGAGAGCTGAGCAAAAGTTTTGGGGTACATGTAGGTGTGAGGCAGGGCTGTGATGTCACTGTGGCTTTTTGATATATATATGGATGGAGCGATAATAGAGATGAAAGTAGAACTAGGGAAGGGAGGTGCAGAGGTGGAGTGTGGTGGTGAGATATGGTGGCTAGTGGCAAGCCTGTTTGTGGATGATACTGTGTGGTTTGCTGAGAGTGAAGAGGAGTTGCAAAAGGTTGTAAGTTTATTTTATGATGTGTTTAAGCATAGGTGATTGAAGGTAAATGCAAGTAAGAGTAAAGTAATAGTGTTTGAAAGAAAACAGAGTGAAGGTATATATTTTGTAAAACCATATAGAGTGAAAAAAAAGTGTACTTACCTGTGCTTTGGATATGGGGGAAGACTGGAAGAAGTGAGAGAATTTAAGTATCTAGGAACTGTCTTAGATGTGTGGTGATATGGAAGGAGAGATAGGGGAAGGAGCAGTACAAGGTAGAATAGTCATTGGGTCCCTTTATAGAATAATGAAGGGTAGAGGTGCAAGTATGGAAGTGAAGAGAAGATTAAGGGACCGCTATTTGAGAAGAGCATGTGGTGCGACAAGATGGAACGAAGAACAAAATGAAAGGGTGTATGAGGGATTTAGTATGGCAAGGAATGCAAAGGGAGTGAATATGTGGAGTGGTAGAATGGGTGAAATGTAATACTTTCAGGTGGTTTGGGCATGTGGAAAGAATGCAAGACTGGGAATTTACAAGGAGAGTGTATGATAGTACAGTTGAAGGGGTTGATGTAAGTGGAAGACCACCTGTGACATTGGCAAATAGGGTGGAGGAATACTGGAGGGAGAGAAATAGTGGAAGAATGCTTAGAATGATGTATGCAAGGGAGGCAGGTAAGGACAGGGATAAGTGGAGACTTGCCATGGCCACCCCTTGATGGGAGTTCCCAAAGGGAATGGGCATTAAAGATGTAGATAGATAGAAAGACCTTGGAACCTTGGATTGATAATTATGTCTGATGTCCCCTACCTTCAGCAAACACAAGCATGTGCATGATCTCATTGGCCTTCTTTAAGTCCTGCAACATGGTGAGGAGATCTGTTTTGTGTAACAAAGATGAATTACTGGTTAGTGGGGTGGATCCTGCAGACTTTCAAGACAACGGAAGAAAAACCAGTGATATTCAAGGAACTAATTCTATTACAATTTGAATATTTCTGTGATCTCACATCTCTCCAAAATGTAGTCAAAATTGCAGAATCAGAAAGTGTTTATAGATATTTCATAGGCCATATTAATATGGTAAAGGATCTAAATTACTAGGAATGGTTAAAGTCTCAGAGCCTATCCTCCCAGGAGTGTAGATGGGAGAGATATATCATCATCTTTCCATGGGAAATCCTTAGAAGGTATGGTTACCAACTTACTTTCGGAAATGAAATCCTACTGGCATGACAGGCTTTAAAAACTTTGTAAACTACTACCTCTGAAATTCGAAGGTATGATATGCATGAAAAGAAATATCACCTTAAACCTCAAGGGCTCAGGACTCCTCAACACCTTGCCTGCTATCATCTGAAATACCAAGGGATGCACAGTAGAGAAGTTTTAGAGTGCCTAGTACTCGCATCAACAAAGTGTACCAGAACAGCCAGGCTATGTGGGCCTGAGGGATATGGCTTCCAACAGCTTGCTTGACCAACGACCTAACTCAGATCCTCGAAGACTTCTCTTGGTAAATCATTAATTCCTTAATATGCATTTTGTAAATGAATAAGAATACTCCGGGTTAATTTCCATGTTTGATGGCTCTTTAGTCCTTTTCATGGGTCTTTTTATATTCATTTATTTTTTTTTTTGTGGGGGTCTTGGTCTGTGTCCTGCAGTTAATTTGACAGGTGTGCTTTTTTTTTCTGCCAAGTGTGCTGTCCTTTTTTTCTTCTTTTTTTCAGAACTTCAGCCATTTGATTATGACCTTCTGTATAGTGAACATCTAATTATTCTCATCTGTATCTTTTACACTTTTTTTTTATTTTCTTATCAAATGAGGAACAGACTGGATTTCATTGCCAGTATGTATTGGTATACAGTCTGGATGGTCTGTTGAAAGTCTTGGCATTGGAATTTTTTAGGGAATCTCTTCCTGAATGGCATTAGTATAACATGAGTGGTTTCCTAGGTGTTTGAGGATGTGAAAGATTACTTTGATGTTAACTTCAGCCAGATTTTTGGTGTCCTCCCTGATATGGTATTGGGCTTTGTTGCTTTGAGAACATGGTCTTTTCACCTGGAAGTCAAAGCAGCATTGAAGGTACACTTTTTCTATGGTTGGTTGTGGCTGTTGAGATATTTGCTAATCCCACCTCCATTCATATATTTATGCTCTCAGATGCTCTTGGGGTTTTGACCATAGTTAAGGAATATAGGTTTTGAAGAATGAAAAAGCTATTTTTGTGCCAGAGGCAGAGGCCATTGAGCATCAGTCACCTTTTCCTTTCCATTTCTTTCCCTCTTTTTTCAAGAAATATTTTTCTCTCCTGGCATTGACAGGTATTAGGTAGATGCCTTCACTTAGTAAAAGCTGAGCTGGTGGGTTAGCCCTGACATCTCAGCTGTTGCTGATTAGTCACTGATTCTTAGTGAATGAGTATCAATTTTTGCTCCTCATGTTTGTGGAGGTCACAGGAGTGGAAACGAATTCTTATGAATTTCTCTTGATATTGCTAAGACTAAAGGGAAACTGTTACCTTGCAAGGCAGTAAGTATCTCTGATTACCCATAAAGCTCAGCCTTTGGTAGAAGAAATATTTTCGTTCTTTGAAACCCAACTTCTTTTGTTTGAGTGAGTCGCTGAATACTGCATATACTCTTATAGGAATGTTAAGTGTGTGATCATTGAGTTTGTATATAAAGGTAACAGAACTTTTGTCTTCTTGTAGGTGGACTTGGAACCTCAGGGGAAACTACACGTGGTAATTGAGTTAAAATGGGCCAAACAAGAAGATGGAGGTATACGCCCACGAGAATTCAGGGAACGACAAGGTTTCAATCGTCGACGGGGAGCCATGAGGCGGCGTGTTCATCAGGTATGTGAGTGTATGAGTAATCTATCAAAAAAAAATTTCTGGTTAGTTTGAGGCTTTCTAATTGGTCTGTGTTTCTAAATACAGACATGTTTTTGAAAAAATAACAGGAAATGGTTAGCCAAGATATTTCTGATTTCTTTTGATGTTATTGTTGTTCGTATTTCAACTTCAGTTAACATTTGGAAGGGATCCATATTCCCTGGGATTTTGGTTGAAATCATTACAGAAGATTATGTGAAGTGTTTTTGTTTAATTTTGAGAGATGGGAAATGTTTTCAGGGTGCCTGAATTGTTTCTGTATGTTCTCATTATTTCAGATATAGATGTTCTGCATATTGTCATCCTGTCAATGTCATGTTGTTACATTTTCTTATGTGTAACTGAAATTTTTTTCCTGATGACTTAGATTGATTGATTTATATCCTACATGTATCAGGCGGATGTCCAGGGTTAGGCCAGAGATGGAGTGAATCATGAACTTGCTAAGGTAATGGCAAAAAGCTCAAAACAAGAGTGCTGTGTAAGAAAACATTGGATATTAAAGAACTAAGCATTATTTGATGTAAATTCACTAATATTTGTCAAGTTCTCTAAAAATTTGATACCCAGTATATCTTTTGTAGAGAAAAAAATTATTACAAGACTTCTGGCCATTTTTGAATGAAAAAGAACTTATGATACGTATTGCAAACCATGATGATGAACTCATGATTTTTGCTGTACGTTAGTACCCCAATTAGTGCTCAGGATAAATTCTTGCTCTTTATGCAATGCAGTATATAACAATCAGAAGACAAGTGAAAGTCCTTGTCAAAGAAGTCGAGAGAATACGAAGTGAGTGTTGCAAGAGATAATAATATAGATCCTTAAAGATTTTTTTAGATATATCACTGATATGAAACAGACAAGGAGTGGAGTAGGACCCTTAATAAACAAGGATTGGGAACCCATTATGGACAGTAATTCATAGCAACAATGTTGAACAAGTTTCTTAGTTTTGTTTTTTATGCTATAAAGCAACAACAAAAAATTCTGAGACAGCATTAAACAGCACTCACATGGTACAGAATTTACCATCACAGTTAGAGAAGTAGTAACATAGATAAGTTGAAGACTAATAAAAGCCCAGGGTCTGATCATGTCTATCCGAGTGATTAAAAACATCAAACACAAAATTGTCAGATTTTTAACCCATATTTTCATTCAGTCTCTCCAGGATGGAATAATCTCACTGGACTAGAGACTAGCATATGTCACTCCTATGTAAGAAAAGGGAAGCTGTGAATGGCATGATCATTACCATCCTATTAGCCTCACATCACTGATATGGAAACTAATAGAAAAATACACTGCATGGTTTTAAAAAAGTGTGGATTATAGCTAACAAACGTTGAATTTTATCATAAATAGTACACACAGCAAAAGATGAAAGCAATAGATATAACATTTCTGGACTTCTAGAAAGCATTAAACAAAGTCTCCCATGTTAATTTGATGCCTTAGGGATTACTGGTTGCACAGGAAATTGGATTGAAGCCTGGTTAAGTGAAAGGAAGCAGAGTCATATTGAGTAGGGAATCATCTCCATTGTCACCTGTTACCAGTTGAAACCCCCCAGGCATCCACACATGAGCCTGTACTTTTGAACATTTATATTAATGATATTGGCATAGGGCTAAATAAGGGCTAAATAACCTAGCATCCAAATTTGCTGGTGACACAAAGAATGGCTATCCCATGTTAACTGAAGAAGATAGGCTAAGCTTACAGGAGGATCTAGATAGAATTGCTTAATGGTTTAGTAGATGGCAAATGCCATTTAATGTCAATAAATGTGAGCTGAGCTGTTACAACTAGGAGACCTAAACAAAAGATTCGATTTTGAGCTGATGGGCCACAAGATAAAGAATACCCCTAGTATGAGAGATCTAGGGGTCATTGTCTCCAATAACTTCAAATTCTCCCAGCATTGCAATGAAGCTACCAAGAAAGCAAAAAGAATGATAGGATTTATGAACAGAAATTTTATGTACAAGATCAAGCTACTATATCTAAATATGCAATGCAGTTTTGGGTTCCCTACTTGGGTAAAGGTATTCTTGAATTGGAAGAATTGCAGTGAAGAGCAACTAAATTGATTCATTCCTAACCATATTAGAGAGAGACCTAACCATATTAGGAGAGACTGCAAGAATTCTCTCTCTCTCTCTCTCTCTCTCTCTCTCTCTCTGTCTCTGTCTCTCTCTCTCTCTCTCTCTCTCTCTCTCTCTCTCTCTCTCTCTCTCTCTCTCTCATATATATATTTCTCGAGCATGTCTTTCAAACTCTCTCACCAGTTTCTAAAGGTTACCATTAGAACTATGATATCAGCAAGCAACAACTGATTCACTTCCCATAACCCTTACCCCCAGCACATCGTAGACCTCCCCATCACTGTAAGACCCTCAACATCTACCTCCTTTTTGACATCCATAAACATAGAAATAATCAAGATGACATTTCATCCTTCATGCAGACCTACCTTCACTGGGAACTGCTTATCCTTGTCCCTTCTTATTCATATACATGCCTTACTCTGTCAATATAAACTCTTCACTTCATGAAGTAACTTCCCAAGTAGCCCTTATATTTGTAGTACCTTAATAAGACTTTTCTCTTTACCTTGTCATACACTCTCTGTAGATGCCAAGTCTCTTTCTCCACAGATTTCTTGCACAAAATCTTCAAAGCATACACCTGGCCTTTATACTCTCAGTCACCACTTACTCACACTCATTATGTTTACTCACCTGTAATTCAAGCTTTCACTCTATTCTCACCTTGCCTTTGAATAAGGGAATTGTACATACATTTTTGCAGGGTTAAGGTACTTAACCTTGAGCATACAAAGTATTTGATATGTCATTCAGTACATAGTAAATTTTAGTGGAAATCTACATGTTGTTTTCTTTCAGGTCAATGGTCACAAGTTCATGGCTACGTTCCTACGACAACCAACTTTCTGCTCACACTGCAGAGAATTCATTTGGGGTCTGGGGAAGCAGGGTTATCAATGTCAAGTATGCACCTGTGTTATCCACAAGCGTTGTCATCAATCTATTGTTACGCGATGTCCAGGAAGCAAGAGTGTAGAAACCATCTCAGAGGAGCCAACACTAAAGGTATGTTATTGTCTGAACTCTAGTGGAAAAAAGCTAAGGCAAATTATTTCAAGGTTAATTCCTCTTATTTAGGAAACACACTTCTGATACATTTTTATGGTGTTTTGACAGTATTCTTAATGTTTTTCACATTGCTTGAGATAGTCTTTTGGTCAGTCTAAGTATTTTATTACTTTATTACAGAGGTATAAGTTTGTTGAGTATTCCTGGTAAATTATATGGGAGGGTATTGATTGAGAGGGTGAAGGCATGTACAGAGCATCAGATTGGGGAAGAGGAGTGTGGTTTCAGAAGTGGTAGAGGATGTGTGGATCAGGTGTTTGCTTTGAAGAATGTATGTGAGAAATACTTAGAAAAGCAAATGGATTTGTATGTAGCATTTATGGATCTGGAGAAGGCATATGATAGAGTTGATAGAGATGCTCTGTCGAAGGTATTAAGAATATATGGTGTGGGAGGCAAGTTGTTAGAAGCAGTGAAAAGTTTTTATCGAGGATGTAAGGCATGTGTACGTGTAGAAAGAGAGGAGAGTGATTGGTTCTCAGTGAATGTAGGTTTGCAGCAGGGGTGTGTGATGTCTCCATGGTTGTTTAATTTGTTTATGGATGGGGTTGTTAGGGAGGTGAATGCAAGAGTTTTGGAAAGAGGGGCAAGTATGAAGTCTGTTGTGGATGAGAGAGCTTGGGAAGTGAGTCAGTTGTTGTTCGCTGATGATACAGCGCTGGTGGCTGATTCATGTGAGAAACTGCAGAAGCTGGTGACTGAGTTTGGTAAAGTGTGTGAAAGAAGAAAGTTAAGAGTAAATGTGAATAAGAGCAAGGTTATTAGGTACAGCAGGGTTGAGGGTCAAGTCAGTTGGGAGGTAAGTTTGAATGGAGAAAAACTGGAGGAAGTAAAGTGTTTTAGATATCTGGGAGTGGATCTGGTAGCGGATGGAACCATGGAAGCGGAAGTGGATCATAGGGTGGGGGAGGGGGCGAAAATCCTGGGAGCCTTGAAGAATGTGTGGAAGTCAAGAACATTATCTCGGAAAGCAAAAATGGGTATGTTTGAAGGAAAAGTGGTTCCAACAATGTTGTATGGTTGCGAGGCGTGGGCTATGGATAGAGTTGTGCACAGGAGGGTGGATGTGCTGGAAATGAGATGTTTGAGGACAATGTGTGGTGTGAGGTGGTTTGATCGAGTAAGTAACATAAGGGTAAGAGAGATGTGTGGAAATAAAAAGAGCATTGTTGAGAGAGCAGAAGAGGGTGTTTTGAAATGGTTTGGGCACATGGAGAGAATGAGTGAGGAAAGATTGACCAAGAGGATATATGTGTCGGAGGTGGAGGGGATGAGGAGAAGTGGGAGACCAAATTGGAGGTGGAAAGATGGAGTGAAAAAGATTTTGTTTGATCGGGGCCTGAGCATGCAGGAGGGTGAAAGGAGGGCAAGGAATAGAGTGAATTGGATCGATGTGGTATACCGGGGTTGACGTGCTGTCAGTGGATTGAATCAGGGCATGTGAAGCGTCTGGGGTAAACCATGGAAAGCTGTGTAGGTATGTATATTTGCGTGTGTGGACGTATGTATATACATGTGTATGGGGGTGGGTTGGGCCATTTCTTTCGTCTGTTACCTTGCAAACGAGGGAGACCGGGAAAAAAAAAAAATTTTATTATGATTTTGCATCAATGCTAATTTTTATAGACATCTCTAAATGTTGCTTATGGTAATTATTTTTTTGATAGATTCTGTCTGCCACCCTGTTATCTCTTACTTCCTTTTACATGAGTGGACCATGTTAATGAAAGCTTGTCTCAGATGGTCTTGTACAGCAGCACAGTTGCCCATACATGAGTCTGATACACTTGTGTCGCATAAAGTTTTATAATTCAGATTCATGTTTTGACACCCAAATCCAATCTCTTAGTTATATCCTTGAAGCTCATTAATATGAAAGACATATTTGTATATGTGCGTGTGTGAGCGTGTATGTATGTACATGTGTATGTGGGTGGGTTGGGCCATTCTTTCGTTTGTTTCCTTGCGCTACCTCGTTAACATGGGAGACAGCGACAAAGTATGATAGTAAATGAATAATATTTGTAAGATGCCAATGTTTTTTAGTGGTTTTGAATTTTTTTTGATATTAAGATGAGAACCCTAAGCATACTGCCAGAAAGTCAGTATTAGTTTTTTGTCTTAGTAGGTCAGATGTACAAGGACTTTCAGGCAATTACAAATACACTGATCTGACTTTTTGATTACTCTCAGCATACTGATGTGATTTCCTTACAGTTAAAGTATCTCATTGAGACTTCTATTCATACTTGAAGGGATTGCCTTGCCACTCGATACAACATGTTAATGTATTACCTTCATTATTTCTTTTAATATTTGCAAGACTTGTCAGATCTTTTTGGAGAGTTGTATGCTGTCAAAACAGTATGAAAGTCTTCATTACTTGTAATCTTTTTTATCATGTACTTCTTGAATGAATTAGCATCTTCAAATACCTTATGCACCTTCAAGTTCTCTCTTACTTGGAGGGCCATCCACCTTCTTTCTCTCTTTACTACAAAATGGGAAAGACTTCAAAGACTACCTCGGTGGCAAGTCTTTTGTAAACATCTGTTATATCTCAGTTGATATTCCCTACTAAATATCTGCCTGTGTCCAGTAATCTATTTGAATTTTTGTGTTCAGGAATGAAGAAGAAAGGAGTGCTTTTAAGGAGGAGCTGAGTGAGTGCTTTGGCTGTTGTGATGCAAGGAATTGAGTCTTGGTGTTACAGGACTTATGTGAAGGACTAAGTGATTTGGTAATACAGGTTATGATTGAGGTACATGGAATCCTTGGCACAAAACAAAATCGGAAAGAGTTTATTGATTAATGGTGAAGGAGGGATGTTGTTTAGGAATACATTATGATTAAGAAAGGTGCAAACAGAAGTGCCTTGCCAACCACTGGGGTTAAGAATTAGGAAGACCCTGTGGTCAACAAAGTACAGTGCTTGTGGGAAATGGGGGTTAGGGGATTAATGTAGACATTAGGGGATGTAATGCAGACATTATATACATACATATGTACATATTCATACCTGCTTGCCTTCATCCATTCCTGGTGTTACCCCACCCCACAGGAAAACTGTGTAGCTATCCCCTGCTTCAGTGAGGTAGCACCAGGAAAACAGACAAAAAAGGCCACATTCGTTCACACTCAGTCTCTAGCTGCCATGTGTAATGTACCAAAACCATAGCTCCCTATCCACATCCGGGCCCCACAGACCTTTCCATGCTTTACTCTAGATGCTTCACATGCCCTGGTTCAGTCCACTGACAGTGTGTCGACCCAGGTATACCACATCATTCCAATTCACTCTATTACTTGCGTGCTACTCACCTTCCTGTATGTTCAGGCTCCCTGAAAATCTTGTTCTCTTCATTCTTCCACCTCCAGTTTGGTCTCCAGCTCCTCCATCTTCCCTCCACCTCTGATACGTATATCCTCTTTGTCAGTCTTTCCTCACTCATTCTCTCCATATGTTCAAACCATTTCAACAAACCCTCTTATGCCCTCTCAACCATACTTTTTATTTCCACACATCTCTCTTACCCTTACATTCCTTACTCGATCATACCACCTCACACCACATAGTGTCCTCAAACACTTCATTTCCAACACATCCACCCTCCTCTGTACAACCCTATCTATAGCCCATGCCTTGCAACCAGATAACACTGTTGGAACTACTATTCCTGCAAACATACCCATTTTTGCTCTGCGGGATAACGTTTTCTCCTTCCACTGATTCTTCATTGCTCCCAGAACCTGTGCCCCCTTCCCTACCCTGTGGCTCACTTCCACTTCCATGGTTCCATCCACTGCTAAGTCCACTCCCAGATATCTAAAACACTTCACTTCCTCCAATTTTTCTCTATTCAAATTTATATCCCAGTCAACTTCTCCCTCAACCTTGGGGTCGGGGAGAAAGAATTCTTCCCATATATTCCCTGTGTGTCATAAAAGGCAACTAAAAGGGGAGGGAGCAGGGGGCTGGAAATCCTCCTCTCTTTTTTTTTTTTTTATCAAAAATGAACAGATCGGGGGCCAAGTAAGGATGGTCTCTCTCGGGCTCAGTCCTCAGGTGAATATGTATGAAAAAAATACATACATAAATGCCCATACACACACATATACATATATGTGTATGTGTTTATTTATTTATTTATTATACTTTGTCGCTGTCTCCCACGTTAGCGAGGTAGTGCCTTTCGTGCCTTTCACCTTCCTGTATGTTCAGGCCCTGATTGCTCAAAATCTTTTTCACTCCATCCTCCCACCTCCAATTTGGTCTCCCACTTCTGGTTCCCTCCACCTCTGACACATACATCCTCTTTGTCAATCTTTCCTCGCTCATTCTCTTGATGTGACCATACCATTTCAATACACCCTCCTCTGCTCTCTCAACCACACTCTTTTTATTACTACACATCTCTCTCACCCTTTCATTACTTACTCGAGCAAACCACCTCACACCACATGTTGTCCTCAGACATCTCATTTCCAACACATCCACCCTCCTCCGCACAACCCTATCTATATCCCATGCCTCACAACCATATAACATTGTTGGAACCACTATTCCTTCAAACATACCTGTTTTTGCTCTCCGAGATAATGTTCTCGCCTTCCACACATTCCTCAATGCTCCCAGAAACTTCGCCCCTTCCCCACCCTGTGACTCACTTCTGCTTCCATGGTTCCATCCGCTGCCAAATCCACTCCCAGATATCTAAAACACTTCACTTCCTCCAGTTTTTCTCCATTAACACTCCCCTCCCAATTTGCTTGTCCTACAACCCTACTGAACCTAATAACCTTGCTCTTATTCACATTTACTCTCAGCTTTACAGTTTACCAAACTCAGTCATCAGCTTCTGCAGTTTCTCACCCAAATCATCCACCAGAGCTGTATCATCAGCGAACAACTGACCCACTTCCCAAGCCCTCTCATCCACAACAGACTGCATACTTGCCCCTCTCTCCAAATCTCTTGCATCCACCTCCCTAACAACCCCATCCATAAACAAATTAAACAACCATGGAGACATCACGCATCCTTGCCGCAAATCGACATTCACCAGGAACCAATCAATTTCCTCTCTTCCTACTCGTACTCATGCCTTACATCCTTGATGAAAACTTTTCACTGCTTCTAGCAACTTACCTCCCACACCATGTACTCCTAATATCTTCCACAGAGCATCTCTATCAACTCTTATCATATTCCCTCTTGTTTTTCTAAGTATTTCTCACATACATTCTTCAAAGCAAACATCTGATCCACACATCCTCTACCACTTCTGAAGCCACACTGTTCTTCCTCATTCTGATGCTCTGTACATGTCTTAACCCTCTCAATCAATACCCTCTCTTGTAATTTTCCAGGAATACTCAACCAACTTATACCTCTGTAATTTGAACACTCACCTTTATCCCCTTTGCCTTTGTACAGTGGCACTATGCATGCATTCCACCAACCCTTAGGCATTTCACCATGAACCATACATTCATTGAATATCCTCAGTCAACAACAAAGTCACCCGCCTTTTATGATAAATTCCAATGCAGTGGCATCCAAACCCGCCTCCTTCCCGGCTTTCATCTTCCGCAAAGCTTCACTACCTCTTCTCAGTTTAACAAATCATTCTCCCTGACTCTTTCACTTCGCACACCACCTCGACCAAAACACCCTATATCTGCCACTCTATCATCAAACACATTCAACAAACCGTCAAAATACTCACATCATCTCCCTCTCACTTTACCACTTCTTGTTATTACCTCCCCATTTGCCCCCTTCACCGATGTTCCCATTTGTTCTCTTGTCTTACGCACTTTACTTGCCTCCTTCCAAAACATCTTTTTATTCTCCCTCAAATTTAATGATACTCTCTCACCCCAACTCTCATTTGTCCTTCTTTTCACCTCTTACACATTTCTCTTGACCTCTTACCTCTTTCTTTTACACATCTCCCAGTCATTTGCACTATTTCCATGCAAAAATTGCCCAAATACATCTCTCTTCTCTTTCACTAACAATCTTATTTCTTCATCCCACCACTCACTACCCTTTCTAATCTTCCCACCTCCCACCTTTCTCATGCCACAAACATCTTTTGCGCAAGCCACCACTGCTTCCCTAAATACATCCCATTCCTGCCCTGCTCCCCTTATGTCATTTCTCTCACCTTTTTTAATTCTGCAATCAAGCTCTCCTGGTACTTCCTCACACAAGTCTCCTTTCCAAGCTCACTTACTCTCACCACTCCCTTCACCCCAGCATTCTCTCTTCTCTCCTGAAAACCTCTACATATCTTCACCTTCGCCTCCACAAGATAATGATCAGACATTCCTCCAGTTGCCCCTCTCAGCACCTTAACATCCAAAAGTCTCTGTTTCACGCATCTGTCAATTAACAAGTGATCAAGTAACACTCTCTGGCCATCTCTCTCACTTACATACGTATACTTATGTATATCTCTCTTTTTAAACCAGGTATTCCCAATCACCCGTCTGTTTTCAGCACGCATATCTACAGGCTCTTATCTATTTACATTTACGACACTGAACACCCCATCCCTCTGCGTGCATGCAAGGTAGTACTAGGAAAAGACAACAATGGCCACATTCGTTCACACTGTCTCTAGCTGTCATGTGTAACGCACTGAAACCACAGCACCCTTTCCTCCTCCAGGCCCCATGAGCCTTTCTATGGTTTACCCCAGACTCTTCACATGCCCTGATTCAATGCATTGACAGCATGTCGACCCTGATATACCATATCGTTCCAGTTCACTCTATTCCTTGCATGCCTTTCACCTTCCTCTGTGTTCAAACACCGATTGTTCAAAATCTTTTTCAATCCATCCTTCCACCTCCAATTTGGTCTCCCGCTTCTCCTTGTTCCCTCCACCTCTGACGTATATATTCTCATTGTCAATCTTTCCTCACTCATTCTCTCAATGTGTTCAACCATTTCAACACCCTCTTCTGCTCTCTCAACCACACTCTTTTTATTACCACAGAACCTTCTTATCCTTTCATTACTTGATCAAACCACCTTACACAACATATTGTCCTCAAACACTTCATTTCAACACATCCACCGTCCTATGCACAACCCTATCTAAAGCCCATGCCTCGTAACCACATAACATTGTTGGAACCATTATTCCTTCAAACATGCCCATTTTTGCTGTCAGAGATAATGTTCTTGCCTTTCAAACATTCTTCAGTGCTCTCAGAACCTTTTGCCCCCTTTGTGTGAGTGATAGGCTCAAGATGAGATCGTATGGAAAAAAATGAATGTTTTGGAAATGATATATTTGAAGACCATGTGGTGTGAGGGGTGTTGATTGGTATGAAATAATAGGGTAAGTGAGTGATTAGGAAATAGGAAGAATATGGTTGAGTTAAGAGGTTGTGCTGTAATGGTTTGTACATATATTGATAATGAATGAGGAGAAGCTGACAAAGAGGTTACCTGTTACAGAAATAGAGTGGGCAAGGAAAGGGAGGAGACTAGTTTGGAGATGGGAGGATGGAGTGGAAAAGGTTTTGGGTGCTAAGGGATTGAACATGCAGGAAGGGTAAGGCATACTTGAGATAGAGTTAACTGGAGTAATTTTGTATACAGGAAGTGACATGTCAGTAGGCTAAACCAGGGTATATGATGCAGTCAGGGGAAACTATGGAAAAGTCTTTGGGACCTTGGTGTGGATAGGGAGCTGTGGTTTTAGTGCATTACACACTAGAGATAGAGAGATGTAAGTAAATGAGCCATTACTTCATTTGTTCCTGGTAGAGAGAAGATGTAAGTAAATGAGCCATTATTTCATTCGTTCCTGGTGCTTATTGGAAATATGGGACATTGCATACATGTATGAAAATTTTTTTTTTTCCATTAATTTATATAGTTGTGTATGCATATCTGTATCAAAATTTTCAATCCCTTTATGTGTAAGATGTAGTTGTGGATGTGTTAAACATTACAAGTAGTAAACAGCACAAAACTAATTTTTTTCTTTTTATCAATCGCAGGGAAGTGGTCAGCAGCGGTTCAATGTCAATGTGCCACATCGGTTTTCTGTACACTCATACAAGCGATTTACATTTTGTGACCACTGTGGCTCGTTGCTTTATGGCCTTATCCGTCAGGGGCTCCAATGTGAAGGTAAAGTCTTTGACAGTTTATGTATATTCTTTAGAGTAACTTCATCCCTGTTCTTTGTTATGTAAATGATTTGGGTAACATACATTAATTTAATGATTTTTGTTTGATATATATATTTTGCATGGTGAGACAGAGAGTAAGGTTTCAGGCACACCTGTGTTGTTATTGCACTATCAATCAGTGCATCATTGAATACAGCTATGAAATAGATTTTTACAATTTTTACAACCATCTGATGGCAAACCAATGATTACCATTACCAAAAAGCATTCATACTTTATGAATAGAACACCTCTTACTATGAACAGGCTGCTTTGCTAGCAAAATAGCCAAGCCAGAGAGTATACTGAAAACCTTCTCCTAATTGCTGTACATACCAGGATCACTAGATATTAAATTTCGTATCCTGGAACAGGTGTAAATTTTTGTAAAATATAGACATGGAAAACATTGGAAGGTTTGACTTCTAACCTGCTCTGAAAATAACATCTTGCAAAATGTTTAGAGTTTGGTAAAGTGTGTGAAAGAAGAAAGCTAAGAGTAATTGTGAATAAGAGCAAGGTTATTAGGTACAGTAGAGTTAAGGGACAAGTCAATTGGGACGCAAGTTTGAATTGAGAAAAACTGGAGGAAGTGAAGTGTATTAGATATATTGAAGTGGATTTGGCAGCGGAGGGAACCATGGAAGTGAGAGTGAGTCACGGTGGGAAAGGGGGCGAAAGTTCTGGTAGTATTGAAAAATTTGTGGAAGGCGAGAACATTATCTCGGAAAGCAAAAATGAGTATGTTTGAAGGAATAGTGGTCCCAACAGTGTTATATGGTTGTGAGGCGTGGGCTATAGATAGGGTTGTGCAAAGGAGGGTGGATGTGTTGGAAAGATGTTTGAGGACAATATGTGGTGTGAGGTGTTTGATCAAGTAAGTAATGAAAGGGTAAGTGAGATGTGTGGTAATAAAAAGATTGTGGTTGAGAGAGCAGAAGAGGGTGTTTTGAAATGGTTTTGTCACGTGGAGAGAGTGAGTGAGGAAAGATTGACAAAAAGTATATATGTGTCAGAGGTGGAGGGAACAAGAAGTGGGAGAAATTGGAGGTGGAAAGATGGGGTGAAAAGGATTTTGAGCAATTGGGGCCTGAACATGCAGGAGGGTGAAAGGCATGCAAGGAATAGAGTGAATTGGAACGATGTGGTATACCAGGGTTGACGGGCTGTCATTGGATTGAACCAGGGCATATGAGGCGTCTGGGGTAAACCATGGAAAGTTTTGTGGGGCCTGGATGTGGAAAGGGAGCTGTGGTTTCTATGCATTATACATGACGGCTAGAGACATAGTGTGAATGAATGTTGCCTTTGTTGTCTTTTCCTAGCACTACCTCATGCGTGTACGGGGGGAAGGGGTTGTCATTTCATGTGTGGCGGGGTGGCGACGGGAATGAATAAGGGCAGCATGTATGAATTATATATATTTATATATTTTGCTTTGTCGCTGTCTCCTGCGCCTGCGAGGTAGCACAAGGAAACAGACGAAAGAAATGGCCCAACCCACCCCCACACACATGCACACACACACAAGTCCACACACGCAAACGTACACACCAACACATCCCAACGTACACACACAGACACACACACATACACACATGCACACAATTCACACTGTCTGCCCCTACTCACCCCCATCGCCACCCCGCCACACACGGAATAACATCCCCCTCCCCCCTTGTGCGCGAGGCAGCTCCAGGAAAAGACAACAAAGGCCCCATTCGCTCACACTCAGTCTCCAGCTGTCATGCAATAATGCCCGAAACCACAGCTCCCTTTCCACATCCAGGCCCCACAGAACTTTCCATAGTTTACCCCAGATGCTTCACATGCCCTGATTCAATCCATTGACAGCACGTCGACCCCGGTATACCACATCGATCCAATTCACTCTATTCCTTGCCCGCCTTTCATCCTCCTGCATGTTCAGGCCCCAATCACTCAAAATCTTTTTCACTCCATCTTTCCACCTCCAATTTGGTCTCCCACTTCTCCTCATTCCCTCCACCTCCGACACGTATATCCTCTTGGTCAATCTTTCCTCACTCATTCTCTCCATGTGCCCAAACCATTTCAAAACACCCTCTTCTGCTCTCTCAACCACACTTTTTTTATTTCCACACATCTCTCTTACCCTTACATTACTTACTCGATCAAACCACCTCACACCACATATTGTCCTCAAACATCTCATTTCCAGCACATCCACCCTCCTGCGCACAACTCTATCCATAGCCCACGCCTTGCAACCATACAACATTGTTGGAACCACTATTCCTTCAAACATACCCATTTTTGCTTTCCTAGATAATGTTCTCGACTTCCACACATTCTTCAAGGCTCCCAGGAATTTCGCCCCCTCCCCCACCCTATGATTCACTTCCGCTTCCATGGTTCCATCCACTGCCAGATCCACTCCCAGATATCTAAAACACTTTACTTCCTCCAGTTTTTCTCCATTCAAACTTACCTCCCAATTGACTTGACCCTCAACCCTTCTGTACCTAATAACCTTGCTCTTATTCACATTTACTCTTAACTTTCTTCTTTCACACACTTTACCAAACTCAGTCACCAGCTTCTGCAGTTTCTCACATGAATCAGCCACCAGTGCTGTATCATCAGCAAACAACAACTGACTCACTTCCCAAGCTCTCTCATCCACAATAGACTTCATACTTGCCCCTCTTTCCAAAACTCTTGCATTCACCTCCCTAACAACCCCATCCATAAACAAATGAAACAACCATTGAGACATCACACACCCCTGCCGCAAACCTACATTCACTGAGAACCAATCACTTTCCTCTCTTCCTACACGTACACATGCCTTACATCCTCGATAAAAACTTTTCACTGCTTCTAACAACTTGCCTCCCACACCATATATTCTTAATACCTTCCACAGAGCATCTCTATCAACTCTTATCATATGCCTTCTCCAGATCCATAAATGCTACATACAAATTCATTTGCTTTTCTAAGTATTTCTCACATACATTCTTCAAAGCAAACACCTGATCCACACATCCTCTACCACTTCTGAAACCACACTGCTCTTCCCCAATCTGATGCTCTGTACATGCCTTCACCCTCTCAATCAATACCCTCCCATATAATTTACCAGGAATACTCAACAAACCTATACCTCTGTAATTTGAGCACTCACTCTTATCCCCTTTGCCTTTGTACAATGGCACTATGCAAGCATTCCGCCAATCCTCAGGCACCTCACCATGAATCATACATACATTACATAACCTTACCAACCAGTCAACAATACAGTCACCCCCTTTTTTAATAAATTCCACTGCAATACCATTCAAACCTGCTGCCTTGCTGGCTTGAATGAGTGTGTTAATGGTTTTGATGCACGAGACCGGGTTATAGTGATGGGTGATTTGAATGGAAAGGTGAGTAATGTGGCAGTTGAGGGAATAATTGGTGAACACAGGGTGTTCAGTGTTGTAAATGGAAATGGTGAAGAGCTTGTAGATTTATGTGCCGAAAAGGACTGAATATTGGGAATACCTGGTTTATAAAGAGATATACATAAGTATACGTATGTAAGTAGGAGAGATGGCCAGAAAGCGTTATTGGATTGCGTGTTAACTGATAGGCGCATGAAACAGAGACTTTTGGATGTTTAATGTGCTGAGAGGTGCAACTAGAGGGATGTCTGATCATTATTTTGTGGAGGCGAAGGTGAAGATTTGTAGATGTTTTCAGAAAAGAAGAGAGAGTGTTGGGGTGAAGAGAGTGGTGAGAGTAAGTGAGCTTGGGAAGGAGACTTGTGTGAGGAAGTACTAGGAGAGACTGAGTGCAGAATGGAAAAAGGTGAGAACAAAGGAGGTAAGGGCAGTGGGGGAGGAATGGGATGTATTTAGGGAAGCAGTGATGGCTTGCGCAAAAGATGCTTGTGGCATGAGAAGCGTGGGAAATGGGCAGACTAGAAAGGGTAGTGAGTGGTGGGATGAAGAAGTAAGATTATTAGTGAAAGAGAAGAGAGAGGCATTTGGACGATTTTTACAAGGAAATAATGCAGATGAGTGGGAGATGTATAAAAGAAGGAGGCAGGAGGTCAAGAGAAAGGTGCAAGAGATGAAAAAGAGGGGAAATGAGAGTTGGGGTTAAAGATTATCATTAAATTTTAGGGAGAATAAAAAGATGTTTTGGAAGGAGGTAAATAAAGTGCGTAAGACAAGGGAATCAATGGGAACTTCAGTGAAGGGGGCTAATGGGAAGGTGATAACAAGTAGTGGTGATGTGAGAAGGAGATTTTGAAGGTTTGTAGAATGTGTTTGATGATAGAGTGGCAGAGATAGGGTGTTTGGTGTGCAAAGTGAGAGGGTTAGGGAGAATGATTTGGTAAATAGAGAAGAGGTAGTAAAAGCTTTGCGGAAGATGAAAGCCGGCAAGGCAGCGGGTTTGGATTGTATTGTAGTGGAATTTATTCAAAAATAGGGTGACTGTATTGTTGACTGGTTGGTAAGGTTATTTGATATATGTATGACTCATGGTGAGGTGCCTGAGGATTGGCGGAATGCTTGCATAGTTCCATTGTACAAAGGCAAAGGTGATAAAAGTGAGTGCTCAAATTACAGAGGTATAAGTTTGTTGAGTATTGCTGGGAAATTATATGGAGGGGTATTGATTGAGAGGGTGAATGCATTTACTGAGCATCAGATTGGGGAAGAGCAGTGTGGTTTCAGAAGTGGTAGAGGATGTATGGATCAGGTGTTTGCTTTGAAGAATGTATGTGAAAAGTACTTAGAAAAGCAAATGGATTTGTGTGTAGCACTTATGGATCTGGAGAAGGCATATGATAGAGTTGATAGAGATGCTCTGTGGAAGGTATTAAGAATATATGGTGTGGGGGCAACTTGTTAGAAGCAGTGAAAAGTTTTTATCGAGGATGTAAGGCATGTGTACATGTAGGAAGAGAGGAAAGTGATTGGTTCTCAATGAATGTAGGTTTGCGTCAGGGGTGTGTGATGTCTCCATGGTTGTTTAATTTGTTTATGGATTGGGTTGTTAGGGAGGTGAATGCAAAAGTTTTGGAAAGAGGGGCAAGTATGCAGCCTGTTGTGGATGCTAGAGAGCTTGGGAAGTGAGTCAGTTGTTGTTTGCTGATGATACAGTGCTGGTGGCTGATTCATGTAAGAAACTGCAGAAGCAGGTGACTGAGTTTGGTAAAGTGTGTGAAAGAAGAAAAGCTGAGAGTAAATGTGAATAAGAGCAAGGTTATTAGGTACAGTAGGGTTGAGGGACAAGTCAATTGGGAGGTAAGTTTGAATGGAGAAAAACTGGAGGAGGTGAAGTGTTTTAGATATCTGGGATTGGATTTGGCAGTGGATGGAACCATGGAAGCGGAAGTGAATCATAGGTGGGAAAGGGGGCGAAAGTTCTGGTAGTATTGAAAAATTTGTGGAAGGCGAGAACATTATCTCGGAAAGCAAAAATGAGTATGTTTGAAGGAATAGTGGTCCCAACAGTGTTATATGGTTGTGAGGCGTGGGCTATAGATAGGGTTGTGCAAAGGAGGGTGGATGTGTTGGAAAGATGTTTGAGGACAATATGTGGTGTGAGGTGTTTGATCAAGTAAGTAATGAAAGGGTAAGTGAGATGTGTGGTAATAAAAAGATTGTGGTTGAGAGAGCAGAAGAGGGTGTTTTGAAATGGTTTTGTCACGTGGAGAGAGTGAGTGAGGAAAGATTGACAAAAAGTATATATGTGTCAGAGGTGGAGGGAACAAGAAGTGGGAGAAATTGGAGGTGGAAAGATGGGGTGAAAAGGATTTTGAGCAATTGGGGCCTGAACATGCAGGAGGGTGAAAGGCATGCAAGGAATAGAGTGAATTGGAACGATGTGGTATACCAGGGTTGACGGGCTGTCATTGGATTGAACCAGGGCATATGAGGCGTCTGGGGTAAACCATGGAAAGTTTTGTGGGGCCTGGATGTGGAAAGGGAGCTGTGGTTTCTATGCATTATACATGACAGCTAGAGACATAGTGTGAATGAATGTTGCCTTTGTTGTCTTTTCCTAGCACTACCTCATGCGTGTACGGGGGGAAGGGGTTGTCATTTCATGTGTGGCGGGGTGGCGACGGGAATGAATAAGGGCAGCATGTATGAATTATATATATTTATATATTTTGCTTTGTCGCTGTCTCCTGCGCCTGCGAGGTAGCACAAGGAAACAGACGAAAGAAATGGCCCAACCCACCCCCACACACATGCACACACACACAAGTCCACACACGCAAACGTACACACCAACACATCCCAACGTACACACACAGACACACACACATACACACATGCACACAATTCACACTGTCTGCCCCTACTCACCCCCATCGCCACCCCGCCACACACGGAATAACATCCCCCTCCCCCCTTGTGCGCGAGGCAGCTCCAGGAAAAGACAACAAAGGCCCCATTCGCTCACACTCAGTCTCCAGCTGTCATGCAATAATGCCCGAAACCACAGCTCCCTTTCCACATCCAGGCCCCACAGAACTTTCCATAGTTTACCCCAGATGCTTCACATGCCCTGATTCAATCCATTGACAGCACGTCGACCCCGGTATACCACATCGATCCAATTCACTCTATTCCTTGCCCGCCTTTCATCCTCCTGCATGTTCAGGCCCCAATCACTCAAAATCTTTTTCACTCCATCTTTCCACCTCCAATTTGGTCTCCCACTTCTCCTCATTCCCTCCACCTCCGACACGTATATCCTCTTGGTCAATCTTTCCTCACTCATTCTCTCCATGTGCCCAAACCATTTCAAAACACCCTCTTCTGCTCTCTCAACCACACTTTTTTTATTTCCACACATCTCTCTTACCCTTACATTACTTACTCGATCAAACCACCTCACACCACATATTGTCCTCAAACATCTCATTTCCAGCACATCCACCCTCCTGCGCACAACTCTATCCATAGCCCACGCCTTGCAACCATACAACATTGTTGGAACCACTATTCCTTCAAACATACCCATTTTTGCTTTCCTAGATAATGTTCTCGACTTCCACACATTCTTCAAGGCTCCCAGGAATTTCGCCCCCTCCCCCACCCTATGATTCACTTCCGCTTCCATGGTTCCATCCACTGCCAGATCCACTCCCAGATATCTAAAACACTTTACTTCCTCCAGTTTTTCTCCATTCAAACTTACCTCCCAATTGACTTGACCCTCAACCCTTCTGTACCTAATAACCTTGCTCTTATTCACATTTACTCTTAACTTTCTTCTTTCACACACTTTACCAAACTCAGTCACCAGCTTCTGCAGTTTCTCACATGAATCAGCCACCAGTGCTGTATCATCAGCAAACAACAACTGACTCACTTCCCAAGCTCTCTCATCCACAATAGACTTCATACTTGCCCCTCTTTCCAAAACTCTTGCATTCACCTCCCTAACAACCCCATCCATAAACAAATGAAACAACCATTGAGACATCACACACCCCTGCCGCAAACCTACATTCACTGAGAACCAATCACTTTCCTCTCTTCCTACACGTACACATGCCTTACATCCTCGATAAAAACTTTTCACTGCTTCTAACAACTTGCCTCCCACACCATATATTCTTAATACCTTCCACAGAGCATCTCTATCAACTCTTATCATATGCCTTCTCCAGATCCATAAATGCTACATACAAATTCATTTGCTTTTCTAAGTATTTCTCACATACATTCTTCAAAGCAAACACCTGATCCACACATCCTCTACCACTTCTGAAACCACACTGCTCTTCCCCAATCTGATGCTCTGTACATGCCTTCACCCTCTCAATCAATACCCTCCCATATAATTTACCAGGAATACTCAACAAACCTATACCTCTGTAATTTGAGCACTCACTCTTATCCCCTTTGCCTTTGTACAATGGCACTATGCAAGCATTCCGCCAATCCTCAGGCACCTCACCATGAATCATACATACATTACATAACCTTACCAACCAGTCAACAATACAGTCACCCCCTTTTTTAATAAATTCCACTGCAATACCATTCAAACCTGCTGCCTTGCTGGCTTGAATGAGTGTGTTAATGGTTTTGATGCACGAGACCGGGTTATAGTGATGGGTGATTTGAATGGAAAGGTGAGTAATGTGGCAGTTGAGGGAATAATTGGTGAACACAGGGTGTTCAGTGTTGTAAATGGAAATGGTGAAGAGCTTGTAGATTTATGTGCCGAAAAGGACTGAATATTGGGAATACCTGGTTTATAAAGAGATATACATAAGTATACGTATGTAAGTAGGAGAGATGGCCAGAAAGCGTTATTGGATTGCGTGTTAACTGATAGGCGCATGAAACAGAGACTTTTGGATGTTTAATGTGCTGAGAGGTGCAACTAGAGGGATGTCTGATCATTATTTTGTGGAGGCGAAGGTGAAGATTTGTAGATGTTTTCAGAAAAGAAGAGAGAGTGTTGGGGTGAAGAGAGTGGTGAGAGTAAGTGAGCTTGGGAAGGAGACTTGTGTGAGGAAGTACTAGGAGAGACTGAGTGCAGAATGGAAAAAGGTGAGAACAAAGGAGGTAAGGGCAGTGGGGGAGGAATGGGATGTATTTAGGGAAGCAGTGATGGCTTGCGCAAAAGATGCTTGTGGCATGAGAAGCGTGGGAAATGGGCAGACTAGAAAGGGTAGTGAGTGGTGGGATGAAGAAGTAAGATTATTAGTGAAAGAGAAGAGAGAGGCATTTGGACGATTTTTACAAGGAAATAATGCAGATGAGTGGGAGATGTATAAAAGAAGGAGGCAGGAGGTCAAGAGAAAGGTGCAAGAGATGAAAAAGAGGGGAAATGAGAGTTGGGGTTAAAGATTATCATTAAATTTTAGGGAGAATAAAAAGATGTTTTGGAAGGAGGTAAATAAAGTGCGTAAGACAAGGGAATCAATGGGAACTTCAGTGAAGGGGGCTAATGGGAAGGTGATAACAAGTAGTGGTGATGTGAGAAGGAGATTTTGAAGGTTTGTAGAATGTGTTTGATGATAGAGTGGCAGAGATAGGGTGTTTGGTGTGCAAAGTGAGAGGGTTAGGGAGAATGATTTGGTAAATAGAGAAGAGGTAGTAAAAGCTTTGCGGAAGATGAAAGCCGGCAAGGCAGCGGGTTTGGATTGTATTGTAGTGGAATTTATTCAAAAATAGGGTGACTGTATTGTTGACTGGTTGGTAAGGTTATTTGATATATGTATGACTCATGGTGAGGTGCCTGAGGATTGGCGGAATGCTTGCATAGTTCCATTGTACAAAGGCAAAGGTGATAAAAGTGAGTGCTCAAATTACAGAGGTATAAGTTTGTTGAGTATTGCTGGGAAATTATATGGAGGGGTATTGATTGAGAGGGTGAATGCATTTACTGAGCATCAGATTGGGGAAGAGCAGTGTGGTTTCAGAAGTGGTAGAGGATGTATGGATCAGGTGTTTGCTTTGAAGAATGTATGTGAAAAGTACTTAGAAAAGCAAATGGATTTGTGTGTAGCACTTATGGATCTGGAGAAGGCATATGATAGAGTTGATAGAGATGCTCTGTGGAAGGTATTAAGAATATATGGTGTGGGGGCAACTTGTTAGAAGCAGTGAAAAGTTTTTATCGAGGATGTAAGGCATGTGTACATGTAGGAAGAGAGGAAAGTGATTGGTTCTCAATGAATGTAGGTTTGCGTCAGGGGTGTGTGATGTCTCCATGGTTGTTTAATTTGTTTATGGATTGGGTTGTTAGGGAGGTGAATGCAAAAGTTTTGGAAAGAGGGGCAAGTATGCAGCCTGTTGTGGATGCTAGAGAGCTTGGGAAGTGAGTCAGTTGTTGTTTGCTGATGATACAGTGCTGGTGGCTGATTCATGTAAGAAACTGCAGAAGCAGGTGACTGAGTTTGGTAAAGTGTGTGAAAGAAGAAAAGCTGAGAGTAAATGTGAATAAGAGCAAGGTTATTAGGTACAGTAGGGTTGAGGGACAAGTCAATTGGGAGGTAAGTTTGAATGGAGAAAAACTGGAGGAGGTGAAGTGTTTTAGATATCTGGGATTGGATTTGGCAGTGGATGGAACCATGGAAGCGGAAGTGAATCATAGGGTGGGGGAGGGGGCGAAATTCCTGGAAGAATTGAAGAATGTGTGGAAATCGAAAACATTATCTCGGAAAGCAAAAATGGGTATGTTTGAAGGAATAGTGGTTCCAACAATGTTATATGGGAGTGAGGCGTGGGCTATGGATTGAGTTGTGTGGAGGAGGGTGGATGTGCTGGAAATGAGATGTTTGAGGACAATATGTGGTGTGAGATGGTTTGATCGAGTAAGTAATGTAAGGGTAAGAGAGATGTGTGGAAATAAAAAGTGTGTGGTTGAGAGAGCAGAAGAGGGTGTTTTGAAATGGTTTGGTCACATGGAGAGAATGAGTGAGGAAAGATTGACCAAGAGGATATATGTGTCAGAGGTGGAGGGAATGAGGAGAAGTGGGAGACCAAATTTGAGGTGGAAAGATGGAGTGAAAAAGATTTTGAGTGATAGGGTCCTGAACATGCAGGAGGGTGAAAGGTGTGCATGGAGTAGAGTGAATTGGAACGATGTGGTATACTGGGGTCAATGCGCTGTCAATGGATTGAATCAGGGCATGTGAAGTGTCTGGGATAAACCATGGAAAGTTGTGTGGGGCCTGGATGTGGCAAGGGAGCTGTGGTTTCGGTCCTTTATTACATGACAGCTAGAGACTGAGTTATGTATGGCGGGGTGGCGATGGGAAGGAATAAGGGCAGA
Organism: Panulirus ornatus; assembly: GCF_036320965.1. Classification (NCBI taxonomy): domain Eukaryota; kingdom Metazoa; phylum Arthropoda; class Malacostraca; order Decapoda; family Palinuridae; genus Panulirus; species Panulirus ornatus. Next base: position 35,119,215 of record NC_092234.1, on the reverse strand, counting down.
CAGTATGAATTATGTACATGTGTATATATGTATACGTCTGTGTGTGTATATATATTTATACGTTGAGATGTATAGGTATGTATATTTGCTTATGTGGACGTGTATGTATATACATGTGTATGTGGTTGGGTTGGGCCATTCTTTCGTCTGTTTCTTTGTGCAAACTCGCTAATGCGGGAGACAGTGACAAAGCAAAATAAATAAAAATAAAGATATATATACATACATACACATGTATATATTTGTACTTGCTTGCCTTCATCTATTCCTGGCACTACCCCACTCCATGGGAAAGAGCATTGCTACCCCCTGCTTCAGCGAGATAGCGCCAGGAAAACAAACAAAGAAGGCCACATTCTTTCACAATCAGTCTCTAATTGTCATGTTTGATGCACTGAGATCACATCTCCCTATCCGCATCCAGGCCCCACAAACCTTTCCATTGTTTACCCCGGATGCCTCACTCGCCCTGGTTCGGTCCATTGACAGCGCATCAACCCTGGTATACCGCATTGCTCCACTTCACTCCATTCCTTGCATGCCTTTCACCCTACTGTGTGTGTAGGCCCCAGTTGCTCAAAATCTTTTTCACTCCATCCTTCCACCTCCAATTTGGTCTCCCACTTCTTCTTCCCTCCACCTATGACTAATATATCCTCTTAGTCAAACTTTCCTCACTGATTCTATCCATATGTCCAAACCATATCAACACACTCTCTTCTGCTCTCTCAACCACAGCCTTGCCTTTGCCTCCACCTTCTCCACACTCTTTATCCTCTTCTATCTTCCATATCAGGTATTATCAGGAATTTCTGTTGTAAGTGGGCATGTAACATTCACATTTAATGATTTGGATGCATTCATGAACATTGATCATTATTTTACGAAGAAATTATAAAGTTTTTCAAGATGTTTTCAGAGAAAAATTTTTTTTAATCTTGGAACTGTTCTGAAGATATGTTTTATAGAATTAGCTTGTACTTTAAATGAAATGGTGCCCTGTTGCTGGTAATGTATTTTTCATCTAACCTTTTTATAGCATTATGGTTGTAAAGGAATTATATGAGAAATTAATTTTGTAGTACATTAACTAGTAAACTTAAAATGGAAAAGTATTACTGTGGATCAGGACTTTTATCTAATCAATAACAAGTTCATGTAATTAACTTTCTTCTCATGGTGTGAAATCATAAGTTTTTGTGTGCTGTTTTTTCTTGAAAGGTGTTTGGAACACCTCAGGTTAAGATACATAAAAAGTATTACATTCAGTTATAAGTTTTTATTCATGTAATGTTATTGCAAGCAGTTAGCCATTTTTGTGTGTGATTATTAAAGAATTTCAGTGAAATATTTGAAAGATAAAAGAAATATGTTACTTTTGTTTCTTTTTTCAGTATGCAATATGAATGTTCACAAGAGATGCCAAAAGAATGTAGCCAATAATTGTGGAATAGATGTAAAACAGTTATCTGAAATTCTCTCGGCCATGGGAATACGTCCTCAAGATGAACCTGGGAAACGAAAGAAGAAAGTAAGTTTAACTAGTTATGATTTGCTGATTTGTCATTGGGTTAAGTTTTTATGCTGCTGAAGTTATGTGTCCGGAACTAAAATGATCATAGAACCATTTAGACATATTGGATAGCCACAGAGATATAATGGATAGACACAGATGTACTGAATAGGTACATAGATGTACTGAATAGATACATAGATGTACTGGGTTGCCTCACAGATGTACTGAATAGACATAGTAGAGGGAGTTTGAGATATGTATTGGATAGACAGAGGAGAGGAAGTTTGAGACAGTATGGAGGCACTTGCAGAAAGAATGGCATTATGAGATAGTTTGTGGAAGAGAGGAAACTCATGATAGGTTGAAAATTTAAGGAAATTGGTTGATGAAAAATCTGGAGGCTGAATACAAATCATCCAGAGTACTTGAATAAAAGAATTAAAGAGGCCTAGTTTATGAAAGAGGGAGAGCAGAAAAAGGGGATAATCTGAGAGAATATCTAGCTGCTTTAGAAGGTAATCAGATGTTACTTCCTTCATCTGTATGAGTATTTATGGATATAGAGATTTTATTATTATTATTATACATAGTCGCTGTCTCCTGCGTCAGTAAGGTAGCGCAGGAAACAGACGAGGAATGGCCTAACCCACCCGTGTACAAATTATGTACATAAACACCCATACACAAATATACATACATATACATTTCATCGTGGGAGATGTATAAAAGAAAGAGGCAGGAGGTCAAGAGAAAGGTGCAAGAGGTGAAAAAGAGGGCAAATGAGAGTTAGGGTGAGAGAGTATCATTAAATTTTAGGGAGAATAAAAAGATGTTTTGGAATGAGGTAAATAAAGTGCGTAAGACAAGGGAGCAAATGGGAACTTCAGTGAAGGGTGCTAATGGGGAGGTGATAACAAGTAATGGTGATGTGAGAAGGAGATGGAGTGAGTATTTTGAAGGTTTGTTGGATGTGTTTGATGATAGAGTGGCAGATATAGGGTGTTTTGGTCGAGGTGGTGTGCAAAGTGAGAGGTTTAGGGAAAATGATTTGGTAGATAGAGAAGAGGTAGTAAAAGCTTTACAGAAGATGAAAGCCAGCAAGGCAGCAGGTTTGGATGGTATTGCAGTGGAATTTATTAAAAAAGGGGGTGACTGTATTGTTGACTGGTTGGTAAGGCTATTTAATGTATGTATGATTCATGGTGAGGTGCCTGAGGATTGGCGAAATGCTTGCATAGTGCCATTGTACAAAGGCAAAGGGGATAAGAGTGAGTGCTCAAATTACAGAGGTATAAGTTTGTTAAGTATTTCTGGTAAATTATATGGGAGGGTATTGATTGAGAGGGTGAAGGCATGTACAGAGCATCAGATTGGGGAAGAGCAGTGTGGTTTCAGAAGTGGTAGAGGATGTGTGGATCAGGTGTTTGCTTTGAAGAATGTATGTGAGAAATACTTAGAAAAACAAATGGATTTGTATGTAGCATTTATGGATCTGGAGAAGGCATACAATAGAGTTGATAGAGATGCTCTGTGGAAGGTTTTAAGAATATATGGTGTGGGAGGCAAGTTGTTAGAAGCAGTGAAAAGTTTTTATCGAGGATGTAAGGCATGTGTACGTGTAGGAAGAGAGGAAAGTGATTGGTTCTCAATGAATGTAGGTTTGCGGCAGGGGTGTGTGATGTCTCCATGGTTGTTTAATTTGTGTATGGATGGGGTTGTAAGGGAGGTGAATGCAAGAGTTTTGGAAAGAGGGGCAAGTATGCAGTCTGTTGTGGATGAGAGAGCTTGGGAAGTGAGTCAGTTGTTGTTCGCTGATGATACAGCACTGGTGGCTGATTCATGTAAGAAACTGCAGAAGCTGGTGACTGAGTTTGGTAAAGTGTGTGAAAGAAGAAAGTTAAGAGTAAATGTGAATAAGAGCAAGGTTATTAGGTACAGTAGGGTTGAGGGTCAAGTCAATAGGGAGGTAAGTTTGAATGGAGAAAAACTGGAGGAAGTAAAGTGTTTTAGATATCTGGGATTGGATTTGGCAGCGGATGGAACCATGGAAGCGGAAGTGAATCATAGGGTGGGGGAGGGGACGAAAATTCTGGGAGTCTTGAAGAATGTTTGGAAGTCGAGAACATTATCTCGGAAAGCAAAAATGGATATGCTTGAAGGAATAGTGGTTCCAACAATGTTGTATGGTTGCAAGGCGTGGGCTATGGATAGAGTTGTGCGCAGGAGGGTGGATGTGCTGGAAATGAGATGTTTGAGAACAATATGTGGTGTGAGGTGGTTTGATCGAGTAAGTAATGTAAAGGTAAGAGAGATATGTGGAAATAAAAAGAGTGTGGTTGAGAGAGCAGAAGAGGGTGTTTTGAAATGGTTTGGTCACATGGAGAGAATGAGTGAGGAAAGATGGACCAAGAGGATATATGTGTCAGAGGTGGAGGGAACGAGGAGAAGTGGGAGACCAAATTTTAGGTGAAAAGATGGAATGAAAAAGATTTTGAGTGATCGGGGCCTGAACATGCAGGAGGGTGAAAGGCGTGTAAGGAATAGAGTGAATTGGAACGATGTGGTATACCGGGGTCGACGTGCTGTCAATGGATTAAACCAGGGCATGTGAAGCATCTGGGGTAAACCATGGAAAGTTCTGTGGGGCCTGGATGTGGAAAGGGAGCTGTGGTTTCGGTGTATTATTACATGACAGCTATAGACTGAGTGTGAACGAATGGGGCCTTTGGTGTCTTTTCCTAGCGCTACCTCGCACACATGAGGGGGGAGGGGGTTGTTATTCCATGTGTGGCGAGGTGGTGATGGGAACAAATAAAGGCAGACAGTATGAATTATGTACATGTGTATATATGTATATGTCTGTGTGTGTATATATATGTGTACATTGAGATGTATAGGTATGTATATTTGCGTGTGTGGACGTGTATGTATATACATGTGTATGTGGGCGGGTTGGGTCATTCTTTCGTCTGTTTCCTTGCGCTACCTCGCTAACGTGGGAGACAGCGACAAAGCAAAATAAATAAATAAAAATATATATTCATACTTGCTGCCCTCATCCATTCTCGTCCCCACCCCACCACACATGAAATTACATTAACCCCAACACCACCACCACCACCAGTGAGGTAGCACCAGAAGAAGACAAAAAAGGCCACATTTGTTTACAGTCAGTCTCTATCTGTCGTGTGTAATGCACCCAAACCACACCTCCCTTTCCACATCCAGGCTCCACAGGCCATTTTATTGACAGCATGTTGACCCTGGTTTACCACATTGTTCCAATTCACTCTATTCCATACGCGCCTTTCACCCTCCTGTATGTTCAGGCCCTGATTGCTCAAAATCTTACCAAACCACCACTTCCATAAACAAATTAAACAGTAAAGGTGACAACACCCACTCCTGCTACAGACCCACCATCACCCAGAGCTGCTCACTCTACTGACTTCCTAGTCATACACATGCCTTACAGTCTTGATAAAGACTCAGTGCTTTAAAAGCTTTCCACCATATTTTTGTAACACCTTCCACAAAGCATATCTGTTAACTGTAACTTATGCTTTCCTCTGCTCAATCAAGTGTCTCATATGCTTTCTCCAGATTCATCAAGCCTAGCCTATGCTTTCTTCAGATCCATAAATGCCACACACAGATACTTCTGTTTCTTCAAGTATTTCTCACAAACACTTTCATTCTAGAGACCTGATCCACACATCCTCTACCACTCTTGAAACCACATTATTCTTTCCCAGTCCGACGCTCTGTGCTTGTTACCACCCTCCCAGTCACCACTATCCCGTACAGCTTACCATGCATACTCACCTTTGCCCCTCTATAGTAGGTAGTAATTGGTAGGCATCCACTAACCAGGAAGGTGTATTACCAGTACTACCCACCTGGGTATCAGGAGGGTTAGCTATGGCTGTGCAGAGAGCCAGCACTTCACTGGTTTTCAAGTTGCTTTACTCTGACCCAGTTAGTTGTCTTTCTGCTTACCATATGTGGACTAATTGCATTTTGTCCACCAGCTTAAAATCTCTCCATGTCATACTCATACATCTCATTTTTTGCCACTCTAGAAATTCCTGTGTTGAGTGCTGTTTGCTAGCCTTGCCTTTTAGCAAAATGGTAGGAGAAATAAATAGAAGTAGTAGGTAGGAGGAAACAGGAGGAGGAGTCAAGCAACGAGTGCTCATTCTCTTCGAAGGCTCAGATTGGGGTGTCTGAATTTTACCAAGAGAAGAAGAGAGGAGAGATAGATAGCGTGTTTGAGGAAAGAAACATTGATGTTCTGGCTCTGAGTGAAACAAAGCTCAAAGGTAAAGGGGAAGAATGATTTGGAAACGTCTTGGGAGTGAAGTAGGGTTGGTGAGAGGACAAGAGCTAAGGAAGGAGTAGCAGTACTCCTGAAGCAGGATTTGTGGGAGTATGTGAGAGAGTGTAAGGAAGTAAATTCTAGATTTATTTGGGGAAAACAAAGTGGACAGTGAGAAATGGGTGATTATTGGTACTAATGCTCCTGGTCATGAGGTTAAGAGCATGAGAGGCAAGTGTTTAGGGAGCAGCTGTGTGAGTGTGTTATCTGTTTTGGTGCACGAGACTGGATATTTGAGATGGGTGATATAAAGCCGAAGGTATGTGATGTGGTAGTTGAGGGTATAATTGGTGTGCATGGGGTATTCAATGTTATGAAAGGAAATGGTGAAGTGCTTGGGGAGTTGTGTGCTGAAAAAAGACTGGTGTTTAGGAATAATTAGTTTAAAAAGAGAGATATATACAAGTGTACATATGTGAGTATTAGAGATGGTCAAAGGGTATTATTAGATTATGTATTGATTGATTAGCATGTAAAAGAGAGACTTTTGGATGTAATTGTGCTGAGAGGTGCAGCTGGTGGGATGTCTGTTGAGGCGAGAGTGAAAATTTGCAGAGGTTTTCAAAAAAGTGGAGATAGTGTTGGGGAGAAGAGAATGGTGAGAGTAAGTGAGCTTGGAAAGGAGACTTGTGTGAAGAAATAGCAGCAGAGATTGAGTGTAGAATGGCAAAAGGTGAGAGCAAATGAAGTGAGGGGAGTGCGTGAGAAATTGGATGTACTTAGGGAAGCATTGATGGCATGTACAAGAGATGCATGTGGCATGTGAAAGTTGGGAGATGGCATATTAAAAGGTAGATGAGTGGTAGGATGAAGGAGTAAAATTGCTAATGAAAGAGAAAAGAGAGGCATATGGATGGTACTTATATGGATGGAATGCAAATGACTGGGAGATTTACAAGAGAAAGCGACAGGAGTTCAAGATGAAGGTCCAGGGATACAAAAAGAGGGCAGATGAAAGTTGGGGTGATAGAGTATCATTAAACTTTAGGGAGAATAAAAAGGAGGTAATAATGTGCAAAAGACAAGAAAACAAATGGGGACATCAGTGAAGGGGGGAAGTGATAACAGGTAATGGTGGAGTGAGTAGGAGATGGATCAAGTATTTTGAAGGATTGTTAAATTTGTCTGATGATAGGCTGATGTAGGGTGTTTTGGTTGGGTGGTGTCTGAAGTGAAAGAGTCATGGAGAATGGTTTGGTGAAGAGAGAAGAGGTGGTAAAAAGCTGCACAGAAGATAAAATCTGGTAAGGCAGTGGGAGTGGATGGTATTGCAGTTGAATATTTTAAGAAAAGGGGTGACTTCTTGATTGGTTGGTAAGGATGTTCATTGTATGCATGGATCTTGGTGAAGTGCCTGAGGATTGGAGAAATGCATGTACAGTGCCACTGTATTAAGGCAAAGGGGATAAAACAGAGTGTTAAAACCACAGAGGCATAAGTCTGTTGAGTATACATGGATAATTGTATGGGAGGGTATTGATTTAGAGGGTGAAGGTATGTACAGGGCATCAGATTTGGGAAGGTTAGTGTGGTTTCAGAAATGGTAGAGAATGTGTGTATCAGGTGTTTACTTTGAAGAATGTGTGTGAGGAATACTTAGAAAAGCAGATCGATTTGTATGTGGCATTTATGGATCTGGAGAAGGTATATGATAGGGTTGATAGAGATGCTTTGTGGAAGATATTAAAATATATGGTCTGGGAGGTAAGCTGCTAGAAGTAGTGAGAAGTTTTTATCAAGGGAACACAACATGTGTATGAGTAGGAAGAGAGGAGAGTGATTGGTTCACAGTGAAGGTCGGTCTGCAGCAAGGGTGTGTGATGTCACCATGGTTGTTTAATATGTTTGTGGATGAGGTGGTGAGGGAGGTAAATGCAGGAGTATTGGAGAGAGGGGAGAGTATTCAGTCTGTTCTGGATGAGGGGGCCTGGGAAGTGAGTCTTTTGTTGTTTGTCAATGATACAGCACTGGTGGCTGATTTGAGTGAGGAATTGCAGATGTTTGTGATTGAGTTTTGAAGAGTGTGTGAAAGGAGGAAGCGTAGAGTAATTATGAATAAAAGTAAGGGTATTAGGTTCAGCATGGTTGAGGTACAATTTAGTTGGGATGTAAGTTTGAATGAAGAAATATTGGAGGAAGTGAAGTGTCTTAGATATCTGGGAGTGGACTTGGCAGTGAATAGACAGGTCTTATCTTGGACAAACTTCTCTCTTTCTTTTCAATAGACTAGTTCCTTCTCCCCTTCAACTTAAGTGGAGCTTGCATAAGTAGTAGATCTTTTAATGTCTTATTTTTATATTTGGTAGTTTTAGCTTCTCGGCATCTTCTTATCATATCTATTTTCCATGTAGTTATGTACTATGGTCGAAGGAAAGAAAGTGAATGCACGCTTTGTTCTTATATTGAATCTTCTTATGTTTGATGACAAACTTTTTTTTGATTACTGTAAACCTTAGCCCAGTTTTTGTTGGCCAAGAATGAAACTATTAAGTGTAAAATAGGCCCTTTATCCTTTTTTGAAAGTTTTCATCAAGATGTAAAATCAAGAAAAGGGCCTTTCCACTCATCCTCCAGGTTCCTAATGGTAAATTAGTTTAGTTTATATAGAAGTTTAGTTATATAGAAGTGATGGATTTAATCTCTGTAATTCTGGAGATTCCTCCTTCCAGAGAGTTGGATTTCAATACTCCTCTGATTCATCAGTGAAGGTATTTGATTTGTTGTTCATAGATGGATTCAAAAGATGTTTCTCTTACCATACTCCATGCTTATGTGACAGACATTTGAAGAGAAAAAATTTAGGTTTTGAAGACAGGTGGTATGGTGGGCATTTTTTTTAACTTGGGTTGATGTGATATGTGAACTGTGATGGCTGGGAGTAGGCGGGTAGGTGATGTCTGCTGGGTGGCTGTTGGTGATTGGTTGAAAGTGACTCTTCATTAGTCATGCAAATGCTTCAGTGGTCAGTGATCACCTGAAACAGGCAAGTGAAGGAAAGCTTCCTCACCAATTTTATGAAGATAGAAATGAATCTGACCCAGGACACCACCTTATTTTTTCATCCATCAAAACTGTATTTTTTCTTACAGTAATGTTGTCTAAAGGGAAATCTGGTTGGGACTTTTAAGCATGGCATCCCTAACTTACCCTTGTTTAAGTTCACAGTTGTCAGTTTTGAAAAGAAAAGAAATGAATCTGACCCAGGACACCACCTTATTTTTTCATCCATCAAAACTGTATTTTTTCTTACAGTAATGTTGTCTAAAGGGAAATCTGGTTGGGACTTTTAAGCATGGCATCCCTAACTTACCCTTGTTTAAGTTCACAGTTGTCATTTAGCAATCAGAAAATTTATTAGTATTATTAGCTTTTTATTTCATCATAGTACTTAAGCAAATACTGAAATGTTGCTTAAGAGTATATATGGATACTGAAATGTTGCTTAAGAGTATATATGGTAAAGATAAGCATTATATGATTTGAAGAAATTTCCTTTTATAATGTATTTGATGAATAGATATATTAAAAGATTAAAAGATTTTTATGTGTTTAGATTTAATGAATTGGTTTTCAGTATATTAGATTTTTACAGTGAAAGTATCTTTCCTCAGTCAGTCAGTGAAACTTTAAAAATACCAACCACAACCTCAACAACCGTAAGTGTCCCAGGTAGTATTAGTGAAGTTGAGGAGCTTGGGACAATGAAGGATGAGGAACTGAGACTGCGGATCGAAGCTCAACGGGTTATGGACCAAAAAATGAAGGATCGATGTCCAGAAGAAGAACAAGAGGCTAAACGTGAGTAACAACTAGGATCATAAGCTTCGCTTAGTGATAGTTATCAGAATAAGTGGTAAATGAACTCATTGGAATGCTGTTTTACATGTGATTTTATGAAAATAACTCATGGTTTGAACTGAAATCAGAGTGAAAAATAGATTACATGGTGTTAAGATTGGCCTCCTTTATACACAGTATAATAATCTAGGTTTGAGCTAAGATTCTGGTTATTAGTGGCAGAGTTGCACTTTACATTTAAAAGTAATCTGAATTGAGCTTGTGCATCATATCCACTTCTGAAGGCTGCCACATTTGGTAATAAAGGCTTCAATGAATTGACGTAGTTAAGGTTTGTGTACTTGGAAGGTTTTGTGCGTGATTGTTCCTGCATGAAATTGTTTGATTTTATCTATGCAGTATGTACTTTATGAGGAATGGGAGGGCCTGGTAAGTGAGTCAGTTGTTGTTTGATGATGATACAGAACTGGTGACAGATTCAAGTGAAAAACTGCAATAGTAGGTGACTACGTTTGGAAGAGTGTGTAAAAGGAAAAAGTTGAGTGTGAATATGAATAAAACAAAGTTTTTATTAGGTTCATGCAGGGTTGAAGAACAGATTAGTTGTGGTGTGAATTTGAATAGAGAAAAGTTGGAGGATGTGAAGTGTTTTAGATATCTGGCAGAGAATGGAACGATATAAGCAGAAGTGAGTCATAGGTTGAGGGAGGGGGTAAAGTTCTTGGAGTGCTGGAGAATGTGTGGGGAGAGAGAATGTTGTCTGGGAGGGGAAAAATGGTTAAATTTGGAGGAATGGTAGTCCCATCGATATTATATGGATGCAAGGCATGGGCTATAAATGGGAATGTGCATAGGAGAGTGGAAGTGTTGGATAGGAAATGTTTGAGGACAATATGTTGTGCAAGGTGGTTTGATCGAGTAAGTAATGAAAGGTTAAAAAGATGTTTGGTAGTAAGAATAATGTGGTTCAGAGAGCAGATGAGGATTTGCTGAAGTGGTTTGGACATATGAAGAAATTGAGAGAGGAAAGGTTGACAAAGAGGATATATGTGTCAGAAGTGAAGGGAACACTGAGCATGGAGAGATCAAATTGGAGATGGAAGGATGGAGTGAAAAAGATTTTGTGTGATTGGGGCCTGAACATATAGGAGAGTGGAAGGCGTGCAGAGGATAGAGTGAATCGGAATGATGCGTTATAGTTGGGTCAATGTGCTGTCCATGGACTGAACCAGGACATGTGAGACATCTGGGTTAAACCATGGAGAGGTTTGTTGGGCCTGGATGCAGATAGGGAGCTGTGGTTATGGTGCATTACATATGATGGTTAGAGACTGAGTGTGAACGAATGTGGCCTTTTTTGTCAGTTTTTCTGGCGCTACCTCGCTGACGCAGGGGGTGGTGATGCTGTTTTCTGTGGGGTGGGGTGGTGCTGGCAATGGATGAAGGCAAGCAAGTTTGAATATGTACATGTGTATATATATGTATATGTCTGTGTATGTTTATGTACAGTGGCACTATACATGCATTCCACCGATCCTCAGACACTTCCAGGATCCATACATACATTGAATATCCTTACCAATCAATCAACAACACAGTCACCCCATTTCCTAAAAGATTCAGTTGCAATACTATCCAAACCCACCGCCTTGCCTGGTTTCATCTTCCACAAAGCTTTCACTACCTTTTCTCTCTTCACTGAATCATTCTCCGTGACCCTCTTACTTCGTACACCACCCCGACCCAAACACCCAATATCTGCCACTCTTTCATCAAACACATTCAACAAACCTTCAAAATACTCAATTCATCGCCTTCTTACTCCTTCACCATCTGTTATCACTTCCCCACTTGCTACCTTCATCAATGTTCTCATTCATTCTCTTGTCTCACACACATTATTTACCTCCTTCCAAAACATTTTTTTATTCTCCCTAAAATTTAATGATACTCTCATCACCTCTCATTTGCCCTGTTTTTCAACTCTTGCACCTTTCTGTTGACCTCATGCCACTTTCTTTTATATGTCTCCCAGTCATTTGCACAACTTCCCTGCAAATATCGTCCAAACACCTCAGTTTTTTCTTTCACTGAAAATCTTACTTCATCATCCCACCACTCTGCCCTTTCTAATCTGCCCACCTCCCTCCTTTCTCATACCACGTGCATCTTTTGTGTAAGCCATCACTGCTTCCCTTATTACATTCCATTCCTCCCCCACTCTCCTCACATCATTTGCTTTCACTTTTTGCAATTCTACACTCAATCTCTCCTGATACTTCCTCACACAAGTCTCCTTTCGAAGCTCACTTACTCTCCCCAACATTCTTTCTTCTCTTCTGAAAGCCTCTACAAATCTTCGCCTTTGCCTATTTTTTTCTTACATATTCTCCATTTCCCGCATTAGTGAGGTAGCATTAAGAACAGAGGACTGAGCCTTAGAGGGAACATCCTCACTTGGCCCCTTCTCTGTTCCTTCTTTTGGAAAATTGAAAATAAGAGGGGAGGCTTTCCAGCCCCGGCTCCCTCCCATTTTAGTCACTTTCTACGACACACAGGGAATACATGGGAAGTATTCTTTCTCCCTTATCCCCAACCCACCCTTATACACATGTATGTTCATAAACTCCCACACATGCACATATACATACATATGCATTTCAACATATATATATACCTGTACATACACAGACATATACATATATACACATGTACATAGCCATACTTGCTGCCCTCATCCATTTTTGTCACCACTCTGCCACACACGAAATAGCACACACACACACACACACACACACACACACACACACACACACACACACACACACACACACACACACACACACACACACACACCCTCCACCACTGCCTGCCCCGCCCCAGCAAGGCAGTGCCAGAAAAACATACAAAGAATAAGCCACATTCATTCACACTCAGTCTCTACCTGTCATGTGTAATGCACCCAAACTACAGCTCCCTTTCCACATCCAGAACCCAAAGAACCTTCTATAGTTTACCCCAGACATTTCACATGTCCTGGTTCATTCCATTGACAGCACATCGACCCCAGTATACTATATCGTTCCTATTCACTTTATTCCTTGCATGCCTCTCACCCTCCTGTATGTTCAGGCCCCTATTGCTCAAAATCTTTTTCACTCCATCCTTCCACCTCCAGTTTGGGCTCCTGCTTCTCCTTCTTCCCTCCACCTCTGACGCATAATATATCCTCTTTGTCAACCTTTCCTCACTCATTCTCTCCATGTGTCCAAACCATTTCAACACATCCTCTTCTGCTCTCTCAACCACACTTATTATTTCCACACATATCTATTACCCTTTCGTTACTCACTCGATCGAACTACCTCACACCATGTATTGTCGTCAAACATCTCATTTCCAACACATCCACCCTCCTCCACACAACCCTATCTGTAGCCCATACTGCACATCCATTTAACATTGTTGGAACTACTATTCCTTCAAACATACCCGTTTTTGCTCTCTGAGATGATGTTCTCTCCTTCTACACGTTCTTCATTGCCCTCCCCAACCCTGTAAGTCACTTCCGCTTCCATCATAGAAATTTGCTATTTTTCTAGTGCTTAGTTAAGAAATTTTAAGCAATGGCATTGCTTTAGAAAGTTATGTACAAAAAGTGATGAAATCAGTTCCTGCTTTTAACTTCATGTTTATTTTTTTATTTTTTTTTTTTTGCTTTGTCGCTGTCTCCCGCGTTTGCGAGGTAGCGCAAGGAAACAGACGAAAGAAATGGCCCAACCCACCCCCATACACATGTATATACATACGTCCACACACGCAAATATACATACCTACACAGCTTTCCATGGTTTACCCCAGACGCTTCACATGCCTTGATTCAATCCACTGACAGCACGTCTACCCCGGTATACCACATCGCTCCAATTCACTCTATTCCTTGCCCTCCTTTCACCCTCCTGCATGTTCAGGCCCCGATCACACAAAATCTTTTTCACTCCATCTTTCCACCTCCAATTTGGTCTCCCTCTTCTCCTCATTCCCTCCACCTCCGACACATATATCCTCTTGGTCAATCTTTCCTCACTCATTCTCTCCATGTGACCAAACCATTTCAAAACACCCTCTTCTGCTCTCTCAACCACGCTCTTTTTAGTTCCACACATCTCTCTTACCCTTACGTTACTTACTCGATCAAACCACCTCACACCACACATTGTCCTCAAACATCTCATTTCCAGCACATCCATCCTCCTGCGCACAACTCTATCCATAGTCCACGCCTCGCAACCATACAACATTGTTGGAACCACTATTCCTTCAAACATACCCATTTTTGCTTTCCGAGATAATGTTCTCGACTTCCACACATTCTTCAAGGCTCCCAGAATTTTCACCCCCTCCCCCACCCTATGATCCACTTCCGCTTCCATGTTTCCATCCGCTGCCAGATCCACTCCCAGATATCTAAAACACTTCACTTCCTCCAGTTTTTCTCCATTCAAACTCACCTCCCAATTGACTTGACCCTCAACCCTACTGTACCTAATAACCTTGCTCTTATTCACATTTACTCTTAACTTTCTTCTTTCACACGCTTTACCAAACTCAGTCACCAGCTTCTGCAGTTTCTTCATTTATTGTCATTCTTTTAAGTTATTAACATATATTACAGTGCAATGTAACATTTTGAGGGGGTTTGGTCATGTGGAAATATTGCGAGACTGGTAGCTTACAAGGAGAGTGTATGACAGTACCATTAAAGGGGTTGGTTTAAGAGGAATACCACCTGTGACGTGGGGAAACAGAGTGAAAGATTAATGTAGGGAGAGAAGAGGGGGAAGAATGCATGGAATGCGTTATAGAAGAGAGACATATAAGGAAGGAGTAAGTGGAGAGACTTTTGCCTTGGCCACCCCCGTGATGTGATTTCTGCTAGGGAATCGATGTCAGAGATGTAGACTGATGAATGGGTACATATACAGCTGTCATATTCAGGAGCAATTGAAAAGCCTTCTATTGAGTGAAGTCAGTTTTATATTTCCATGATTATTTTGGAATGTTTTAGATTTTTAGGTCCGGCTAAACAAATTTACTGCCCATCCGAATTCAGTCTTGTTCTGAGCCAGGGAAATGAAGATATATTGTGTTTGAAAGGGTTGATCTTTCTTGTTCAGGTTTCAGTAAAACATGATATATGATAGTTTTAAGGAATTCTGAACATTTGAACTTTTGATAATAGCCCAAAATGTATAAAGGAAATTCAGATGCAGATTCTCATGATTGTTGCATTAAAGAAAGGTTGAGTTTCTTAGGTTTATTAGCTATTTAAGTTGGTATATGAATATATTCCTATGATTTTATTGCCATTAAGTCCCTAATAAACAATTTACTGTCAACAGCAAGAGCTTTAGACACCGATTTAGACATGATGCTTGTTGGGAAGAAACTTGGTTTGGATGACTTCAGCTTCATCAAAGTTCTAGGCAAGGGAAGTTTCGGAAAAGTGATGTTAGCTGAACTTAAAGGAACAGATGAAGTTTATGCTGTAAAGGTTAGTTATGTATATTTGATAATTTCTTGTTGCATTTATTACCTACAGATGTATTGCTGATGTTTTAAATTCAAGAGATTTGTTTAGCATATATTGCATATATTCCCGTAATATATGTGGGTTTACTGCATTCTTTGATTAAATTTATAATGTTAATTCAGGTAAATGAATAAACTATAAGCACTTGTAGGTGATTAGGTTGATTGTGGATGTATAGGTTTGTTTGTAATGTCAGTGGGTTAATTGAAAGTACATTAATTTAAGAATTTGCTGCAAAGATGATTATCTGAGTTGCATTTCATTATTAAGTATTTATGGTGTAATACTGTTGGTCTGATTTTGTAAGATTAGATTAGAACAATGTATTAGAACTTGCTTTTTCCTCCACATTTCTTTAGGGCCCAACAATGTTATTTTGGCTGTTAACTTAGATGTTACACAAACTGAATTTTATTGTGAATGCTCTGATAGATTTGTATTATGGCAAGATATGAATGAACTCCAAAATTATTATAATTTTGATAGAGTAAATGAATGGAAAAGGCTCTCTTTGATGTGGACTTTGGTAAAAGGCTTTTTATTTTTATTGAACAAGAACATTATTTCTCAGCTGTGGAAAAGTCCCATAAGCATCAAGAAAGAACTTATTTAATGAGAGATTAAAACAATGTTTTATCCCCAGAGATATGTGTTAGTGAAGATTCACTTTCATCAGCCATCATAGAACATATGATTTTTTTTTTCTCTTTTTTTCTTTTTTTGTTACCAACATAGCATGGGCAAAACTTGTCCCATTCGAGGTATTCTCAGGTGAAAGAAAACAGCTGAAACTAGGAGTTGTTTGAGGCTCCCAGGTGTTTGCAGATTTGAATTTTAAAGGAAGAGAGGTTATGTGAAGATGGAAAGACAAAATAAGGAGAAGGGAAGGAGGGACCATGCATGACAGCCAATCCATGAGTGGCCAGAATCCACACAGAAACTGTAGGAAGCAGTAGTGAAATGCATGTCACATGGTTGGGGACATAAGCAGACAACTCACAAGAACAGTGGCCAAAAAATGTCTGTAGGATAGAGAAAAAGCATCTCCATTGTTGCATATGGATAGGGAAGGTTGAAGAGAATGAACAGATGTGTGAGCAGTATTCCATACTTTTCTATTCTATCTATATCTGACTTCTGTTCCAATTGGAACTCCCTCAGAGGGGTGGCCACAGCAACAGTCTTCATAACTAAAGAACTCCAGTGGTGCTTCTTAGCCATTAGTGTCTCACCCTTGACAGGCACTGGCAGAAGGCAAGTCTAGTGCAGTGTTACAGAGGTTCCTTCTACATAATGGTTTTACCTAATGCTCCTCCCTAAATGTTCCTACCTACTACTTCTGTCTACTCCTCCTACCATTTTGCCAAAAGGCAGGGTTAGTGCATAGTGCTTCCCAGTAGAAAAACTGTTGGCATTATTTACAGGGAAATAATGCAAATGACTGGAAGATGTATAAAAGAAAGAGGCAAGAGGTCAAGAGAAGAGTGCAAGAGGTGAAAAAGAGGGCAAATGAGAGTTGGGGTGAGAGAGTATCATTAAATTTTAGGGAGAATAAAAAGATGTTGTGGAAGGGGGTAAATAAATTACGTAAAACAAGGGAACAAATGGGAACATCAATGAAAGGGGCTAATAGGTAGGTGATGACAAGTAATGGTGATGCGAGAAGGAGATGGAGTGAGTATTTTGAAGGGTTGTTGAATGTGTTTGATGATAGAGTGGCAGATATAGGGTGTTTTGGTCGAGGTGGTGTGCAAAGTGAGAGGGTTAGGGAGAATGATTTGGTAAACAAAGAAGAGGTAGTAAATGCTTTGCGGAAGATGAAAGCTGGCAAGGCAGCGGGTTTGGATGGCATTGCAGTGGAATTTATTAAAAAGGGGGATGACTGTATTGTTGACTGGTTGGTAAGGTTATTTCATGTGTGTATGACTCATGGTGAGGTGCCTGAGTATTGGCAGAATGCTTGCATAGTGCCATTGTACAAAGGCAAAGGGGATAAAAGTGAGTGCTCAAATTTCAGAGGTATAAGTTTGTTGAGTATTCCTGGGAAATTATATGGGAGAGTGTTGGTTGAGAGGGTGAAGGCATGTACAGAGCATCAGACTGGGGAAGAGCAGTGTGGTTTCAGAAGTGGTAGAGGATGTGTGGATCAGGTGTTTGCTTTGAAGAATGTATGTGAGAAATACTTAGAAAAGCAAATGGATTTGTATGTAGCATTTATGGATCCGCATATGATAGAGTTGATAGAGATGCTCTGTGGAAGGTATTAAGAATATATGGTGTGGGAGGCAAGTTGTTAGAAGCAGTGAAAAGTTTTTATCAAGGATGTAAGGCATGTGTATGAGTAGGAAGAGAGGAAAGTGATTGGTTCTCAGTGAATGTTGGTTTGCGTCAGGGGTGCGTGATGTCTCCATGGTTGATTAATTTGTTTATAGATGGGGTTGTTAGGGAGGTAAATGCAAGAGTTTTGGAAAGAGTGGCAAGTATGCAGTCTGTTGTGGATGAGAGAGCTTGAGAAGTGAGTCAGTTGTTGTTCGCTGATGATACAGCACTGGTGGCTGATTCGGGTGAGAAACTGCAGAAGCTGGTGACTGAGTTTGGTAAAGTGTGTGAAGGAAAAAAGCTGAGAGTGAAGGTGAATAAGAGCAATCCTCATGTACTGTCCCTTGAGGTAGGAAAGAAAGAATTTTACCTCCATATTCCCCGTATATCGTAGAAGGTGATTAAAGAGGGATAGGGCAGGGGGCTGGAAATCTTCCCCTCTGTGTATTTGAATTTCTAAAAGGAAACAAGAAGGAGCAAGGCAGGGAGTGCTTATTCCCCTCGAAGGCTCAGATGGGGTGTCTGAATGTGTATGGATGTAACCAAGATGAGAAGAGAGGAGAGATAGGTAGTATGTTTGACGAAAGAAACCTGGATGTAAAGTAGGTGTAGTTGGGAGGACAAGAGCTAGGGAAGGAGAAGCACTACTCCTGAGGCAGGAGTTTTAGGAATGTGTGATAGAGTGTAAGGAGGTAAATTCTAGGTTGATGTAGGTAAAACTGAAAGTGGATGGCAAGAAATGGGTGATTATTGGTGCTTATGCACCTGACCATGAGAAGAAAGATCATGAGAGGCAAGTGTTTTGGGAGCAGCTGAGTGATTGTGTCAGCAGTTTTGGTGCATGAGACTGGATATTTGTGATGGGTGACTTAAATGCAAAGGGAAGTAATGTATCAGTTAAGAGCATAGTTGGTTGGTATTTCGTATTCAGTGTTATGAATGAAACTGACGAAGAGCT
Source organism: Panulirus ornatus (assembly GCF_036320965.1). NCBI lineage: Eukaryota > Metazoa > Arthropoda > Malacostraca > Decapoda > Palinuridae > Panulirus > Panulirus ornatus. The sequence goes on along the minus strand of NC_092234.1, from coordinate 35,100,653 downwards.
TGCAGAGTTGTGTGCTGAAAGAAGGCTGGTGAATGGAATGCTTGGTTTAAAAAAAGGAGATATACACAAGTACCGGGGTTGACGTGCTGTCAGTGGATTGAATCAGGGCATGTGAGGCGTCTGGGGTAAATCATGGAAAGCTGTGTAGGTATGTATATTTGCGTGTGTGGACGTATGTATATACATGTGTATGGGGGTGGGTTGGGCCATTTCTTTCGTCTGTTTCCTTGCGCTACCTTGCAAACGTGGGAGACCAGCAAAAAAAAAAAAAAAAATACTCAAGTATATGTATATGAGTATTAGAGATGGTCAAAGGGCATTATGATATTGTTTCAATTGATAGGCTTGTAAAAGAGAGACTTTTGGATGTAAATATTCTGAGAGGGGCAGCTGGTGGGATGTCTGATCACTATCTTGTGGAAAAAGAGAAAGCCATGTTGGGGGAGAAGAAAGTGGTGAGAGTTAAGTGAGCTTGGAAAGGAGACTTGTGTGAAGAAACGCCAGCAGAGATTGAGTGTAGAATGGCAAAAGGTGAGAGCAAATGAAGTGAGGCGAATGGATGAGGAATGGGAGCCTTTTAGGGAAGTAGTGATGGCAAGTGCAAGAGATGCATAAGGTATGCGAAAGGTTGGAGGTGGGCAGATTAGAAAGGGTAGTGAGTGGTGGGATGAAGTAAAGTTGCTAATGAAAATGAAAAGAGAAGTGTTTGGATGGTATTTACCAGAAAGGAGTACAAATGATTGGGAGATGTATATGAAAGTGGCAGGAGGTCAAGGTGCAGAGGTTGAAGAAGAGGGCAAGTGAGAGATAGGGTGAGAGAGTATCATTAAACTTTAGGGAGAATGAAAAGATGTTTTGGAAGAGGTGAATAACGTGCTAAAGACAAAGAGAGCAAATGGGAACATTGGTGAATCGGGCAAAAGGGGTTTTGACAGCAGGTAGTGATGACAAAAAGCACATACAGAATCTATCTGTTGAATCATTGATTACAGCTGTTTAGTTAGAGCAGGTCTAACACATACACAGAGACTGATGATGATACAGGGAATGGATATTTAGAAGAAGCAATTTTGGCAGCAGGGTGATGGAGAGGAACATAAGAAATTAATTGAAGCAATTGAAAGAAAAATATGCACTGTAGAGATAAAACAATTAAAGAAGTTTATGGACTAGTTGATGGAAAGTTTAGAAGATTATGGAGGAAACAAGACCAGTGCTTGCAAACTTAAAAAAAGTTGGAGAGACTGTGGTTGACACTTTTGTATTGAAGAATCTAGCTGGAAAGTGGTTAGCACTAAAGTTAGAATGATTAGCAAAGGAGGAGGGTGATTGATGTTATTCATTAATTATTATTTGGCTTGTAAGGTGATCATACCCCAGATAAGGAAGATATGAGGAAGTATGTTTTGAAAGATTGCTGGAGGCTCTAGAACTGCCAGATGCAATTTCCATGATAATGGAAAGGAGAATTAAGGTTTATTTATAATTAAGATGTAATGGTTCAACTAGTTATGGTTACGTATGACTTAAAGTTGTTAAACCGGGAAGTGTAGAAAAACTAAGAAACTTAAAGGCATGGTGGAATTCAATGGGATATTCACCATCTTTGATAAATCAAAGGAAGAGAAATAAAAAAAGCAAGAAATACTCTCAGAAGATCAAGACTGAACACACCACATGTGGTAAGAAGATGGAAGCAGCTCAGTAAGCACTGTTGAGAGGATGGGAGTGCAAGGAGATGGTTATGTCAGACTGAAAGTGAGGTATTCAAATGTTAATGGATTAATGATGAGTGATAAAAAGGTGTAATTCAAGAATCTTGAAAGTGAAAGTATACTTGTTTTAGCAAGGGTGGAATATTCCCACAGGACTGGGGATTGGCAGACATCACTATTATATGCAAATAGGGAAGCTGCCAGTTGTCTGGTAATTACTGTACTATTAGCTTCACATCAATTATATGCAATCTTCTGGAGTTGATTACTAAAGATTAAATCGTAGCCTATCTGGAACAACTCAACTTGATCAATAAAGCACACCATGGTTTTAGGTGACACACATCATGCCTTACAAACCTTGAATTTTACGACAATCTATTTGCTACCCATGACAGACTAAGGCAATAGATATGATATTTCAGGACTTCCTGAAAGCATTTGACAAAGTCCCCCATGTTAGAATGATGCACAAAGTCTGGGCCTAGGGGATTACAGGTTATATAGGATGGCTAGAAGCCTGATTACTTGATAGAAAGCAGAGAGTTGTAATGAATGGCAAATCATCAACATGGTCACCCATTAGTAGTGGAGTCCCTCAGGGATCCATACTTGAGCCTGTATTTGTCATTTATATTAACAGTATTGATTTTTTTTTTTTTTTTTTTTTTCCGGTCTCTCGCGTTTGCGAGGTAGCGCAAGGAAACAGACGAAAGAAATGGCCCAACCCACCCCCATACACACGTGTATACATACGTCCACACACGCAAATATACATACCTACACAGCTTTCCATGGTTTACCTCAGACGCTTCACATGTCCTGATTCAATCCACTGACAGCACGTCAACCCCGGTATACCACATTGATCCAATTCACTCTATTCCTTGCCCTCCTTTCACCCTCCTGCATGTTCAGGCCCCGATCACACAAAATCTTTTTCACTCCATCTTTCCACCTCCAATTTGGTCTCCCACTTCTCCTCGTTCCCTCCACCTCCGACACATATATCCTCTTGGTCAATCTTTCCTCACTCATTCTCTCCATGTGCCCAAACCATTTCAAAACACCCTCTTCTGCTCTCTCAACAACGCTCTTTTTATTTCCACGCATCTCTCTTACCCTTACGTTACTTACTCGATCAAACCACCTCACACCACACATTGTCCTCAAACATCTCATTTCCAGCACATCCATCCTCCTGCGCACAACTCTATCCATAGCCCACGCCTCGCAACCATACAACATTGTTGGAACCACTATTCCTTCAAACATAGCCATTTTTGCTTTCCGAGATAATGTTCTCAACTTCCACACATTCTTCAAGGCTCCCAGGATTTTCGCCCCCTCCCCCACCCTATGATCCACTTCCGCTTCCATGGTTCCATCCGCTGCCAGATCCACTCCCCGATATCTAAAACACTTTACTTCCTCCAGTTTTTCTCCATTCAAACTTACCTCCCAATTGACTTGACCCTCAACCCTACTGTACCTAATAACCTTGCTCTTATTCACATTTACTCTTAACTTTCTTCTTTCACACACTTTACCAAACTCAGTCACCAGCTTCTGCAGTTTCTCACATGAATCAGCCACCAGCGCTGTATCATCAGCGAACAACAACTGACTCACTTCCCAAGCTCTCTCATCCCCAACAGACTTCATACTTGCCCCTCTTTCCAAAACTCTTGCATTTACCTCCCTAACAACCCCATCCATAAACAAATTAAACAACCATGGAGACATCTCACACCCCTGCCGCAAACCTACATTCACTGAGAACCAATCACTTTCCTCTCTTCCTACACGTACACATGCCTTACATCCTCGATAAAAACTTTTCACTGCTTCTAACAACTTGCCTCCCACACCATATATTCTTAATACCTTCCACAGAGCATCTCTATCAACTCTATTATATGCCTTCTCCAGATCCATAAATGCTACATACAAATCCATTTGCTTTTCTAAGTATTTCTCACATACATTCTTCAAAGCAAACACCTGATCCACACATCCTCTACCACTTCTGAAACCACACTGCTCTTCCCCAATCTGATGCTCTGTACATGCCTTCACCCTCTCAGTCAATACCCTCCCATATAATTTCCCAGGAATACTCAACAAACTTATACCTCTGTAATTTGAGCACTCACTCTTATCCCCTTTGCCTTTGTACAAAGGCACTATGTACGCATTCTGCCAATCCTCAGGCACCTCACCATGAGTCATACATACATTAAATAATCTTACCAACCAGTCAATAATACAGTCACCCCCTTTTTTAATAAAAGGTTTAAAAAGCGAGATATACATAAGTATACGTATGTAAGTAGGAGAGATGGCCAGAGAGCATTATTGGATTACGTGTTAATTGACAGGCGCGCGAAAGAGAGACTTTTGGATGTTAATGTGCTGAGAGGTGCAACTGGAGGGATGTCTGATCATTATCTTGTGGAGGCTAAGGTGAAGATTTGTATGGGTTTTCAGAAAAGAAGAGTGAATGTTGGGGTGAAGAGGGTGGTGAGAGTAAGTGAGCTTGGGAAGGAGACCTGTGTGAGGAAGTACCAGGAGAGACTGAGTACAGAATGGAAAAAGGTGAGAACAATGGAAGTAAGGGGAGTGGGGGAGGAATGGGATGTATTTAGGGAATCAGTGATGGATTGCGCAAAAGATGCTTGTGGCATGAGAAGAGTGGGAGGTGGGTTGATTAGAAAGGGTAGTGAGTGTTGGGATGAAGAAGTAAGATTATTAGTGAAAGAGAAGAGAGAGGCATTTGGACGATTTTTGCAGGGAAAAAATGCAATTGAGTGGGAGATGTATAAAAGAAAGAGACAGGTGGTCAAGAGAAAGGTGCAAGAGGTGAAAAAGAGGGCAAATGAGAGTTGGAGTGAGAGAGTATCATTAAATTTTAGGGAGAATAAAAAGATGTTCTGGAAGGAGGTAAATAAAGTGCGTAAGACAAGGGAGCAAATGGGAACTTCAGTGAAGGGCACAAATGGGGAGGTGATAACAAGTAGTGGTGGTGTGAGAAGGAGGTGGAGTGAGTATTTTGAAGGTTTGTTGAATGTGTTTGATGATAGAGTGGCAGATATAGGGTGTTTTGGTCGAGGTGGTGTGCAAAGTGAGAGGGTTAGAGAAAATGATTTGGTAAACAGGGAAGAGATAGTAAAAGCTTTGCGGAAGATGAAAGCCGGCAAGGCAGCAGGTTTGGATGGTATTGCAGTGGGATTTATTAAAACAGTATTGATGTAGGTCTAAATAATCTTGTGTTCAAATTTGTAGGTGAGACAAAAATCAGCAGTTTCATTTTAACTTAAGATGATAGGCTAAGATTTCAAGAGGATGTAAATAAAATCACTGAATGGTTTAGTAAATGACAAATACCATTTAACGTATATAAATGACAACTAAACAAATAATTTTATTATGAAGTGCTGGGCTGCAAGATGAAGGACACCACTAATGTGAGAGATCTATGGGTCTTTGTCTCCAATAGCTTCAAATTCTCCTAGCGTTGCAATGAAGCTGCCAAGAAAGTGAATAGGATGTTAAGGTTTATAAACAGGAACTTTACGTATGTAAACAAGGATGTGATACTACTACTGTGCCTAAGTCTAGTTAGACCATATCTCGAATATGCAATGCAGTTTTGGGCCCCACATTAAATTGATATCCCCTCTTGCATAACAAATCATAAAAGTAGAGACTGTGAGAATTAGACTTGTTCTCCCTAAGCAAGAGGCACTTCTGGGGCAAATTAATAGAATGTTACAAAGCACTGAAAGGATTCAACAATGTTGATGTTGAACATTTCTGTACAGTAACTCCAGCATTATAGACAAGAGGAAATGGATTGAAACTTAGAGGTCACTAAGTTAATTTGGACTGAACAATTTTTTTTTTTCTTGTTTTTACCAGTGACATTATTGAGGCATGGAATAAACCACCAGAAAATGTTCCAATACCAGAATAATTTATCTACTCAGTCATTAATGCAGTGGTATATCATGCTAGCTTCTCAACCTGGCCATGTTGTGGTATCATTGTAACAGATTAACCCATGTTACCTGCTTTGAGAGAGTATACTCATTTAGAATTACTGTATCATTCGTTGACATCAGAAATAGTGTGGGCATGATAAGTCGAGAGGCTTGAGCTCATGTTTATCCTTTATAAGTTTATCTCTTATAACAAAAAGTGAAGGGAAATATATCATTGGTGATGGGATGCATGACATTTTTGTGTTCATTCTACCTTATGACTTTCCTCTAAGAATTTCCTTCAAGCATATTAATCCTGCAAGTTATTTTTTTCTACCTTGTTTTCCTGCCAGTGTGTGTCAGAGGGAATGGAAGGTGGGGAAAGAGCCTTTTGCCTTGCTAACCTTTTCTTCAACTCTCTCTCTCTCTCTCAGGAGGCCAGATCACCTAGCTTGGACCTTGGGTCTGTGTCTATGTAAATCTTACCTTATTTGGTTTCTCTTGCTCGTTTGAAAGTATTCTATGCATTTTGTGTCTTTTCCCTTTATCTATCTGTTTGATGAGTACCCCACTGAATTTTGTCATTTTAAAGTTTCTTTGCCTTTCTAAGTACCTCTTGGCTAGATGATTCCAAAAACTGTAACCATAAGTGGATATCCTCCTTTGTCTTGATTATTGCAACCAATAATTTTGTTTCTCTTTTATCATTGAAATTGCACAGCCTCCATTAATCATTAAATGAGCATTTCTTCTTCCTTTCCCCATTTCTCTCTATCTTGTGAATGATCTTCATCCTGTCCAAAGATTATTGAAGATTTACTTGTATCAACCTCTTGGTCTATTTATATTCCAAAGTTTGGTGGCACCCACTCTGTGGCCAAGTACAGTACTTTAAATTCATCAACCTTTTGAGTTTCAAGCTTACTCTATGGCTAAGTACATTACTTTTAATTCATCAACCCTCAGTTTCTGGCCTCTGTAAACTTCCCTTTTGCCAACAAGCACTGATCCTGTATGCTCGGTACTTTCCTATACTTTAGATCTACTGGATCATAAACTCCTGAATGCTCTGTCTCTGACAGTTCATATTATTCTGTCTGAAGCTTTGATCAATTCCCTGGCTCCTCTGTTACAATGTCTCCAGCTTCCTGTCCCACTGCATCATTCATCATGGTCAAAGTCTGTTGATCTGCCCCAGAAACTGCTTTCCCAGCCCAGTATTTTCAATAGTTTCTATAGGTTGTGTAGTGGGAAGTTCCTCCTGTTCAGCATTCTGGGACATTAGAATAGCTTCTTCTGGACTTTTATATTCTTTAATCATTCCACCTGTCTTTCTTTGGTTAGGTACCCTCTGCTCTCCCGAACCTTCTCTTTAACTGCTTGAGATTCTCTCATGACATCCTTCATGTTCCTTAAATTGAATCTATGGTTTCTTTAATTCCTTCTTTAGTTGTGTTAAGTTTTAGTCTTGCCAATTAATAATATCGCATCTCCAAACAGTTGTTCTCTGGTGGTTCCTTCTTCATTACTTCATCATGTCTTTTCCTGGTTGCTCTTGGTATAACTGACTGGTCTTCGTACACTCCCTTCCAGTTTAGTCTTATGTAAAACAAACTTAAACACTTGGCTTTATGTATTTTTTGACAGGTTTGCCCCAGCTGTCCTGGTTATTTTCTCTGCAGTCTTTAAAAATCTATTTTTTCTTTGCTCAAGGAGTGTTAAAGATTGAGTGCTAAAGATTGATCCCTTAAAGTAATAGTAACAATAATGAAGCTTACTATTGCAGGATAGCCTCAGTCGTAAGGGGAATTTAAATCTTCCACTGATACTAACAGTTTTCGTTTTGGTTTCTGTCTTTTACTCAGTCGCTGCTGCATTTAGCTCGATGTCCTGGTCTTGTATCATGGCATAATCATATAGGCATTTGTTGGTAGTTGCTATCTATCCTTTCCTTCCACCTATCTCCCCATCACTTCCTCCATCTTTTCCTATCTTTTCTTTACAAGAATTCCTTCTCTTCCCTTACCCCTCCTCCCTCTGTGTATTTGTCTTTCAGTGAATTTGCATATTCATGTATTGCATACATATGTTTAAATTAATATTCTTTTTCAGGTGCTGAAAAAAGATGTAATCCTTCAAGATGATGATGTAGAATGTACAATGACGGAGCGGCGCATTTTAGCTCTGGCTGCCCACCACCCTTTCCTCACTGCCCTCCATTCTTGCTTCCAAACGGAGGTGAGAAAACCGTTATGTTTCTTAAGAATTAAGCCTTTACTCTTTTTAGTGCTTTAGGTAGAAATGGAGAACATTTTTGGTTATGTATACCTTTATTTGGTTGGGGTTATATAGCTTATTAAGGCATGAATTGTAATGGGAGTGAGGTAATGGACGATTGATGCAGGGTTTGATAGCCGCTTTCTAGTGTATAATGTAGTTAGGTAGAAAAAGACTATATTCTTTCTTTTTGTGTTGTTAAGTGAACCACCATTATCTATTGATTCACTCTTCGGTGTTTCACTTGTATGTTGTGTTGGAAAAGATAAGCAATGTAGACATAGAAATTTTAGAAAATAAAAAGTTTCAAAAACTATGTACCAGTTGAAAATACTATCTGTTGTGTATAAGTCTTCCTTGCAATTTAGTGGTTCCTAGTGAAGTTTTATGTGCTTCAGAGGTGTGTGATGTCACTGTGGTTGTTTAATCCATTTATGGACAGGGTAGTGAGGTAAATTAATGCAAGGGTCTTAAAGCAAGGGGCAGCTCTACAGTATGTTGGGGATGGAGGGCATGGGAGGTTGTGAATCATTTGCAGTTTGCTGAGGCATGGCTCTGGAGGTACTCTCCCAAGAAGTTTGTGATAGACTTTGTAGGTGTGTGAAAAAAAAAGTGAGTTGATATGAACAACACAAGATGACAAGGTACATTGGGGGATGGGACAGGAGGATGTTAGTTTATGAATGAGGATGACTTAGAGGAAGTGGATTGTTTTAGGTACCTATGGGTAGATGTGCCTGCTGTGATGGAAATGTGGACTGAAGTAAATCATGGGAAAAGAGAAGGGGCTAAAATCTTAAGTGTAGTGAGATATATGTAGAAGGAGAGATCATTGTTTTATAAGGGCATAGATGGTTACATTTGAAGGTGTAGTAGTCCTGACATCATTGAATGCAAAAGAATGGAGAGAGAATGGAAGTGTTGGAAATTAAGTTCCTGAGGACAATGTGTAGTTTAAAGTTGGTGGTGTAAGGAATGACATTGTAAGAGAGAGAGCTGACCAATCAGGGTGTGCTGAAATGGTTTAGACATTTGGAGAGGATGAGTGAAGTGGGATTTGCTTTTCATAAGGGAAGGGAAGAAAGGGGATGCGGAAAGCAAGCTAGAAGATGGAAGGTTGGATCAGTTTGTCATATGGGGGAGGGGAGATGTACTGTTAAGAGACTAGAACCAGGACATGTGAAACAGTTTAGGTAAACCTTGGAATAGTGAGTGGGACTTGGCTGTGAATGGAAGGCTGTGTTTAGAGTATTATGGGAGATACATGCTTACTATACCTTCAGACATACCAGTCTCTGCCTTAACAGACACTGGCCTTTCCTCCACACATTCCTCATTCCACCTAGGATCTCAATCCCCTTTCCCAACTTATGTCTCACTTCATCTCATCCCCCTTGTTTCCATCTGTTGCCATGTACATTCCCAAATATGTGGAACACTCCAATTCCTGAGGTACTTCCCAATCAGACTTGAATCAATGTTCTCATCACCCTGCTGCACCTCAAATACCTTACTTTAGTTCACATTCACTTTCAACCCTCCCTTTTCACACACTCACCCAAACTCTGTTATTAGCTCCTGGAGTTTTTATCTTGATTCCTCATCCAATGCCATGTTATCTTCAAACAGCAACTGATTTAGCTCCTATCCACCCTCCTCACCACCATCACCACCTCCAGTATGCCATAGACCTGACCCTTGCTGTGCATCCTTACATTCATCTCCTTCCCCACCAGATCCATAAATAGATTGAACATAAATGATGCCATTGCCTCTCTGTAATAACCTGTTTGTACTGTATAGGGAGGAGGTTTTCCACTCGTGGGGCCCCATCTCTTGAACACTCTTTATTATCATACAGCCACTTAAATATATGTATGCTGTCTGCATTAACCATGTCCTTAGTCAGTTTTAGTTTTTTCTGCTCATCCATTACTCTCATATTATTAGTGTTTCTTTACATCCTTATTTACCATATTATTAGTGTTTCTTTACTTCCATATTTACAAGTTTCATATTAAATTTAATAAGTTCTCTGGATGATATATTCCTAAATCTCTCGAAGTGTTTACTGTCTGCTTCATTGATTTCTTTTATAAACCTAAAGTTTGTGATCTGATCACCCCTTCACTCTTCTCTTTTCCAAGGTAGGTATATTTAAAGCCTCTGGGATCTGTAGCTCAGGTCTCTTAATTCTGGTACCTTCTTTGTTTCCATCCTCTAGAGTTGCACACTATCTATCCCCAACATACATTTGAGTTCTGTTCTGACTGAGCAGTCGGATCTAAAAATGGACGTAAGTCGGACATATGTCAGCACAGCATATAGAATTCATATACCTGTACAGCGTTCTTTTATCTTACTCAGTTTCTATCATGAATATATCCTTTTTTACTAACCAGCTTTATTATAAGATTCTGTAGTTCTTTTTACTTTTTATTTAAGATTCTTTAAGTCATATTTCACCATTTTTTATTTTTTACGTTATGTAAGTTTTATCGTGATTATCTCATTTTTGTTTAACTAGTTTTATTAATTGACAATTTTGTAAATCACTATGGTTTATTAAAAAAAAATAAAAAGATTCTTTGGTTTATTTTTTACCTTTTCGGCAGCTCCTTCATCAGCACTTGCTGCCTCACCTGTGACTCGAACGTTGTGCAAGCTATATCTTCTTTTAAATCTATTGAACCAACCATGACTTGATGTGAAGTTCTCGATGTAATCTTCGCCCACTCGCTCCTTCAGAGTCTCAAAAAGACTTCTAGCCTTCGCCTGAATTGTTAGTAAGCTTAGTGGTACACATTTTTGAATTTGATTTTCCATTCACAGCATCAACAACATTTCCATTTCGTGGATGGGCCCTTGTCGTTGCTTTGTTATTATCCTAGATTTCATACTTCTCGAACCTTTTACTGCTTCACATATTTTTCTTTGTCCTTTGAAATTGTGGAGACCATCGAATGGGACAACTGAAGATAACGTGCAATCACATAAACTTTTCTCCTCCTCCATTTTGAGTGATTACCTTTGTCTTCAATTCCAAATCAAGCGTCTTCCTCAGCTTCTTGCCAGATCTCTTGGCATGTGATGGGTTTTTCCTATTGCTCATCATCCCTTTGGGGTTTAATACAAAAGTGGTTTTATCCAGCATGAAAATTCGTTAGATTCACTTGAATAATGCGTGCTTACTGAATGGTAACTGAGAGAGATGCTGAAGTGCACAATGCCGGGATATCGTCTTACGGTCGTTGCTGTATGCACACAGCCATTATCACTGATGGACGTACAACCAAGCTTAGTTTTTATATTTACGTATATTTTTGTACTTTATATTTTTCCGGTTGTATGGATGGTCGTGATTTGCATAGGTCGGAAGTAGGGGTTTAGACCATATTCTAGTTTGGCCTTATGTTGAATATGATTTGCCTGCCAAATATTTCCTTTTCAATGACTTGAAAGATGATTTGATTTTGCTAGCAGATAGTTAGTCTCCTTAGCTGTATTTTGATATGGGAATATTGGTGCTGATTTAGGGATGATGTCAGCTCCCAAAACCTCACACACACAATCTTAAAGCTTATTACCTGCTAGATGATAATTACATCGAGTCTGTTGTTTTGCTTTGTCCCATCCTCAGTACTATATATTGGCTAGGTTGAATTTCATCAACCATGTTTTGGACAAACTTTAAGAAGACAGTTTAGGTCCCCATTAAGATGATGCAATCCTCCATGTTTTCATTTCCTTCATGTGCTTTGCATCATCTGCAAACATATATAGGTAGGATTCCTTACCTTTAGGCAAGTCATTGGTATAAATCAAGAACAGTCATAGTGCAAGACACGAACCTTGTGGCACTTTAGTCACCTCAACCCATTTGGAAAAGGCTTCTCTGACATACATCCCTTGTTCCCTCCCACTGATATAATCTTCTTTCCATTGTAGGAGTATTCCTTCTTGGTGATCCAGCTTCTTAATCAGCCTTTTATATGGTCCAATGTCACTTCTGTCAGTCAAGATACCGACAGTCCACCCAGCCTTCCTTTTTGTGCAGGAGTGACCTCACTTCTCATAAAATTCTTAAGAGATTAGTTAACAAACTGCACCTCTTTCACTAAAACATGCTGTCTGTCACTTACAAAATTTCACCTCCATAGAAAGTTGTCTACTTGCTTTCTTATAAATTTTTCCAGAACCTTACACACCACACTTGTTTGTGAGACTGGTCTGTTTTTCAGTGCCTGTCCCTGGTCTTTCTTATATATAGGTATGACATTTGCTTTTTTTCAATTCCTTTGGCTCTTTGCCTCTCTCCAATGATGATCTTGCACAGCAATTCAAGTAGATTATCAAATGTATTTGCTCACATCTCTAACACACATAATGAAATTTAACCACAGCCATGTACCTTGTATGGGTCAAGTTCTTATAGTATTCTGATAACAGTTTCTATTTATCTCAATGATTTCCAAAACCTGCTACCCATTTTATCTCACAGGTGTTGGAACTTCTGTATCATCCACCATGAAAACACTTTTTAACATGTTATTCACTTCCTTACATATCCATGTATCATCCTACACAGAGTTTCCCTTTGTATATGTTAGCATGATGAGCTTCTCCTTAACAAACAAGAGACTCCTAATGTAATTTTAGAAAGGTTTTGGATTTTCACTTGCCATGTCCATAATATTCTCTTCAGGGTTTCATTGTTTTTTCATTTCTTATCTTGCCATAATTGTTCCGTGCTCTGTTATACCTTGCAGATGCTGGCTAGCTAGAATACTGTCTATATCTTTGCCACTGTAAATCACAAAGCTGCTTATCTTTATGGCATCTTCCTTCTTAATGTTCCCTCTTTATTAGAGGCTTGAGGTACTCATGCCTTTACTCTTTCATTGTAAATTACACAGAGCCTGCCAGCACAAAGCCCTAGTACCTAGCTGCTGAATTCAGTTTTCCAATCTGTGTGACTATAGAAATTATTAAGGTTTATATAGTTTCTGCAATTACATCTCTTCTGTATTTCCTGTCACATTTCTTTCTATTTTAATTCTTTTCCTACATATTTAAACTTGAGCATTACGTGATCACTTCTTCCAACTAGTGTATCGTATGTGATATTCTCAATATTCGTGCTAGTATGAGTGAAGGTAAGATCTAGAAATGATGGTGTATCAGTTCCTCTCTTCTTAGTGTGCTCCTTGACATGGTACAGGAAATTCTCCTGTATACACTTTAGACTAAAAAAGAAGATAAAAACTTGTCTCGATGACTCCCTATTGTCACTAGGATCTAAATTCCTCTGGTCTGTCCTTTTGTAACTGAAATTCCCCATTATTATCACTTTATTATGTGTAAGATTTTGGTGTTTCACTGCTTCATGTAACATCCTGATCATTCCTTCATCTTTATCATTATGTATTTGTTGTGGTTTGTCACATTTCTTTGGAGAAAATAATAAACAGAAGGCATAAGATAGAGTTGATAGAGATGCTCTGTGGAAGGTATTATGAATATATGGTGTGGGAGGCAAGTTGTTAGAAGAAGTGAAAAGTTTTTATCTAGGATGTAAGGCATGTGTACATGTAGGAAGAGAGGAAAGTGATTGGTTCTCATTGAATGTTGGTTTGCAGCAGGGGTGTTTATGGATGGGGTTGTTAGGGAGGTGAATGCAAGAGTTTTGGAAAGAGGGGCAAGTATGCAGTCTGTTGTGGATGAGAGAACTTGGGAAGTGAGTCAGTTGTTGTTCGCTGATGATACAGCTCTGGTGGCTGATTCGTGTGAGAAACTGCAGAAGCTGGTGACTGAGTTTGGTAAAGTGTGTGAAAGAAGAAAGCTGAGAGTTAATGTGAATAAGAGCAAGGTTTTTAGGTAAAGTAGGGTTGAGGGACAAGTGAATTGGAGGTAAGTTTGAATGGAGAAAAACTGGAGGAAGTGAAGTGTATTAGATATTTGGAAGTGGAATTAGCAGCGGATGGAACCGTGGAAGCGGAAGTGAATCACAGGGTGGGGGCGAAAGTTCTGGGAGCATTGAAAAATGTGTGGAAGTCAAGAATGTTATCTTGGAAAGCAAAAATGGGTATGTTTGAAGGAATAGTAGTTCCAACAATGTCATATGGTTGCGAGGCGTGGGCTATAGATAGAGTTGTTCGGAGGAGGATGGATGTGCTGGAAATGAGATGTTTGAGGACAATATGTGGTGTGAGGTAGTTTGATCGAGTAAGTAATGAAAGGGTAAGAGAGATGTGTGGTAATAAAAAGAGTGTTGGTGAGAGAGCAGAAGAGGGTGTTTTGAAATGGTTTGGTTACATGGAGAGAATGAGTGAGGAAAGATTGACCAAGAGGATATATGTGTCAAAGGTGGAGGGAACAAGGAGAAGTGGGAGACCAAATTGGAGGTGGAAAGATGGAGTGAAAAAGATTTTGAGTGATCGGGGCCTGAACATGCAGGAGGGTGAAAGGCGTGCAAGTCATAGAGTGAATTGGAACGGTGTGGTATACCGGGGTCGACGTGCTGTCAATGGATTGAACCAGGGCATGTGAAGTGTCTGGGGTAAACAATGGAAAGTTTTGTGGGGCCTGGATGTGGAAAGGGAGCTGTGGTCATGGTGCATTATACATGACAGCTAGAGACCGAGTGTGAATGAACGTGGCCTTTGTTGTCTCTTCCTAGCGCTACCTTGCGCACATGCGGGGGAAGGGGTTGTCATTTCATTTGTGGTGGGGTGGCGACGGGAATGAATAAGGGCAGACAGTATGAATTATGTACATGTGTATATATATGTACATGTCTGGGTGTGTATATATGTATGTATACGTTGAGATGTATAGGTATGTATATGTGTGTCTGTGGATGTGTATTTATATACATGTGTATGTGGGTGGGTTAGGCCATTCTTTCGTCTGTTTCCTTGCGCTACCTAGCTAAGGCGGGAGACAGCGACAGAGTATAATAAATATAAATAAATCAAAAGAGTATGGTTGAGAGAACAGAAGTGGGTGTATTGAAATGATTTGCTCATATGGAGAGAATGAGTAAGGAAAGATTGACAAAGAGGATATATGTGTAAGAGGTGAAGGGAACGAGAAGTGGGAGACTAAATTGGAGGTGGAAGGATGGAGTGAAAAAGATTTTGAGTGATTGGGGCCTGAACACACAGGAGGGTGAAAGGTGTGCAAGGAATAGAGTGAATTGGAACGACATGGTATACTGGGGTCGACGTGCTGTCAATGGATTGAACTACAGCATGTGAAGCTTCTGGGGTAAACCATGGAAAGTTTTGTTGGGCCTGGATGTGAAAAGGGAGCTGTGCTTTTGGTGCATTACACATGACAGCTAGAGACTGAGTGTGAATGAATGTGGCCTTTGTTGTCTTTTCCTATGGCAACCTCGCGTGTGTGCTGGGGGAGGGGAGTCCCATTTCATGTTTGGTGGGGTGGCGATGGGAATGGATGAAGGCAGCAAGTATGAACATGTACATGTGTATATATGATATGTATGTATATGTTGAAATGTATAGGTTTGTATATGTGCATGTGGGCATTTATATATATCCATGTGTATATGGGTGGGTTGGGCCATTCTTTCATCTATTTCCTTTCGCTACTTCGCTAACATGGGAGACAGCAACAAAGTATAATAAATGAAATATAGATAATAATGATATGCTTTTCTTCCCTACAGTTACTATTCCCATCATGTATTGTCTGAATGGATGATCTTCCACTATTTCTTGAAACTTCAGGATCTCTCTTAATTTTTTTTCATACTATTCGTCATTTCCTGCATTAGCGAGGTAGCATTAAGAACGAATTACTGAGCCTTTGAGGGAATATTCTCACTTGGCCCCTTACTTACTCTGTTCCTCTTTTGGAAAATTAAGAAATAAGAGGGGAGGATTTCCAGCCCCCCACTCCCTCCCCTTTTAGTCGCCTTCTACCTTCTCCTTTCCCTCTCGCCATCATGTACCCCTGTGGGTAGAACATATTGTCAGTTTAGTAAGTTTAGTTTGCAAAACTCCAATAATATCAGGTGCTCCTTCCCTTATAAGATCATTGAATTCCTGTTCTTTACCACTAACTATTAATTTATCAACATTTTGAGTGCATTACTCTGACTCACATTAACATCTCATAACATTCCTGCCCTCTCTGCTGTTCTAGTGGGCTGCTCTATCCCCTTGCCATGTTTGGCATCAGTTTTTTGTCTTTTGATTGTACTCTGCTTTTTTCTTTGTTCTTATATTTGTCACACATGAATATCCCACTGAATCCCATGATGCCTTTAAGATTCTTAGCTTTTTTAAGTGCTTCCTGGCTTGATGACTCCAAGTCAAAGGTAACTTTAATTGGTTGCTGCCATTCGTCTTGGTTTTAACCTCCTATTCATCTCCTTTTTGTCCTTTGCTTTATCTTGAAAATCATGTCTTGCAGTCCCATAGCCTCAAGTAATTTTATATGCATATCCCCCTTATTTTCCCTTTCTTCCATATCTGGTGTATGATATTCTTCCAAGCCAAAAATTATCAGTGATTTATATGTATCAATTTCTTGCTTTACTAATCTTACTCATTTTCATGTTTTCAGCTAGTTCCTTCAACTTCTCTGTTTTCTGATTATTTTAATCTCTTGTTTGGCTAGCAAGCACTGGTCCTGTATTCTGTTTACTTTTCTAACTTTCCAAACCTTTTATCATATTTATTATTGATTATACTTAATTGCTGTTTCCCGCTTTAGCAAGGTAGTGCCAGGAAACAGGCAGAGTGGCATTTCCACTCATAAACGCCTGTATATACACAGACGCCCTTACACGCACATTTTTTTTTTTTTTTTTTTTTTTTTTTTTATACTTTGTCGCTGTCTCCCGCGTTTGCGAGGTAGCGCAAGGAAACAGACGAAAGAAATGGCCCAACCCCCCCCCCCCCCATACACATGTACATACACTCGTCCACACACGCAAATATACATACCTACACAGCTTTCCATGGTTTACCCCAGACGCTTCACATGCCTTGCTTCAATCCACTGACAGCACGTCAACCCCTGTATACCACATGACTCCAATTCACTCTATTTCTTGCCCTCCTTTCACCCTCCTGCATGTTCAGGCCCTGATCACACAAAATCTTTTTCACTCCATCTTTCCACCTCCAATTTGGTCTCCCTCTTCTCCTCGTTCCCTCCACCTCCGACACATATATCCTCTTGGTCAATCTCTCCTCACTCATTCTCTCCATGTGCCCAAACCATTTCAAAACACCCTCTTCTGCTCTCTCAACCACGCTCTTTTTATTTCCACACATCTCTCTCACCCTTACGTTACTTACTCGATCAAACCACCTCACACCACACATTGTCCTCAAACATCTCATTTCCAGCACATCCATCCTCCTGCGCACATCTCTATCCATAGCCCACGCCTCGCAACCATACAACATTGTTGGAACCACTATTCCCTCAAACATACCCATTTTTGCTTTCCGAGATAATGTTCTCGACTTCCACACATTTTTCAAGGCTCCCAAAATTTTCGCCCCCTCCCCCACCCTATGATCCACTTCCGCTTCCATGGTTCCATCCGCTGACAGATCCACTCCCAGATATCTAAAACACTTCACTTCCTCCAGTTTTTCTCCATTCAAACTCACCTCCCAATTGACTTGACCCTCACCCCTACTGTACCTAATAACCTTGCTCTTATTCACATTTACTCTCAACTTTCTTCTTCCACACACTTTACCAAACTCAGTCACCAGCTTCTGCAGTTTCTCACATGAATCAGCCACCAGCGCTGTATCATCAGCGAACAACAACTGACTCACTTCCCAAGCTCTCTCATCCCCAACAGACTTCATACTTGCCCCTCTTTCCAGGACTCTTGCATTTACCTCCCTTACAACCCCATCCATAAACAAATTAAACAACCATGGAGACATCACACATCCCTGCCGCAAACCTACATTCACTGAGAACCAATCACTTTCCTCTCTTCCTACACGTACACATGCCTTACATCCTCGATAAAAACTTTTCACTGCTTCTAACAACTTGCCTCCCACACCATATATTCTTAATACCTTCCACAGAGCATCTCTATCAACTCTATCATATGCCTTCTCCAGATCCATAAATGCTACATACAAATCCATTTGCTTTTCTAAGTATTTCTCACATACATTCTTCAAAGCAAACACCTGATCCACACGCACATATACATACATATACTTATTTTTCATTTATTATACTTTGTCGCTGTCTCCCGTGTTCGTGAGGTAGCGCAAGGAAACAGACAAAAGAATGGCCCAACCCACCCACATACACATGTATATACATACACGTCCACACATGCACATATACATACCTATACATTTCAATGTATACATATGTATACATAAACAGACATATACATATATACACATGTACATAATTCATACTTGCTGCTTTTATTCATTCCCGTCGCCACCCCGACACACATGAAATGACAACCCCTTCCCCCCGCATGCACATGAGGTAGCGCTAGGAAAAGACAACAAAGGCCACATTTGTTCACACTCAGTCTCTAGCTGTCATGTATAATTTCACCGAAACCACAGCTCCCTTTCCACATCCAGGCCCCACAAAACTTTCCATGGTTTACCCCAGATGCTTCACATGCCCTGGTTCAATCTATTGACAGCACGTCGACCCTTGTATACTACATCGTTCCAATTCACTCTATTCCTTGCACGCCTTTCACCCTCCTGTATTTTCAGTCCCTGATTGCTCAAAATCTTTTTCACTCCATCTTTCCACCTCCAATACATATACATATCAACATATACACATATACATACATATACATACACATATATGCACATGTACATATTCATACTTGCTTGCCTTTTATCCATTCCTGTTGGTACATTGCCCCATAGGAAACAGCATCGCCATCCCCTGCTTCAGTGAGGTAGTGCCAGGAAAATGAACAAAAATGGCCACATTCATTCACACTCAGTCTCTAGCTGTCATATGTAATGCACCAAAACCACAACTCCCTATCCACATCCAGACCCCACAGACCTTTCCATGTTTTACCCTAGACATTTCACGTGCCCTGGTTCAGTCCACTGAAAGCACGTTGACCCCGATATACCACATCATTCCAATTCACTCTCTTCCTTGCACACCTCTCACCCTGCTGTATGTTCAGGCCCTGATCACTCAAAATTTTTTTCACTACATCATTCCACCTCCATTTGGTCTCCTGCTTCTCCTTCTTTCTTCCACCTCTGATGCATATATCCTCTTAGCCAATCTTTCCTCACTCATTCTCTCCATATGTCCAAACCATTTTAACACACCCTCTTTTGCTCTCTCAGCCACACTCTTTATTTCCACTCATCTCCCTTCCCCTTTCATGATTCACTCAGTCAAACCACCTCACACCACACATTTTCCTCAAACATTCCATTTCCATTGCCTTGCAACCTTATAACATTTTTGGAACTACTTTTCCTTCAAACATAACCATTTTTGCTCTCCGTGATAACGTTCTCTCCTTCCACACATTCTTCATCGGTCCCAGAACCTTTGCCCCCTACCTTGTGACTCACTCCTGCTTCCATGGTTCTATTTGCTGCTAAGTCCACTCCCAGGTATCTAAAACACTTCACTTCCTCCAATTTTTCTCCATTCAAACTTACTTCCCAATTAACTTGTCCCTCAACCCGTCTGAACCTAATAACCTTGCTCTTATTCCCATTTACTCTCAACTCTCTCTGTTCACGCACTTTTCCAAACTCGGTCACCAACTTCTGCAGTTTCTCACCCGAATCAGCCACCAGCGCTGTATCATCAGCAGACAACAACTGACTTACTTCCTAAGCCCTCTTATCCACAACAGACTGCTTACTTGCCCCTATCTCCAAAACTCTTGCATTCACCTCCCTAACTACCCCATCCATAAACAAATTGAACAACCATGGGGACATTCACATCTCTTGCATTTTCTTTGCAGATCTAGTTTTGATACATTCCTTAACCGAGTCCATGCTAGCCATTTCTGGTTCAGGCAGTGCTGGAGGTCTTAAATTATCCCCCAAAACAGTACTAGTAAGCAGTAATGAAGCTTACTGTAGTAAATTATCCTGCAACTTTAGGAAAATTTAGATGTTCAGATGTCAGAGTATTGCCTTTTGATTAAATTGAAAGTAAAAAATTTCACTTCCCTTTGGCAAGGTGCACTTTCATACACTAACTTGCTGCACTTGTTCACTTCACAGTGTTGTCCACTCACACTCTTTTAAATTGGGTCTCTTTAAAAGGAGGCAAATAAAAGGAAGATGTCTTTATTCACTCATGTTGGAAAAACTTCATTCAGTTTGAATATGGGAAGCATCCACTCCCAGTCCCCATTTAAACTCATAAAATTTGGCACACTCAAACTGAATATCTAATTCATATACCACCAAGAGGCCCCTTTATATCACCTCCTACAACCATTGTGTTTTATCCTTCGCATAAGCTTTTCCAGACCCATAAATGCGATATTCAGTCCACTCTCACTCTGCTACTATTTCTCTCTCATATTCTCCAAAAGAAACACCTGATTCACACATCTGCTTCAAAAGTTACACTGTTGCTCATCCCAAATCAAAGTTCTGTGCATGCTACCACTCCCTTAGTCACCAATTGCCTGTGATTTGAGTATTCACTTTTTTATCCCCCTTGACTTGATATAAAGGCACTATGCATGCATTATGCCAGGCCTCGGGTGATCATGCAAACACTGAATTAGCCTGACTAACCAATCAGCAACATTGTCACCTCCCTCTTGAGAATCTTGACTGCAGTCCCATTCACTCATTTAGCTATGCCACACTTTATGGTACAAAAGGCTTTCACTGCCTTTCGTTTCACCGAATCGTTCAACAAGGTTATCAGTCTGCATACAACCTCCTCCCAAACACAATATTCCTCACTGTTACTCTGTAGTAACTGTGTATATTTGATACTTGTGAATTTGTTACTGTACCCTTCATTTACACTTCCCACACCTTGAACTGTACAAACAGGAAATTACAAGTAAATAATGAAGTTTACAAATAAAGCATAACATGCCAGGTATCTGGTTGTTTTGACCAGTCCCAGAGGAGAGGATAAATACCTAGGTTGGTTGGGATCTAGCTATGTGATCCAATTTGTTTTTACTTTGTGAAGAAATTGATTTATGTAAATGATCTGAATGGAAATAAAGGAAGGATTTTAATGACTTGCAATGAAAATTGAGTTGCTTTTGTGATAAAATGGTACACTGTGGATACTGATCACTTGCCTTGGTACAAGAATTTCAGATTTATGAGAAGACTACTTTAAATGACATATTTTCATTTCTGTAATTACTATCATATAGCATAATGATAATTCCCCTTTGTATCACAGAAAGATAAACTGATGTGAGAATATTCATTTGTTAGTTGTCCTCTGCTGTGTACAATTTTGTGATGATTTTTCTATTTGTTGTTAATGACCACATGAAATGATGAATGTTTCAGTTTATGTATCCTTACTTCATCTCTTTCACAGGTGTCTAGTGTTTGATATTTCAATGAAATTATTCAAAATTTCTGTGACCCCCATTTTGTAATAAGTGTTATTTATCTTGTAGTAGCAATAGTTTAGTATGAATTTCTTCCCTGTAATTAAACAAGCAGTCTTAGTATACAGAAATACTAGCTGCTCGTTTAAGTTGCAAAGCATCCATATTTGTAGGGAAAATGATTTTATTTCAATCTTTTGGCAGTGGACTCAGTTGTATATGATGTAGATGAATCACTCTCTGTTTTTTGCAGTCCTTTTGATACATACTATTAGCTTTCTTAATTGTCATGGTTGTCATAATCAAATGATTTTCTTGTCTTTTTCAGGATCGGTTGTTTTTTGTTATGGAATATGTCCATGGTGGTGACCTCATGTTTCAGATTCAGAAGGCCCGCAAGTTTACTGAGCCTCGAGCTAGATTTTATGCAGCTGAGGTTACGTTGGCATTACAGTTCCTCCATAAAAATGGTGTAATTTACAGGTAGGATTACATTTTTCAATTGGTGATCTTTTGATACGAATCTCAGTTGATAGTAAGCATTTGTAATTCATGCATGTTTAATCATAAATAGATAGTGTTTACATCAAAACATTATCATCATTTGCCATTATTTATAGAGGAGATTCCTAAATAATTGTTAAATACTGAATGCTGGCTGAGTATGGAGGGCAGCCTCTTGAGTCTTTGTTATGCAACCCTTTAATGTTAATGTGATTATAGTTGCATACATAGTAGTGCTATTAATATTATTGAAAAATAGATTTTTTGTTATTCATTGAAGCACAACTCTGGAAGAGGCATAGGTTTGTCAGACAAGAAATTTCCATATGTGGATTTCATGCCCCCATGGATTGTTCACTTTGATTGTGCCCTGTCTGCAGTTCAATCTACTCTCTGGCTCGGCTCATGTCAGATCACAGTCTTTCAAGTGTTGATGTTTATCTGCTTTCATGTTTTACCCCATTTTACCCTGCTTCCCAATTTCATCTGGGTTACTTTTCTTGGTAAAGGTTCTTTACTTTCATGATCACTGCAGGCAGAAAACAGCTTCGTATGTGCATGAAAACTAAACTGACTGTTTAAGTCAGATGCAGAGGAGAATTAATGTATGAAAATTATTAGGGAGACATATAGCATCTGTACATCAAAGTAATCCATGCATCCACTACATACCCAAGAACACAGCACATTTTGGCATTGTCCTCTATTATTCTATCCCTTGTATGCGCTGTTTTAGTCTGTTATACCACCTTTTTCTTTTGTTCTTTTCTACTCTTGACTGAGCTTACATGTATATTTACCTTTTTCATATTCATTCTAAACACCTTTTTGCATTTCTGTGATTCAGAATACTGTGCAAAAATTTTGTTGTCATGTGGAATGGCAATATTCTCATTGTCATCTGTCATCCATTAATGATTGGTTTATTTGCTCCAAATGGAGTTTGAAATGATGAATTGTTTTGAGTTTTTAGGACATTGATGTGTGTATCTAAATACAAGCCAAGGTTGATTTGGGAGTTTTGGACCCCGCCATTCTGCAAGAAGGATCCAAAAATAACCAGTTTTCAAAATTTATTGATAGTAAGGTTGTTCAGTAAGACTCTACAAACCAGATTTTCCGGATCAACTAGGACTAGATCCCATCCACTCATGTGAGTTTTCCAATTGATAGAGCATTTAGACGTTTATGTCCCACCACTAGAAAAATATATGTTACATTATGTTAGCATCACAGCATCTTTGTGTTTAATTACCTATTTGTACTGTATAGAGAGGAAGTTTTACACTCATGGGGGCCCCTTCTCTTGATTTTTTCTGCTTCTTACAACTTTTTAAGATTCTGTATTTTGCCCTTGTACACAGTTACATAATTCAGTTCATTTCTTTCATCCACTCTGTACCTTTAATGTATAAAAGTATTTCAGTACATCTAAGAAGTTTCTTGCTTTATTTCATGTTGTAGCCTTTTGTTGTTTTATTTTTGCATAATCTGAAGAAATGTTCACTGTTCTCATCATCAAATGGTTTAAAACCATAAAGATAATGATGCGGTCACTCCTTCCTCTTCTTTCTTTGTTGGTGGACAGATTTAAGCCTTCTAACCTTTCCCATTAACCCAGCTCTTTTATATTGGATACCATCTTTGTATCCCTCCTCTGGACTTGTTCTATTAGTTATTTCCTCTTTAAGTGGAGTGACAGAACTTGAGAAAAATATTCTAGTTTTGTACAGAACAGCTTGTTGAATGTTTCCCTATCCATATACTTGAATGCTGTTTGAATATTTGCCTGCAGACAGTTTGTACCCTTTACCCTGATGTGGGACTCTGGCAAGAGGTTGGGGATGGTGTGTACTTCCAAGTCGCTTTTCCAAACAGATTCTTGCAGTATAATTCTTTCTAGTTGATACATATTTTGGCCTTATTTTGTGACCCATCCTTGTTACACAACATTTCCTTGGGTTAAATTTTGTCAACCATATTTCTCACCAACTTTGATGTTTATTTATGTCCCTGTGTAAGTCGATGTAGTCCTCCTCGCATTGCATTTTCCTTTTGACCTTGCCATCATCTGCAAACATATTTAGGTAAAAGTCCAATTCTTCTGGCAAGTCATTTATGTACATTGAAAAAAGAAATGGCCCCAGAACAGAGCCCTGTGGCTTGCCATGGTTACCTCTACCTATTTCTAGTAGGGACTTCTGATGTGCATCCTGTGTTCCTTTCCATGGAACTAAGATAATTTATTATCTTTCAAAATAAGTGGTTCCCCCCTTGTCCAGTCCTGATGATCTTTGTATATACTAGCCTCATATGTGGCTCGCTGTCTCATAGAAATCAAAGTTCATTACACACGACCTCCTGCCCTGAAACCATGATGTTTTTCACTTGGGTACATTTTGTATGTATGTATGTATGTAGCATTTATGGATCTGGAGAAGGCATATGATAGAGTTGATAGAGATGCTCTGTGGAAGGTATTAAGAATATATGGTGTGGGAGGAAAGTTGTTAGAAGCAGTGACGTTTTTATCGAGGATGTAAGGCATGTGTACGTGTAGGAAGAGAGGAAAGGGATTGGTTCTCAGTGAATGTAGGTTTGCGGCAGGGGTGTGTGATGTCTCCATGGTTGTTTAATTTGTTTATGGATGGGGTTGTTAGGGAGGTAAATGCAAGAGTTTTGGAAAGAGGGGCAAGTATGAAGTCTGTTGGGGATGAGAGAGCTTGGGAAGTGAGTCAGTTGTTGTTCGCTGATGATACAGCACTGGTGGCTGATTCATGTGAGAAACTGCAGAAGCTGGTGACTGAGTTTGGTAAAGTGTGTGAAAGAAGAAAGTTAAGAGTAAATGTGAGTAAGAGCAAGGTTATTAGGTACAGTAGGGTTGAGGGTCAAGTCAATTGGGAGGTAAGTTTGAATGGAGCAAAACTGGAGGAAGTAAAGTGTTTTAGATATCTGGGAGTGGATCTGGCAGCGGATGGAACCATGGAAGCGGAAGTGGATCGTAGGGTGGGGGAGGGGGCGAAAATCCTGGGAGCCTTGAAGTCGAGAACATTATCTCGGAAAGCAAAAATGGGTATGTTTGAAGGAATAGTGGTTCCAACAATGTTGTATGGTTGCGAGGCGTGGGCTATGGATAGAGTTGTGCGCAGAAGGATGGATGTGCTGGAAATGAGATGTTTGAGGACAATGTGTGGTGTGAGGTGGTTTGATCGAGTAAGTAACGTAAGGGTAAGAGAGATGTGTGGAAATAAAAAGAGCATGGTTGAGAGAGCAGAAGAGGGTGTTTTGAAATGGTTTGGGCACATGGAGAGAATGAGTGAGGAAAGATTGACTAAGAGGATATATGTGTCGGAGGTGGAGGGAATGAGGAGAAGTGGGAGACCAAATTGGAGGTGGAAAGATGGAGTGAAAAAGATTTTGTGTGATCGGGGCCTGAACATGCAGGAGGGTGAAAGGAGGGCAAGGAATAGAGTGAATTGGATCGATGTGGTATACCAGGGTTGACGTGCTGTCAGTGGATTGAATCAGGGCATGTGAAGCGTCTGGGGTAAACCATGGAAAGCTGTGTAGATATGTATATTTGCGTGTGTGGACGTATGTATATACATGTGTATGAGGGTGGGTTGATCCATTTCTTTCGCGTGTTTCCTTGTGCTACCTCGCAAACGTGGGAGACAGTGGAAAAAAAAAAAATTTTTTGTTCTGCAAGAAGATATCCATTAGCTTTTTGATTATCTTTTCCAATACTTCACAGACTACATTCATCAGGGAGACTGGTAGCCATTCTTTTTACAGCAACATCTTGAACAGTATTTCATGTGGTTTGTCAAGTGTATTTCCCCACATCTTTAGCACATATGGAGATGGTTCATTAGGATCATGAACATTATATCTCTATCTTTGATGCCTGTTCCCTTCAGGAACTCCCTCATTCAGGTGGCCACAGCAATAGTCTCCGTAATGGTGAACTCCAGTGCCACTTCATAGTCTTTAATGCTTCATGCTTAACAGGCCATTGGCAGAGGGCCAGCCTAGCACAGTGTTTGCAGAGGCTCCTACCTAGTTTATGAACCTTATATGGGTCAATACCCTTTGATATTCTGTTTATGTCTCCTTTCAATATTTCACTGCATTCAAAAACCTTCCTCTTCCATTTCACTGATGTTGGCATTGTATTGTCTATTACTGTGAGAATACCTTTGAGTTCGTCATTCAGTTCATCACATATCTTTACACCATTCTCAATAGCTCTCTGCTGAATCCCTTAGCCTGATCAGCTGCTTTTGACTGACAAATCACTACTCCTTCATTGTAAATTTAACTGAAGTGTATATCACAATGCCTTGATTCCTGGTTATTGTGCTCCATTTCCAATTTGTGTCATCTTAGATGTTGTAGGTTATGTGTATTGTTCACGATTATAACTCCTCTTTGAGTCTGGTATTATCTCAGCCCTTTTTTCGTCCTCATTTATCTCATCAGATCAGGTATTAAATGATAACATTTTCCAATTGTGTGGTATATATGTTCATTATCCATGTTGCTATGTGTCAAGATGAGATTTAGTACTGATGATCTGTCAGTTTCATTAATCCTAATGTTTTCATTTGCATGCTGGTATAGTAAATTTTCTTATATAATGTACACATTTATGAACTTGTGTCTCCATGGCTGTATGTCTTCATGTCCCCCATTAGCAATACGTAATATACCTGAGAGGTGCATGTTTTACTGCTTCATGCACCATCTTGATTGTTCTTTCATTGTTGTCAATATATATTTGTTCTGGTTCATTGGAACCCTGTGAAAGATTGTTTACCATGAACTCCAACATGCACTCATTTTATACAGTTACCCCTTTCTTTCTGTGTTTCTTCAGCATTCATCTTCTAATAATTTGTGTTTCCTGAAACAGAAGGCTGTCTTTTATTCATAGGGCCAATCCTCCTCTTTTCTCGTTCTGTTTCCCTCTTTGTTAGCTTGTATCCCTCTGGACAGAACAGGTTAGGTCTTATTTCCATTGTGAGTTTTGTCACATCTCTAATAACACCAGCTGCATTTTCCGTAATCTTGAAACTAGTTCTTTATCCTTGAATACTAGTCTATTTGCATTCCTTTTATTTCGGCATTTCTCTCTTAAAATTTCTTAGCTCTCTACAGCATTTAAGCTCTATTCATCCTTTTGCCTCATTGGATGCCTCCTGTTTGTGCCCTCTGATTTTATTCTTTGCTTCTATCAGAATCATCAAGTCAAGAGTAATTCCCACAAACATGGCAAAAATTCATAAGACAGAGATACATGAATGCCCAGTAAGGAAATTGGAATGATTTTTTAATGTAATATCAGTCGACGTGCTGTCAGTGGATTGAACCAGAGCATGTGAAACTTCTGGGGTAAACCATGGAAAGGTGTGTGGGGCCTGGATGTGGAAAGGGAGCTGAGGTTTCAGTGCATTGCACATGACAGGCAGAGACTGAGTGTGAACGAATGTGGCCTTTTTTTGTCTGTTCCTTGCGCTGCCTTGCTGGAGAGGGGATGCTGTTTCTTGTGTGGCGGGGTGGTGACGGGAACAGATGAATGGCAGCAGATATGGATATGTACATGTGTGTATATATGTATACCTCTGTTTATGTATGTATACGTTGAAATGTATATGTATATATATGTGCGTGTGTGGGCGTTTATGTATATACATGTGTATGTGGGTGGGTTGGGCCATTCCTCATCTGTTTCCTTGAGCTACCTTGCTAACGCAGGAGACGGCGGTTAAGTCTGATAATGATAATGATAACCAGCTGATGTAAGAATTTTAGATGGAGTGGCTACAGAAATTTTCAAAAGATTAGACTTCGACTTGTTGTTGAAAGATGATACTGGACAAACCTAGAACAGATAACCATGTTAAAGAAGTAGCAGAAAAAATAGTGTCATACAACAAGCAGGACAATGAGGGGATGAGGTGAGGTGCTTAAGAGAAATGCTATAAGTCAATAGTCTTACTACCATACAAATTTTCATTACAGTTACTGGTTTGTAGGTAAGTAGGTATTTTCTTCCCTTGGTCTGTCACTTCTGATGAAGACCAAACTGCATTCTTAGTAATTTTTTTTTTTCTGCTAAATGACTCACTTTAAAGGAATTAGATAGCAAGAGACCAGTAGATCTTTTCTTGGTATTTGTGATTTTAGAAGAGATGAGAAATTCAGAGAATAGTGTAATAAGAAGAGAAAAGTGAATAGAATTCAAAGAAATACTAGTAAATTGCACACATAGCTGAGAAGGCACCAAGGATGTCATTCCTTGATCTGAAGTGTTTATCACCTCTGTTCTTATACATATCTGTGGTGCTGAATAATGCAGTATGTTAAGAATCCTGTTGAAAAAAGTACTTTGACTTGAAATTTTTGTTTACCCACTAGTTTGGAGGTGGAAAGATGGAGTGAAAAAGATTTTGTGTGATCGGGGCCTGAACATGCAGGAGGGTGAAAGGAGGGCAAGGAATAGAGTGAATTGGAGCGATGTGGTATACCGGGGTTGACGTGCTGTCAGTGGATTGAATCAAGGCATGTGAAGCGTCTGGGGTAAACCATGGAAAGCTGTGTAGGTATGTATATTTGCGTGTGTGGACGTATGTATATACATGTGTATGGGGGGGGTTGGGCCATTTCTTTCGTCTGTTTCCTTGCGCTACCTCGCAAACGCGGGAGACAGCGACAAAGTATAATAATAATAATAATACTAGTTTGTATCTTTGTATCCATGATTGTTAGTGAAATCACCGAAATCTAGCCTCAAGTAGTCTTTTACATTAGAATAATCAAAAGATTTTGATAAAATTGAATACCTGAATTAGATCACCTCAACCTTTTCTTTTCAAAGCTAAATAATTCTGTTAGTTTACTCTCATAGGATTTGTTTCTCAGTTAGAGAATCATCTTGCTTGCCATTGAACTCTCTCCATTCATTGTGTCATTATTCATGTAAGATGACTAAAAACTGGTCATGATGTCCAGGTCTGGGATAAACCAGTGAATTATATTCAGGTCAGGGATGCACCAGAGAATTGTATTGCTGTTGACTCAAAAGTGAACACCCTACGTATGAATTCAAGAATTTTGTTTGCCATTTTTGCTGCTTCTGTGTACTGTTTTCATTGGCTTAGGTGATCAGAGATTACCATATTTGAGTATTTTTCCACATTAATCTTTTGTAATTCAGTAGAATTCATACCGTAACTTGCATTTTTTGTTTTTGCTACTAATTTTTAAAGTGGTGGTCATTCTGAAAATTTGCCAAAAGTGATGCTGGTCTTAGCAAGTGTCCTGGCTGGTAGTTAGCTGGAGGTGTGTTTTGTAATTATTTTCGTATTTGCAATTCCATTTGTACATTATGGGGAGAGCTTAATTGGTTTTGGGTTCCTGTCTCTAGTACTTTTTGTACCTACTAAAAGCCTTTTAAATCTTTGTAAGCTGCGATCATTCACAGTCTCCTTCCTGAACCATTCCAACCATCTACAACTATTACATTAAACCAATATTTCTATACATCTTCTATAACCAGCCTCTTTTTCAGCATTTGAACATGTGGCCTCTTGTAACACTGGTACTTCACCTCATGAAGAATGTTTACTGTCAGTGTCATTTAGATGATTTATGAACTTAAAGGCTGTTATCAGGTCACATCTTTTATCTTACAAAGTGAACAGCTGTGTAGCCCCAAGTCTTTCATTGTAGCTCAGCTGCCTTAGTTCAGGTACTATATTGGCAGCTCTTATCCTTGTATTTCTTTAAGTGCAGTGACCTGACTTGAGAAGAACAATCCTGCTTAGGTGTAATATATATTGTGTATAGCTTACAAAACATTTCTGTATCTATATACTTGAATGTACTTGTGATATTTGCCAACAGACAGTGTACTTCTCTCATGGTTCACCTTATGTATAGCTCTGGCAACAAAATAGGCACATTGTCAACCCCTAGACATTGCACATCAACTCGTGTAACATGGGGTATGCAATATTTTGAATAAGAATGGTGAGCATCCAGTTGTGATGAAAAGGACTGGTGATTAGTAATATTTGATTTAAAAAGAGGGACGCACGTATTATTCACTAATTAGTTATCATAAACCTCCACGAACAATCAGATTGCAAGATTTAGTTGATTTAAATGGAAGTAAATAGTTAGAGGACAATATGTGGTGTGAGGTGGTTTGATCAAGTAAGTAATGTAAGGGTAAGAGAGATGTGTGGAAATAAAAAGAGTATGGTGAGAGGGCAGAAGAGGGTGTTTTGAAATGGTTTGGTCACATGGAGAGAATGAGTGAGGAAAGATTGACCAAGAGGATATATGTGTCAGAGGTGGAGGGAACGAGGGGAAGTGGGAGACCAAATTGGAGGTGGAAAGTTGGAGTGAAAAAGATTTTGAGTGATCGGGGCCTGAACATACAGGAGGGTGAAAGGCGTGCAAGGAATAGAGTGATTTGGAACGATGTGGTATACTGGGGTCAGCATATATATATATATATATATATATAGGGTGGGGGAGGGGGCGAAAATTTTGGGAGCCTTGAAAAATGTGTGGAAGTCGAGAACATTATCCCGGAAAGCAAAAATGGGTATGTTTGAAGGAATAGTAGTTCCAACAATGTTGTATGGTTGCGAGGCATGGGCTATGGATAGAGTTGTGCGCAGGAGGATGGATGTGCTGGAAATGAGATGTTTGAGGACAATGTGTGGTGTGAGGTGGTTTGATCGAGTAAGTAACGTAAGGGTAAGAGAGATGTGTGGAGATAAAAAGAGCGTGGTTGAGAGAGCAGAAGAGGGTGTTTTGAAATGGTTTGGGCACATGGAGAGAATGAGTGAGGAAAGATTGACCAAGAGGATATATGTGTCGGAGGTGGAGGGAACGAGGAGAAGAGGGAGACCAAATTGGAGGTGGAAAGATGGAGTGAAAAGGATTTTGTGTGATCGGGGCCTGAACATGCAGGAGGGTGAAAGGAGGGCAAGGAATAGAGTGAATTGGAGCGATGTGGTATACAGGGGTTGACGTGCTGTCAGTGGATTGAATCAAGGCATGTGAAGCGTCCGGGGTAAACCATGGAAAGCTGTGTAGGTATGTATATTTGCGTGTGTGGACGTGTGTATGTACATGTGTATGGGGGGGGTTGGGCCATTTCTTTCGTCTGTTTCCTTGCGCTACCTCGCAAACGCGGGAGACAGCGACAAAGTATAAAAAAAAAAAATATATATATATATATATATATATATATATATATATATATATATATATATATATATATATATATATATATATATATATCTTTTTCTTTTCTTTCAAACTATTCGCCATTTCCCGCATTAGCGAGGTAGCGTTAAGAACAGAGGACTGGGCCTTTGAGGGAATACCCTCACCTGGCCCAATTCTCTGTTCCTTCTTTTGGAAAATTAAAAAAAACGGAAACAGACAAAAAACAAGGAAACAGACAAAAGAATGGCCCAACCCACCCACATTCACATGTATATACATACACATCCACACATGCACATATACGTACCTATACATCTCAACGTATGCATATATATACCCACACAGACATATACATATATTCACATGTACATACTTCATACTGTCTGCCCTTATTCATTCCCGTCGCCACCCCACCACACATGAAATGACAAACCCCTCCCCTGCATATGCGCAAGGTAACGTTAGGAAAAGACAACAAAGGCCACATTCATTCACACTCAGTCTCTAGCTGTTATGTATAATGCACCGAAACCACAGCTCCCTCTCCACATCCAGGCCCCACAAAACTTTCCTTGGTTTACCCCAGACGCTTCACATGCCCTGGTTCAATCCATTGACAGCACGTCGACCCTGGTATACCACATCGTTCCAATTCCCTCTATTCCTTGCATGCCTTTCACCCTCCTGCATGTTCAGGCCCCGATCACTCAGAATCTTTCACTGCATCTTTCCACCTCCAGTTTGGTCTCCCACTTCTCCTCGTTCCCTCCACATCTGACACATATATCCTCTTTGTCAATCTTTCCTCACTCATTCTCTCCATTTGACCAAACCATTTCAAAACACCCTCTTCTGCTCTCTCAACCACACTCATTTTATTATCACATCTCTTCTACCCTTGTATTACTTACTCGATCAAACCCCTTCACACCACTTATTGTCCTCAAACATCTCATTTCCAACACACCCACCCTCCTCTGCACAACTCTATCTGTAGCCCACGCCTCGCAACCTTATAGCATTGTTGGAACTAATTTTCTTTCCAAGATAACGTTCTTGACTTCCATACATTTTTCAACGCTCCCAGAACTTTTGCCCCCTCCCCCACCCTATGATTCACTTCCGCTTCCATGGTTCCATTATTTTTTTTTTTTTTTTTTTTTTCACTGTCTCCCGCATTTGCGAGGTAGCGCAAGGAAACAGACGAAAGAAATGGCCCAACCCACCCCCATACACATGTATATACATACGTCCACACACGCAAATATACATACCTACACAGCTTTCCACGGTTTACCCCAGACGCTTCACATGCCCTGATTCAATCCACTGACAGCATGTCAACCCCGGTATACCACATCGCTCCAATTCACTCTATTCCTTGCCCTCCTTTCACCCTCCTGCATGTTCAGGCCCCGATCACAAAATCTTTTTCACTCCATCTTTCCACCTCCAATTTGGTCTCCCACTTCTCCTCGTTCCCTCCACCTCCGACACATATATCCTCTTGGTCAACCTTTCCTCACTCATTCTCTCCATGTGCCCAAACCATTTCAAAACACCCTCTTCTGCTCTCTCAACCACGCTCTTTTTATTTCCACACATCTCTCTTACCCTTACGTTACTTACTCGATCAAACCACCTCACACCACACATTGTCCTCAAACATCTCATTTCCAGCACATCCATCCTCCTGCCCACCACTCTATCCATAGCCCACGCCTCGCAACCATACAACATTGTTGGAACCACTATTCCTTCAAACATACCCATTTTTGCTTTCCGAGATAATGTTCTCGACTTCCACACATTCTTCAAGGCTCCCAGAATTTTCGCCCCCTCCCCCACCCTATGATCCACTTCCGCTTCCATGGTTCCATCCGCTGCCAGATCCACTCCCAGATTTCTAAAACACTTTACTTCCTCCAGTTTTTCTCCATTCAAACTCACCTCCCAATTGACTTGACCCTCAACCCTACTGTACCTAATAACCTTGTTCTTATTCACATTTACTCTTAACTTTCTTCTTTCACACACTTTACCAAACTCAGTCACCAGCTTCTGCAGTTTCTCACATGAATCAGCCACCAGCGCTGTATCATCAGCGAACAACAACTGACTCACTTCCCAAGCTCTCTCATCCCCAACAGACTTCATACTTGCCCCTCTTTCCAAAACTCTTGCATTCACCTCCCTAACAACCCCATCCATAAACAAATTAAACAACCATGGAGACATCACACACCCCTGCCGCAAACCTACATTCACTGAGAACCAATCACTTTCCTCTCTTCCTACACGTACACATGCCTTACATCCTCGATAAAAACTTTTCACTGCTTCTAACAACTTTCCTCCCACACCATATATTCTTAATACCTTCCACAGAGCATCTCTATCAACTCTATCATATGCCTTCTCCAGATCCATAAATGCTACATACAAATCCATTTGCTTTTCTAGTATTTCTCACATACATTCTTCAAAGCAAACACCTGATCCACACATCCTCTACCACTTCTGAAACCACACTGCTCTTCCCCAATCTGATGCTCTGTACATGCCTTCACCCTCTCAATCAATACCCTCCCATATGATTTACCAGGAATACTCAACAAACTCATACCTCTGTAATTTGAGCACCCACTCTTATCCCCTTTGCCTTTGTACAATGGCACCATGCACGCATTCCGCCAATCCTCAGGCACCTCACCATGAGTCATACATACATTAAATAACCTCACCAACCAGTCAACAATACAGTCACCCCCTTTTTTAATAAATTCCACTGCTATACCAAACCAAACCATTATTATTATTATTTATTCTTATATTTCATATTTTATTACACTTTGTCGCTGGCTCCCGCATTAGCGAGGTAGTGCAAGGAAACAGACAAAGGAATGGCCCCACCCACCCACAGACACATGTATACACCTACGTCCTCACATGCACATATACATACCTCTACATTTCAATGTATGCATATGTATACATACACAGACATATACATATATACACATGTACATAATTCATACTTGCTGCCTTTATTCATTCCCGTCGCCACCCTGCCACACATGAAATGACACCCCCATTCCCCCTGCACGCGCTTGAGGTAGCGCTAGGAAAAGACAACAAAGGCCACATTCGTTCGCACTCAGTCTCTAGCTGTCATGTATAATGCACTGAAACCACAGCTCCCTTTCCACATCCAGGCCCCACAAAACTTTCCATGGTTTACCCGAGACGCTTCACATGCCCTGGTTAAATCTACTGACAGAACGTCGACCCCGGTATACCACATTGTTATTATTATAGGGAAGTGTCTTTAATCCATCATGGTAAGGAAAAAATGTTTGACCTAGTTAGTCAGAACGTTTATGGTTCTTAAAATTGCCACTGTGCTGCAAGGAGCATTGGTTGTTTGGCTACTCTCTGCGGTCAGCCATTGTACCAAGTGACTCTTCTGTGTATACATTTTTAGAAATACACTCAGGTTTTTTTCAGGTTAATGTTCCGAAACAAAATGTAAGACAATTAAGACTAAGGAACTTAGAAAAAATAGAGAACCCTATTGTTTGATTGAAGAAGAGATTGCTTCCTTATGATTTGAGCCACAGTTGGCCATTGTAACAGTGTAGGCATCTGCCTAAAGTAACATTTTCATTTTTGTATGTACATTCACATTCATCTTACACTTATACTACTTGTAATTTACAGCAAAATGTAATAGAACAATGTATTAAACAATTATCAGAAGTAAGAAACTGAGCAGAAATAGAGAATGTTGTTTTATGATCAAAGAAGAGATTGCTTTTGCACATTACATTTACCTATGGGCACATGGCTAACATAGTGGCTTGGTTTTTGTATATACATACATGTTTTTTCATGTTTGCCTTGCACTTTTAGCTCATTTGATATACTTCTAGGTATGATAGACCAGTATATAAAACAATTATTAAGGCATTTATGGATCTGGAGAAGGCATATGATAGAGTTGATAGAGATGCTCTGTGGAAGGTATTAACAATATATGGTGTGGGAGGAAAGTTGTTAGAAGCAGTGAAAAGTTTTTATCGAGGATGTAAGGCATGTGTACATGTAGGAAGAGAGGAAAGTGATTGGTTCTCAGTGAATGTAGGTTTGCGGCAGGGGTGTGTGATGTCTCCATGGTTGTTTAATTTGTTTATGGATGGGGTTGTTAGGGAGGTAAATGCAAGAGTTTTGGAAAGAGGGGCAAGTATGAAGTCTGTTGGGGATGAGAGAGCTTGGGAAGTGAGTCAGTTGTTGTTCACTGATGATACAGCGCTGGTGGCTGATTCATGTGAGAAACTGCAGAAGCTGGTGACTGAGTTTGGTAAAGTGTGTGGAAGAAGAAAGTTAAGAGTAAATGTGAATAAGAGCAAGGTTATTAGGTACAGTAGGGTTGAGGGTCAAGTCAATTGGGAGGTGAGTTTGAATGGAGAAAAACTGGAGGAAGTGAAGTGTTTTAGATATCTGGGAGTGGATCTGGCAGTGGATGGAACCATGGAAGCGGAAGTGGATCATAGGGTGGGGGAGGGGGCGAAAATTCTGGGAGCCTTGAAGAATGTGTGGAAGTTGAGAACATTATCTCGGAAAGCAAAAATGGGTATGTTTGAAGGAATAGTGGTTCCAACAATGTTGTATGGTTGCGAGGCGTGGGCTATGGATAGAGTTGTGCGCAGGAGGATGGATGTGCTGGAAATGAGATGTTTGAGGACAACGTGTGGTGTGAGGTGGTTTGATCGAGTGAGTAACGTAAGGGTAAGAGAGATGTGTGGAAATAAAAAGAGCGTGGTTGAGAGAGCAGAAGAGGGTGTTTTGAAGTGGTTTGGGCACATGGAGAGAATGAGTGAGGAAAGATTGACCAAGAGGATATATGTGTCAGAGGTGGAGGGAACGAGGAGAAGAGGGAGACCAAATTGGAGGTGGAAAGATGGAGTGAAAAAGATTTTGTGTGATCGGGGCCTGAACATGCAGGAGGGTGAAAGGAGGGCAAGGAATAGAGTGAATTGGAGCGATGTGGTATACCGGGGTTGACGTGCTGTCAGTTGATTGAATCAAGGCATGTGAAGCGTCTGGGGTAAACCATGGAAAGCTGTGTAGGTATGTATATTTGCGTGTGTGGACGTATGTATATACATGTGTATGGGGGGGGTTGGGCCATTTCTTTCGTCTGTTTCCTTGCGCTACCTCGCAAACGCGGGAGACAGCGACAGAGTATATATAAAAAAAAAAAAAAAGAAACTAAGAAAAATATATAAAAGTTATTAAGACTAAGAAACTAAAAAAAATAGAGAACTTGATTGCGTAATCAAAGAAGAGATCGCTTCCTCACTACAAGTTCAACTGCTGGTGGCCGTTGTGACAGCATTGGCACACTGCTAACATAGTGACTCATTTTTGTATGTACATCTATGTACACTTTACACATATGGTTATGTGATTTACTGCAAAAGATTATGAAAATATGATTAAGATTTAGAAATTAAGCGAATACAAAGAATGTTATTCAACAATTGACTGTAGTTTCTGTCATTTGAGTTGGTCATAGAACCTCTATCAGTCACAAAATACTCATGGAGTCAGCATTCTTGTTCATTGAACACACTGATTTTGCCTGTGATCTTCCTTATCCAGACAAACTATAAAATTTTGAGCCCTCACTATGGATTCTGTGAAGAGATCACTCCCCCATGATGAGTTCAGTCCTGCCAGGTGTAAGCATGTTACACATACTGTTCTAAAGAAGTAGCAATTGTATAGAAGCTTAATAAAGGGGCTAAAGGGAAAATAGAAAAAGAAGTGTACTGAAAATGATGATGGTATGGCCTCCATCTATGACTTAAAGAACAGCAGGGAGAAAATATGTTTTTATACTGAAAATGACCCCACTTGAGGCCTGTATTCATCCAGCTATCGTTGTATTGCACTGATTCACTGTCTCAACAGAAAATTAATACTGTACTGAACTGTAAAATTGAGGGAAATTTCCCTACACTTGTCAAGTGCAGATACTCTCCTGTACTTATCACTGCCTCTGCCTTAGGACCATCAGCTATGAAGCTGTCAGTCCTGCATCTGCCTTCTGCTTGCCTTAACACTCCATCCAGTTACAGTATTGTTGGTTTCATTTTGATTAAGAATCTATTGGTTTGACTAGGGTTATGTCTCATTCTAGTATTGTATTTCTTCAGTACTGTAGATATTAACTCGTTTTCCCAAGCATTTTTCATTAAAGTGCTCCAATAGCCGTATCCTTTTATTTCCATTATTTTTTGATATACTTAAAGGTAATTTCACAAAATATTTTGTCTGATATAATCATTTTGAAAATACAGCACCATATCATTGCTTAAACAAATACTTAATTAGACTATACTTAGTATTTCATTTATAGAATTAACATGTATTTTCAGACTTTATTGTTTGCTGAACTTTAAGAATCTTTGGAAATGCTGACTATCTATATTTAAGAAAGATTGTTTAGTCTGGCAACTGCTTGGTCCTAGTTATTCCGAACTAAAGACATTTCATTTGTTTATCATTATTATTATTACTCTTATTATTATCATTATTATTATTATTATTCTGAGGGAATTTTTTCCTGTTTCTCTGGGTCATGGTAGTAGTCCCTCAAAGTGGACTATTTACCTCTAAATAGAGTACTTAGATCTGTTTACCTTTTCATTCTCTATATCATGTTGACTTTTGTGCTTGTCACAAGCCTCTGAGCATCCTTGTATTTTGAAGTAACACGCACTGGAAGTCCCCAGATTATGAACAGGTTATGTTCCTGGGCCTTAGTTGTAAGCTGAATTGTTTGATTCTGAAAATGTAAAGAAGTAGTGATAATTCACATAAAATTAAGTAAATACCAATATGTGTCTGTAATAATGTAGTGTGAAAAAAACAACTGATAAGAAATATTAAGGAGCATGTAATTTTAAGATGCACATTAAAGTTTCCATGTTTCATAAGTATAGGTCACTGTCTGCATGTTGGAATTTGAATTAGTATTTTTTGGAGCTCATTCATAAGTTTAGGGGATTGTAGGTCAGATGTTCATTAGTCGGGTACTCCTAGTGCTACACAATATTTTTTTATATCTAAGTATATGCAGTAAGCCATCTCCTTTTATCCAGCATGGTGGTCCATATAGTCTCCATGTAACTTTATCTCTGCTCATTTCCATAACCTCGTCTTGGCATACTGTCTGTTCTGCTTATGTAATCTCTCCATGCAGCTCCTTCATGCATACACTCGTTTCAGCCAAGTACTCCTGTTGTTTGTCATCACCATCTTACTCCCAATCTTCTCTCCTTTTACTCTGCTTTCACATAAATCATCCTTCCAGCATTGATTCTTTCCACATTCACTCTGTCCACCTGCACAACACCCCTTTTTTCTGTTCCTGCCTAATGCAAACCTCAGTCCTGTAACTTCTCTTTCTTAACCTTTCAGACCTAGAAAATCCTGTTCCGCATCATGCATTTTATAATCAAAAGTTGGCTGAATTATGTCTTCTGAGGAACACCATCACTCCTTCATCTTTACCTATCAAAACTTGCATACCTATCGTAACAGAATCAGACATCATAGCATATGTTCCATTATTCTCTGAAATGCCCCTTAGACTCATTGATTTTCTAGACTTTTTCCAAGATCTTAACAATTTGCCAGATCTTCTACTGATTTCCTATTCTCAAACACTATTACTTTGCCCGTGTTAGCATTCATTTTTTTTATACAAATCCAGATTCCATTTCAGTTTCCTGCAATTCATTTCTCTTCTTGCATAGTAATGGTGTCATTTACACACATTTTTGATTTCCTCTCTTTTTCATCCTTTTCAACCTTACTTCAATCATTTTAGCTTATACAAAGACATTCCTCACTTAAGAAAATTTAACACTTACCAGGAAAATTATATCACACCTGTTTCACCTGATCATCAACCCCATCATTCACTTGTCCATTCATTCTTTTTTTTTTTTTTTTTTTTTTTTTTTTTTTTTTTAGAAACCTTCATTTGCCTGTAACTGTTTTCCACATATTTTTGATACATCCTACTGCTTAGCTGTATCAGTTTTCCTTATCAAAATTTTTCTAAGTATATCAAAATGGCATATAGACTCATTTACTTTTTCATATCCTTCACAGTCCTTTTTCTTGTAGTAGATGCATAATCCACTCATCTGCACTTTTTCATGCATTTGTTCTGCTTATTCTTTTCATTTAATTTTTATTTTTTCATTCTCTCCTTTTTTCCATTTTGCCTAACAATTATACTTCTCATGATAATCCTTATTCAGATACCACATTCATCCTTAGGACCCTTGAAAAATGGTGAGTGTTAGGTAGGTATTAGTTGGTTGGCAGCCTCCGAGCAGGAGGTATGTTACTGGTGCTATCCATTTTTTTTTTAACAACTGTGTATTGGGCATTCCAATGGTTGTCAAGATTCACTCCTTTGGCCTTACTATAATTTTTTTTCTTTTACAGCTGTTTAGTGAGCATTTCCGTGGTTGTCAGGTTGCACTCCTTTGACCCAGATAGCTGTCTTTTCTGTCTGCCTCATAGACATGTGGACTGCTGGCATTCTGCCCTCAGGCATATCTCTCCTTGTGGTACATAACACATTACAATACTTTTCTCACACAACTTATTCTTCATAATTCTCAATTT
This sequence comes from Panulirus ornatus, assembly GCF_036320965.1. Taxonomy (NCBI): domain Eukaryota; kingdom Metazoa; phylum Arthropoda; class Malacostraca; order Decapoda; family Palinuridae; genus Panulirus; species Panulirus ornatus. Next base: position 35,060,631 of record NC_092234.1, on the reverse strand, counting down.
TCCTTTGATAAGCATTATGTGCTAGCTTAACCTTTTGGCAAAAGGTAGAAGCAGTAGGTAGGACGAGGAGCAATAGGTAATAGTAGCAAGTGGGAACATTAGGCAAGATCATTATTTGCTGATGATCTCTTAAAGATGAGCACTAAAGACTAAGAACTGGCATATTTGCTGGTGGTCTCTTAAAGATGAGCACTAAAGACTAAGAATTGGCATTGAAGTTCAACAGTTATGAAAGGTCTTTTACTGTGGCCATCCTCTTGAGGGAATTTCCAAAGGGAATGTGTCAGAGAAATAGATACTGAATGCGTGCATAGTGCCATTGTACAAAGGCAAAGGGGATAAGGGTGAGTGTTCAAATTACAGAGGTATAAGTTTGTTGAGTATTCCTGGGAAATATGGGAGGGTATTGATTGAGAGGGTAAAGGCATGTACAGAACATCAGATTGGGGAAGAGCAGTGTGGTTTCAGAAGTGGTAGATGGTGTGTGGATCAGGTGTTTGCTTTGAAGAATGTATGAGAAATACTTAGAAAAACAAATGGATTTGTATGTAGCATTTATGGATCTGGAGAAGGCAAATGATAAGAGTTGATAGAGATGCTCTGTGGAAGGTATTAAGAGTATATGGTGTGGGAGGCAAGTTGCTAGAAGCAGTGAAAAGTTTTTATCAAGGATGTAAGGCATGTGTATGAGTAGGAAGAGAGAAAAGCGATTGGTTTTCAGTGAATGTCAGTTTGCTGCAGGGGTGTGTGACGTCACCGTGGTTTTTTGATTTGTTTATGGATGGGGTTGTTTGGGAGGTGAATGCAAGAGTTTTGGAGAGAGGGGTAAGTATGCTGTCGGTTGTGGATGAGACGGCTTGGGAAGTGAGTTGATTGTTGTTCGCTGATGATACAGTGCTGGTGGCTGATTTGGGTGAGAAACTGCATACGCTGGTGACTGAGTTTGGTAAAGTTTGTGGAAGAAGAAAGCTGGGAGTAAATGTGAATAAGAGCAAGGTTATTAGGCTCAGTAGGGTTGAGGGACAAGTCATTTGGGAGGTAAGTTTGAATGGAGAAAAACTGGAAGAAGTGAAGTGTTTTAGATATCTGGGAGTGGATTTGGCATCGGATGGAACCATGGAAGTGAGTCACAGGGTGGGGGAGGGGGTGAAAGTTCTGGGAGCGTTGAAAAATGTGTGGATGGCGAGAACATTATCTTGGAAAGCAAAAATGGATATGTTTGAAGGAATAGTGGTTCCAACAATGTTATCTGGTTGCAAGGCATGGGCTATAGATAGGGATGTGCGCAGGAGGGTGAATGTGTTGGAAATGAGATGTTTGAGGACAATATGTGGTGTGAGGTGGTTTGATCGGGTAAGTAATGAAAGGGTATGAGAGATATGTGGTAATAAAAAGAATGTGGTTGAGAGAGCAGAAGAGGGTGTATTGAAATGGTTTGGTTACATGGAGAGAATGAGTGAGGAAAGATTGATAAAGAGGATATATGTGTCGGAGGTGGAGGGAACGAGGAGAAGTGGGAGACCAAATTGGAGGTAGAAGGATGGCGTGAAAAAGATTTTGAGCAATTGGGGCCTGAACATGCAGGAGGGTGAAAGGCGTGCAGAGTGAATTGGAATGATGTGGTATACCAGGGTCGACGTGCAGTCAATGGTTTGAACCATGGCATGTGAAGCGTCTGGGGTAAACCATGGAAAGTTCTTTGGGGCCTGGATGTGGAAAGGGAGCTGTGGTTTCGGTGCATTATACATGACAGCTAGAGACCGAGTGTGAACGAATGTGGCCTTTGTTGTCTTTTCCTAGCGCTATCTCGCATGCGTGTGGGGTGGAGGGGGGTGTCACTTCATGTATGGTGGGGTGGTGACGGGAATGAATAAAGGCAGCAAGTATGAATTGATTACATGTGTATATATGTATGTGTCTGTGTATGTATATATATGTATACGTTGAGATGTATAGGTATGTATATGTGCGTGTGTGGATGTGTATGTATATACAAGTGTATGTGGGTGGGTTGGGCCATTCTTTCGTCTGTTTCCTTGCACTACCTTGTTAATGCGGGAGACAGCGACAAAGTATGGTAAATAGATAAATGAATATAGATTAGTTGGTGTATAAGAGTTTTTTACAGTGTGCAAAGGGCCTTACATAATGGCAATATGTCAAAGGACTGGACAGCTAATGTGATTGTACCTTTCTGTGTAATAGAAAGGTATGATCATTGTAAATGTTCATTCCTTTGCACATTGCATAGACTCTTTTGCACCACAATTAATATTTTTCACCTATTAGGTGCATATCTGGTGCATTACTTATTTTTCACTTCTTTAATCTGAGTGTGCCTTACTTGTACTTCTTTTTCACAGAATAACACCCTCTTTATTTAGCATTATCGTTAGAGATACTCCTTGTTCTTAAGTGTTGTAATGTAGCAAAATATCCCTTTCATCTCTTGCTCACCACATTTGTTTTTAGGAACTTTCTGTTATTTTGTTCTTCACTCTTCCTACTTCATAATCCCTAACCTTTTAATTCTCATCAAATCTTCATGAATCAACTGCTTTCATTTTAGTGTTCCTCACAATTCTTCTATCTTCTTTGCTGCTTTATATCGTTAGATTTGCAGCTTTCTTTAGATTTGCAGCTTTCTTAATTCATTTTGAATCCCCTCGTATTGCAATGCTTAATATTAAACCTGAATTGATCCTTATACTGCTCACTTCCCAATTCCTTCATTTTTACTCACCTCTGTTTACTCAACTTTTCATTTATATTCAGAATGTTTTCCTTTTATTTCATACGCATTTTACTTTCCTGTATTTTGCATGAAGAAAACCAGTAAGTGAAATGTTCTGTGTTAACTGATACAGTTGTGTTCTCGCTTCTTAACCTCTCACATTTGATCTCAAGATTTCGCTTAATTTTTCACTTTTGTTTAACCACTTGGACACTTCATTTACTTCACACCACAGAGTTATTTGCTAGTCCCAATGAAATCTTTTGTCCTGTATCCACTCATTTTTTATTACTCATCCATTATCCTGTAATATATCAGATTTTACACCTGTCTTCAGTACTATACCATGTATAAGTAAGAATTAGTTAAAAGTTTCATTAATACCAAAAAAAAAAAAGTGACCTATTCATAGAACTAAGAAAATCTCCATTTACCATCATGTGCCTCACCCAGTACATTTATATCCCACTACAAGCAGCATTTCTCTTTCCCTCACAAAATTTCATATCCCTGACAAACTGTTAATGCTTTTGAGCTTGTCTGTATCTGTCCCTATCTGATCAGTTGTTGACTTATACTTTGCTGTTTGCTGAACCATAAGTAAGTGATGCATTCTCAAGTCTAGTTTATAGTAACTTGAAGCAAAAAATTATGCTTCAAATATTTCACATGATGCTTCTGTCTATCTTCTATATGGAAAGTCACACCATCTCTTGTTCTACATCTTCCTTTCTGAGCAATCCCCTGATTGCCAACCAATGGTCATAGTCCCTTTTCTCCAGTCCTTCTTTCTGCTCAGTCCTACTTAGGCATGTGTCCACTTTTCTTTTTTTTTCTTTTCTTTTTTTTTCCATTCATGCATCTTCCATTCCAAGCACACCTCTCTAAGTGAAATTTGTTTTTAGCATTTTTATTGCTTTTGCTTTTTATTGTTCATATTGCTTTTAACACGAAACCCAGACTGCCCACTTGCATCTCCCCTGTGACCCACAGGTGGAGGTCATGGGGGGATCCTCTTAGATCCATCATCCGCCGAAGACCAACCAAGATCATCCAAGACTCTGCATGAAGTTGGATGATATTCCAGTGGACTGGGTGTAGTTTTCACTTTTATATGCAGTATAGAAATATTTCATATTTGTACTACACCTAGTGCTCAACTGCCACTGTCTTTAGCTCAGTCTGGGACACAACAAAGGTAGATAGTTTACATTCAGACATACATCTACGTGTAGATAGATACACCACTAACACTGATACCTATGTATGATTACATTGTTCTTATGCATAAAGCCTCATGTTTGATTGTAAAGCCTAGTTTGAAAACCCCATATATAGATACAAAGACCTTCTGTATTATTTTAAAGATGTGTCAATAACATGCTGTGCTGCATTAATTCCTTATCCAGATGCACAGTAAATCCCTAAATCTGGAATTTTTAGCCCTTAAAAGTTGTATTCCATAGACCTGTTTATGGGTTTTGAAAGTCATTCTCATCTTGAGATCCTGCACAGGAATTTGAAGGATTTACCAAGACTGATTATTTGTTGACATCTAGGGACAGCTAAATTGTGCTTACACAGCTCTACACTTTTCGTTTACAGAAGAGCACATTCATTTCCTTTCACTTAAAGACAACCTTGTTGCATCCACATTATAAAGTATAGGCTTTCTTTATTTGGTATGTATTTGTATACTTTGTCATTCTTGGGCAGTCTGTTGTCCCTCCTACATCAAGATGGGAGAGTGTATTCAGTAGTAGAGGAGAATGTAGATGGCTGACCACAAGTAAGAACCTTAAAGTTGTCAAAAGAATAGATGTTAGCATAAGGTTGCCATGTAATTACAGAATTTGGGATCCAAGCACAATAGGAGTCTTGTGAACTTCTGCGCGTCATTTTAGAGAATGGTGTCAATTCTGTAGTATGACTGTAGATGTAACAGAGTGAATAATCTTTCCTTACAGTAAAGAAAAGGAAGATAGGCATAGGAGAGCCTTTGTGCATGAACGATTTTAGAGTGTGGTACTTAACATTAATTTTTCTTGGTGCAGTGCTGGTATATTTTATATTTACAACTCAAGAAACATGAACATTTACCATGTTCAGTTATGTACGAGATTCTCACTGAAGAATTTTAAACCCTTAGCACTTTCTCACCTGAAGAATGAACCCACTCTCTACTTGAAGTAAAGCATCTCTTAATGAGTTTAGTCTCCATTTCTTCCCTAGCTGAGTACTACCACTGATTGAATCTTTCTCTGATCTGTTTGTTATAGATCTTTAGTTACCTTCAATATTTTATTGCTAAGTAGTTATGTGATATATTTAGGTTTTTTCAAATACTTTGAATTTTCCATTTTCAAGATCTGAGTTTTACTTTGTTAGTCTTTTATTGGGAATTGTACTGAATCAAATGTGAAAGACATGGAAGTAGTGAAATCAGTAGAATTCTTAGTGTGTGCCTCATCATACCTTGTTTGTAGCTAACAATGTATTATTGTTATTATTATTATCATTCTGTTTATTTATTATTTATTATACTTTGTCTCTGTCTCCCGCGTTAGCGAGTTAGTGCAAGAAAACAGACATATACATGTATATACACGCACGTCCACATACGCACATATACATCTCAACGTATACATATATATTCACACACAGACATATACATATATACACATGTACATAAGTCATACTGTCTTCCCTTATTTATTCCTGTCGCCACCCCGCCACACATGAAATGACAACACTAGGAAAAGACAATAAAGGCCACATTTGTTCACACTCAGTCTCTAGCTGTCATGTATAATGCACCGAAACCACAGCTCCCTTTCCACATCCAGGCCCCACAAAACTTTCCATGGTTTACCCTAGACGCTTCACATGCTCTGGTTCTATCCATTGACAGCATGTTGACCCCAGTATACCACATTGTTCCAATTCACTCTATTCCTTGCACGCCTTTCACCCTCCTGTATGTTTAGGCCCTGATCACTCAAAATCTTTTTCACTCCTTCTTTCCACCTCCAATTTGATCACCCACTTCTCGTTCCCTCCTCATATGACACATATAACCTCTTTGTCAATCTTTCCTCACTCATTCTCTCCATATGACCAAACCATTTCAAAACACCCTCTTCTGCTCTCTCAACCACACTCTTTTTATTACCACACATCTCTCTTACCCTTTAATACATACTCAATCAAACCACCTCACACCACATATTTTCCTCAAACATCTCATTTCCAACATATCCACCCTCCTCCGCATAACCCTATCTATAGCCAACGCCTCGCAACCATATAACATTGTTGGAACCACTATTCTTTCAAACATACCCATTTTTGCTCTCCTAGATAACGTTCTCGCCTTCCACACATTTTTCAACGCTCCCAGAACTTTTGCCCCCTCCCCCACCCTATGACTCACTTCCGGTTCCATGGTTCCATCTGCTGCCAAATCCACTCCCAGATATCTAAAACACTTCACTTCCTCCAGTTTTTCTCCGTTCAAACTTACCTCCCAATTGACTTGTCCCACAACCCTACTGTACCTAATAACCTTGCTCTTATTCATATTTTCTCTCAGCTTTCTTCTTTCTCACACTTTACCAAACTCAGTCACCAGCTTCTGAAGTTTCTCACCCGAATCAGCCACCAGCGCCGTATCATCAGCGAACAACAACTGACTCACTTCCCAAGCTCTCTCATCCACAACAGACTGCATACTTGCCCCCCTTTCCAAAACTCTTGCGCCCCTCTTTCCAAAACTCTTGTATTCACCTCCCTAATAACCCCCATCCATAAACAAATTAAACAACCATGGAGACATCATGCACTCTTGCTGCAAACTGACATTCACTGAGGACCAATCACTTTCCTCTCTACCTGCTCGTACGCATGCCTTACATCCTTGATAAAAGCTTTTCACTGCTTTTAGCAACTTGCCTCCCACACCATATGTTTTTAATACCTTCCACAGAGCATCTCTGTCAACTCTATCATATGCCCTCTCCAGATCCATAAATGCTACATACAAATCCATTTGCTTTTCAAGTATTTCTCACATACATTCTTCAAAACAGACACCTGATCCACACATCCTCTACCACTTCTGAAACCACACTGCTCTTCCCCAATCTGATGCTCTGTACATGCCTTCACCATCTCAGTCAATACCCTCCCATATAATTTCCCAGGAATACTCAATAAACTTATATCTCTGTAATTTGAACACTCACCTTTATTATTATTATTGATATTAGTAGTAGTAGTATTAATTATTTATTTTACTTGATCGCTGTTTCCTACGTCAGCGAGGTAGTGCCAGGAAACAGACGAAGAATGGCCCATCCATTCGTATACACACATATATACATAAACACCCATACCTGCGCATATACATACAAATACATATCAAGATATACAGAAATACATACATATACATACTCATACACAGAATATACATACACATGCACATATTCATACTTGCTTGCATTCATCCATTCCTGGCGCTACCCTGCCCCACAGGAAACTGCATCGCTACCCCATGCTTCATTAAGATAGCACCAGGAAAACAGACAAAAAAGGCCACATTCATTCACACTCACTCTCTAGTTGTCATGTGTAATGCACCAAAACCACAGCTGCCTCTCCACATCCAGGCCTCACAGACCTTTCCAGTGTTTACCCCAGACCTTTCACATGCCCCGTTTCAGTCCATTGACTTCAAGTCAACCCTGTTATGCCACATTGTTCCAATTCCCTTGATTCCTTGCATGCCTATCACCCTCCTGTATGTTCAGGCCCCAGTCACTAAGGATGTTATTATTATTTTTATTTATTTTTTCATTTATTATGTTTTGTCGGTGTCTCCCGCATTAGCGAGGTAGCGCAAGGAAACAGATGAAAGAATGGCCCAACCCACCCACATACACATGTATATACATAAATGCCCACACATGCACATTTTTTTTTTTTTTTTTTTTTTTTTTTTTATACTTTGTCGCTGTCTGCCGCGTTTGCGAGGTAGCGCAAGGAAACAGACAAAAGAAATGGCCCAACCCCCCCCCATACACATGTATATACATACGTCCACACGCGCAAATATACTTACCTACACAGCTTTCCATGGTTTACCCCAGACGCTTCACATGCCTTGATTCAATCCACTGACAGCACGTCAGCCCCGGTATACCACATCGCTCCAATTCACTCTATTCCTTGCCCTCCTCTCACCCTCCTGCATGTTCAGGCCCCGATCACACAAAATCTTGTTCACTCCATCTTTCCACCTCCAATTTGGTCTCCCTCTTCTCCTTGTTCCCTCCACCTCCGACACATATATCCTCTTGGTCAATCTTTCCTCACTCATCCTCTCCATGTGCCCAAACCACTTCAAAACACCCTCTTCTGCTCTCTCAACCACGCTCTTTTTATTTCCACACATCTCTCTTACCCTTACGTTACTCACTCGATCAAACCACCTCACACCACACATTGTCCTCAAACATCTCATTTCCAGCACATCCATCCTCCTGCGCACAACTCTATCCATAGCCCACGCCTCGCAACCATACAACATTGTTGGAACCACTATTCCTTCAAACATACCCATTTTTGCTTTCTTGAGATAATGTTCTCGACTTCCACACATTCTTCAAGGCCCCCAGAATTTTCGCCCCCTCCCCCACCCTATGATCCACTTCCGCTTCCATGGTTCCATCCGCTGCCAGATCCACTCCCAGATATCTAAAACACTTCACTTCCTTCAGTTTTTCTCCATTCAAACTCACCTCCCAATTGACTTAACCCTCAACCCTACTGTACCTAATAACCTTGCTCTCAGTCACATTTACTCTTAACTTTCTTCTTCCACACACTTTACCAAACTCAGTCACCAGCTTCTGCAGTTTCTCACATGAATCAGCCACCAGCGCTGTGTCATCAGCGAACAACAACTGACTCACTTCCCAAGCTCTCTCATCCCCAACAGACTTCATACTTGCCCCTCTTTCCAAAACTCTTGCATTTACCTCCCTAACAACCCCATCCATAAACAAATTAAACAACCATGGAGACGTCACACACCCCTGCCGCAAACCTACATTCACTGAGAACCAATCACTTTCCTCTCTTCCTACACATACACATGCCTTACATCTTCGATAAAAACTTTTCACTGCTTCTAACAACTTTCCTCCCACACCATATATTCTTAATACCTTCCACAGAGCATCTCTATCAACTCTTATCATATGCCTTCTCCAGATCCATAAATGCTACATACAAATCCATTTGCTTTTCTAAGTATTTCTCACATACATTCTTCAAAGCAAACACCTGATCCACACATCCTCTACCACTTCTGAAACCACACTGCTCTTCCACAATCTGATGCTCTGTACATGCCTTCACCCTCTCAATCAATACCCTCCCATATAATTTACCAGGAATACTCAACAAACTTATACCTCTGTAATTTGAGCACTCACTCTTATCCCCTTTGCCTTTGTACAATGGCACTATGCACGCATTCCGCCAATCCTCAGGCACCTCACCATGAGTCATACATACATTAAATAACCTTACCAACCAGTCAACAATACAGTCACCCCCTTTTTTAATGAATTCCAGTGCAATACCATCCAAACCTGCTGCCTTGCCGGCTTTCATCTTCCGCAAAGCTTTCACTACCTCTTCTCTGTTTACCAAATCATTTTCCCTAACCCTCTCACTTTGCACACCACCTCGACCAAAACACCCTATATCTGCCACTCTGTCATCAAACACATTCAACAAACCTTCGAAATACTCACTCCATCTCCTTCTCACATCACCACTACTTGTTATCACCTCCCCATTTGCGCCCTTCACTGAAGTTCCCATTTGCTCCCTTGTCTTACGCACTTTATTTACCTCCTTCCAAAACATCTTTTTATTCTCCCTAAAATTTAATGATACTCTCTCACCCCAACTCTCATTTGCCCTTTTTTTCACCTCTTGCACCTTTCTCTTGACCTCCTGTCTCTTTCTTTTATACATCTCCCACTCAATTGCATTTTTCCCCTGCAAAAATCGTCCAAATGCCTCTCTCTTCTCTTTCACTAATACTCTTACTTCTTCATCCCACCACTCACTACCCTTTCTAATCAACCCACCTCCCACTTTTCTCATGCCACAAGCATCTTTTGCGCAATCCATCACTGATTCCCTAAATACATCCCATTCCTCCCCCACTCCCCTTACTTCCATTGTTCTCACCTTTTTCCATTCTGTACTCAGTCTCTCCTGGTACTTCCTCACACAGGTCTCCTTCTCAAGCTCACTTACTCTCACCACCCTCTTCACCCCAACATTCACTCTTCTTTTCTGAAAACCCATACAAATCTTCACCTTAGCCTCCACAAGATAATGATCAGACATCCCTCCAGTTGCACCTCTCAGCACATTAACATCCAAAAGTCTCTCTTTCGCATGCCTGTCAATTAACACGTAATCCAATAACGCTCTCTGGCCATCTATCCTACTTACATAAGTATACTTATGTATATCTCGCTTTTTAAACCAGGTATTCCCAATCATCAGTCCTTTTTCAGCACATAAATCTACAAGCTCTTCACCATTTCCATTTACAACACTGAACACCCCATGTATACCAATTATTCCCTCAACTGCCACATTACTCACCTTTGCATTCAAATCACCCATCACTATAACCCGGTCTCGTGCATCAAAACCACTAACACACTCATTCAGCTGCTCCCAAAACACTTGCCTCTCTTGATCTTTCTTCTCATGCCCAGGTGCATAAGCACCAATAATCACCCACCTCTCTCCATCAACTTTCAGTTTTACCCATATTAATCGAGAATTTACTTTCTTACACTCTATCACATACTCCCACAACTCCTGTTTCAGGAGTATTGCTACTCCTTCCCTTGCTCTTGTCCTCTCACTAACCCCTGACTTTACTCCCCAGACATTCCCAAACCACTCTTCCCCTTTACCCTTGAGCTTCGTTTCACTCAGAGCCAAAACATCCAGGTTCCTTTGCTCAAACATACTACCTATCTCTCCTTTTTTCACATCTTGGTTACATCCACACACACCCAGGCACCCCACTCTGAGCCTTTGAGGAGGATGAGCACTCCCCGCGTGACTCCTTCTTCTGTTTCCCATATAAATATATATAAATATATATATACCTATACATTTCAACATATACATACATATACATACACAGACACGTAGCGCAAGGAAACAGACGAAAGAAATGGCCCAACCCACCTCCATACACATGTATATACATACACGTCCACACACGCAAATATACATACCTATACATCTCAATGGACACATATATATACACACACACAGACATATACATATATGCACATGTACATAATTCATACTGTCTGCCTTTATTTATTCCCATCACCACCTCACCACACATGGAATAACATCCCCTCCCCCCTCATGTGTGCGAGGTAGCGCTAGGAAAAGACAAGAAAGGCCCCATTCGTTCACACTCAGTCTCTAGCTGTCATGTAATAATGCCCGAAACCACAGCTCCCTTTCCACATCCAGGCCCCACAGAACTTTTCATGGTTTACCCCAGACGCTTCACATGCCCTGATTCAATCCATTGACAGCACGTCGACCCTGGTATACCACATCGATCCAATTCACTCTATTCCTTGCCCGCCTTTCACTCTCCTGCATGTTCAGGCCCCGATCACTCAAAATCTTTTTCACTCCATCTTTCCACCTCTAATTTGGTCTCCCACTTCTCCTCGTTCCCTCCACCTCTGACACATATATCCTCTTGGTCAATCTTTCCTCACTCATTCTCTTCATGTGCCCAAACCATTTCAAAACACCCTCTTCTGCTCTCTCAACCACGCTCTTTTTATTTCCACACATCTCTCTTACCCTTACATTACTTACTCGATCAAACCACCTCACACCACATATTGTCCTCAAACATCTCATTTCCAGCACATCCACCCTCCTGCGCACAACTCTATCCATAGCCCATGCCTCGCAACCATACAACATTGTTGGAACCACTATTCCTTCAAACATACCCATTTTTGCTTTCCGAGATAATGTTCTCGACTTCCAAACATTCTTCAAGGCTCCCAGGATTTTCACCCCCTCCCCCACCCGGGAGACAGCGACAAAGCAGAATAATAATAATAATGATAATACATACACAGACATATACATATATACACATGCATATATTCATACATGCTGCCTTCATCCATTCCGCCGCCACCCCGGCACACTTGAAATGACACCCCCCCTCCCCCTTGTGCATGTGAGGTAGTGCTAGGAAAAGACAACAAAGGGCACATTCGTTCACACTTAGTTGCTGTCTCCCGCATTAGGAAGGTAGTGCAAGGAAACAGACGAAAGAATGGCCCAACCGCACTTACATACACATGTATATACATTACTACTACTACTACTACTACTTTGGTGAACTCCCATGTATCCATAACCCAATTAACTGGAAAACGTAAAATAGCAACACCGTTCAATTTTTCTCCCTCATTAATTTATACAGAGGGTGCTTGATTTCATTTAATTCATAAGATTATTAAATGATTTGATGAACTAATGTTTCTTAGGAAATCCCATTACGGGATAATGGTAGGATGATAATATGTATCTCTCCCTCCAGGCTTGTTTTTACAAGATTTGAATTTGTTCTATAGTCTTCCGCAACTTATTTTTCTTAGTTATAGATGCATAACAAATAATACGTTATTTTATTACCATTATTAGAATGATACATTATTGCTGTATGAATCGCTTAAAAAGTGTCGGAAATATGGTGATACACATAGATACTTTGCTTTCATTCATTATACCCAGTGCCCTATGAACATCATGGGAGATTTTTTTTGTTGTAGATTATTGTACTGAAATACTAAAATCGTTTTACAACCATTGCACAAAATATTCTTAACACACTTTACTGTATTTTAGTTTCAATGTATACCATATGCTTTTACATAGGTGATATGATTCAGAGATTAATTAACAGGTACTTTCTGTCAAAAATATGAACATACAGAAAAATATTCAACTTTTTAAATTACCTGTGCTTAGCATTCATCTGACTATGCTTACTATTTGATGTGAATAAGAGTATTGTGCATTGGATCACCTGCAATGTCTTCTATTCTTTGAGTCTTGGCACAAAATGGGATTATTTGTGTGATATTACAGTGGATAAAGTCATATTTACATATGATAATTTTTTATGTATATTGGCAACAAAGCAGTGTAATTGAGAAAATGTGTTTGGAAATATTTTCCTGTAGCATATTCCCACCTTTCTGTTACATTAAGTCTGAGGTATAGTTGGCTTTGTTTAGTGTTATGTAACACTTTACAGTAACATATCTAATATGTTAACTGAGAAGTTTTCCTCTTCCCTTTTGAACTGAGAAGTTTACTTCTCTTTTGAACTGAGTTTTCTTTTTCTCATTTGAGTGCAGTATATTTATTATTTTATGTATTTTCCAGTTATCATTTTTTATTCTCATTTTATGAGGGAAATTCATTTTACTGGTACCATAAAGGTCTCAAGAATGCTGTTTAGAAAGGGTAGTGAGTGGTGGGATGAAGAAGTAAGATTGTTAGTGAAAGAGAAGAGAGAGGTATTTGGACAATTTTTGCAGGGAAGTAAGTGGCAGGGAAGTGGCAGGAGGTCAAGAGAAAGGTGCAAGAGGTGAAAAAGAGTATTTTAAAGGTTTGTTGAATGTGTTTGGTGATAGAGGGGCAGATATAAGGTGTTTTGGTCAAGGTGGTGTTTGAAGTGAGGGGGTCAGGGAGAATGGTTTGGTAACCAGAGAAGAAGTAGTGAAAGCTTTGCGGAAGATGAAAGCCGGCAGGGCGGTGGGTTTGGATGGTATTGCTGTGGAATTTATAAAAATTAGGGTGATTGTGTTGTTCATTGGTTGGTAAGGATAATCAATGCATGTATGGTTCATGTTGAAGTGCCTGAGGATTGGCGAAATGCATGCATAGTGCCATTGTATAAAGGCAAAAAGGATAAAGGTGAATGTTCAAATTACAGAGGTTTAAGTTTCTTGAGTATTCCTGGGAAATTATATGGGAGGGTATTGATTTAGAGGGTAAAGGTATATACAGAACATCAGATAGGGGAAGAGCAGTGTGGTTTCAAAAGTGGTAGAGAATGTGTGGATCTGGTGTTTGCTTTGAAGAATGTATGTGAGAAATACTAAGAAAAACAGATGGATTTGTATGTAGCATTTATGGATCTGGAGTGTTGATAGAGGTGCTCTGTGGAAGGTATTAAGAGTATATGGTGTGGGAGGCAAGTTGCTAGATGCAGTGAAAAGTTTTTATTGAGGATGTAAGGCATGTGTACGAGTACGAAAAGAGGAAAGTGATTGGTTTCTAGTGAATGTCGGCTTGTTGCAGGGGTGCATGATGTCTCCATGGTTGTTTAATTTGCTTATAGATGGGGTTGTTAGGGAGGTGAATGCAAGAGTTTTGGAAAGACGGGCAAATATGCCATCTGTTGTGGATGAGAGGGCTTGGGAAGTGAGTCATTTGTTGTTTGCTGATGATAAAGGGTTGGTGGCTGATTCGGGGGAGAAACTGCTTAAGATGGCGACTGAGTTTGGTAAAGTTTGTGAAGGAAGAAAGCCGAAAGTAAAGGTGAATAACAGCAAGGTTATTAGGTTCAGTAGGGTTGAGGGACAAGTTAATTGGGAGGTAAGTTTGAATGGAGAAAAACTGGAGGAAGTAAAGTTTTGTAGATATCTGAGAGTGGATTTGGCTGCAGATGGAACCATGGAAGCGGAAGTGAGTCACGGGTGGGGGAAGGGGCGAAGGTTCTGGAAGCATTGAGGAATGTGTGGAAGGCAAGAATGTTATCGTGGAGAGCAAAAATGGGTATGTTTGAAGGAATAGTGGTTCCAACAGTGTTATATGGTTGCAAGGCATGGGTTATAGATAGGATTGTGCGGAGGAGGGTGGATGTGTTGGAAATGAGATGTTTGAGGACAATATGTGGTGTGAGGTGGTCTGATCAAGTAAGCAATGAAAGGGTAAGAGAGATGTGTGGTAATGGAAAGAGTGTGGCTGAGAGAGCAGAACAGGGTGTATTTAAATGTTTTGGTCACATGGAGAGAATGAGTGAGGAAAGATTGACAAAGAGGATATATTTGTCAGAGGTGGAGGGAACAGGGGAAGTGGGAGACCACATTGGAGATGGAATGGAAGGATGGAATGAGAAAGATTTTGAGTGATCGGGGCCTGAACACACAGGTGGGTGAAAGGCTTGCAAGGAATAAAGTGAATTGGAATGATGTGGTTTACCAGGGTCAATGTGCTGTCAATGGATTGAACCAGGGCATATGAAGTGTCTGGGGTAAACCATGGAAAGTTCGGTGGGGCCTGGATGTGGAAAGGGAGCTGTGTTTTCACTGCATTACACATGACAGAGACTGAGTGTGAACGAATGTGGCCTTTGTTGTCTTTTCCTAGGGCTACCTCGCGCACGTGTGGGGGAAGGGGGTGCTATTTCATGTGTGATGGGGTGGCAGTGGGAATGGATGAAGGCAGCGTGTATGAATATGGACATGTGTATATATGTATATGTCTGTGTATGTATATGTATTTATGCGTTGAAATGTATAGGTATCTATATGTACTTGTGTTGGCGTTTATGTATATACATGTGTATGTGGTTGCGTTGGGCCATCTTTCATCTGTTTCCTTGTGCTACCTCGATAACGCGGGAGAAGACAGTGACAAAGTATAAGAAATAAATAAAAGATATATATATTCACCGTTTCCCACATTTGCGAGGTAGTGTTAAGAACAGAGGACTTAGCCTAAGAGGGAAAATCCTCACTTACCCCCATTCTCTGTTCCTTCTTTTGGAAAAGTTAAAACTGGAGGGAATGATTTCCAGCCACCCACTCCCTTCCCTTTTAGTTGTCTTTTGCAACACGCAGGGAATATGTGGGAAAGAGATGTTTTGGAAGAAGGTAGACAACATGTGTAAGACAAGAGAACAAATGGGAACATCGGTGAAGGGGGCAAATGGGTAGGTAATAACAAGTAGTGATGAAGTTAGAAGGAGATTGAGTGTGTATTTTGAAGGTTTGTTGAATGTGTTTGATGATAGAATGGCAGTTATAGGGTGTTTAGGTCGGGGTGGTATGCAAAGTGAGAGAGCTAGGGAAAATAGTTTGGTAAACAGAGAAGAGGTAGTAAAAGCTTTGCTGAAGATGAAAGCCTGGCAAGATGGCAGGTTTGGATGGTATTGCAATGGAATTTATTATAAAAGGGGTTGATTCTTGTTGAATGGTTATTAAGGATATTCAGTGTGTGTGTGGATTATGGTTAATTGCTTGGGGATTGGCAGAATGCATGCATAGTGCCATTGTACAAGGGCAAAGGGGATAAGAGTGAGTGTTCAAATTACAGAGGCATAAGTTTGTTGAGTATTCCTGGGAAATTATATGGCAGGGTATTGATTGAGAGGGTGAAGGCATGTACAGAGCATCAGATTGGGGAAGAGCAGTGTGGTTTCAGATGTGGTAGGGGATGTGTAGATCAGGTGTTTGCTTTGAAGAAAGTATGTGAGAAATACTTTGAAAAAGAGATGGATTTGTATGTAGCATTTATGGATCAGGAGACAGCATATGATAGGGTTAATAGAGATGCTTTGTGGAAGGTTTTGAGAGTATATGGTTAGTAAGGATATTCACTGTATGTATGGATTATGGTAAAGTGCCTGATGATTGGTGGAATGAATGCATAGTGCAGTTGTGTAAAGGCACAGGGGATAAAGATGAGTGTTCAAATTACAGAGGCATAAGTTTGTTGAGTATTCCTGGGAAATTATATGGGAGGGTATTGATTGAGAGGGTAAAGGTATGTACAGAGCATCAGATTGGGGAAGAGCAGTGTGGTTTCAGAAGTGGTAGAGGATGTGTGGATCAGGCGTTTGCTTTGAAGAAAGTATGTGAGAAATACTTAGAAAAAGAGATGGATTTGTATGTAGCATTTATGGATCTGGAGACGGCATATGATAGGGATGATAGAGATGCTTTTTTGAAGGTTTTAAGAGTACATGGTGTGGGAGGCAAGTTAATTGAAACAGTGAAAAGTTTTTGCCAAGGATGTAATGCATATGTATGAGTAGGAAGAGAGGAAAGTGATTAGTTCCCAGTAAATGTCAGTTTGTGGCAGAGATGCGTGATGTTTCCATGGTTGTTTAATTTGTTTATGAATGGGTTGGTTTGGGAGATGAATGCAAGAGTTTTGGAGAGAGGTGCAAGTATGCAGTCAGTTGTGGATGAGAGGGCTTGGGAAGTGAGTCAGTTGTTCACTGATGATACAGCCCTGGTGGCTGATTCAGGTGGGAAACTGCAGAAGTTGGTGAATGAGTTTGAGATTAAATATGAATGAGCAAGGTTATTAGGTTCAGAAGGGTTGAGGGTCAAGTTAATTTTGAGTTAAGTTTAAATAAAGAAAAACTGGGGGAAGTGAAGTGTTTTAGATGTCTGGGAGTGGACTTAGCAGCAGATGGAACCATGGAAACAGAAGTGTCACATGGTAAGGGAGGGGGCAAAGGTTCTGGGAGCGCTAAAGAATGTGTAGAAGGCAAGAACATTATTTCGTAGAGCAGAAATGGGTTTGTTTGAATGAATAGTGGTTCCAACAATGTTACTTGGTTGTGAAGCATGGGCTGTAGATAGGGCTGTGCAGAGGAGGGTGGATGTGTTGGAAATGAAATGTTCGAGGACAATATGTGGTGTGAGGTGGTTTGATTGAGTAACTAATGAAACGATAAGAGAGATGTGTGGTAATAAAAAGAGTGTGGTTAAGAGAGCAGGAGAGGGTGTGTTGAAGTGGTTTGGTCACATGGAGAGAATGAGTGAGGATAGATTGACAAAGGGAAGAAGGAGAAGTGGGTGACCAAATTGGCGGTGGAAGGATGGAGTGAAAAAGATTTTGAGCGATCATTGCTTGAACATGCAGGAGGGTGAAAGGCTTGCAAAGAATAGAGTGAATTGGAATGATGTGGTTTACCGGGGTTGACGTGCTCTCAATGGATTGAACCAGGGCATGTGAAGCTTCTAGGGTAAGCTATGGAAAAGTCTTTGTACTCTGGATGTAGGTAGGAAACTGTAGCTTTTTTTGTCTTTTCCTGGCGCAGCCTCACTGAAGCAGGGGGTATCAATGCTGTTTCCTGTGTTTCTGGGTAGTATCAGGATTGGATGAAGGCAGGAAATATGAAAATGTACATGTGTATATATGTATATGTCTGTGTATGTGTATGTATAAGTGAATATGGTATGTATATATGTATGTATATGTGCGTGTAGTGGCATTTATGTATATATATGTGTATGCCAGTGGATGGGCCATTGTTCATATGTTTCCTGGTGAGGGAAACAGCAATCAAGTGTAATGATGATATTTATTTATTATTTATTTATTTTGCTTTGTCGCTGTCTCCCGCGTTAGCGAGGTAGCGCAAGGAAACAGACGAAAAAATGGCCCAACCCACCCACATACACATTTATATACATACACATCCACACACGCAAATATACATACCTATACATCTCAATGTATACACATATATACACACACAGACATATACATATATACAAATGTACATAATTCATACTGTCTGCCTTTAATCATTCCTATCGCCACACATGGAATAACAACCCCCTCCCCCCTCATGTGTGTGAGGTAGCGCTAGGAAAAGACAACAAAGGCCACATTCATTCACACTCAGTCTCTAGCTGTCATGTAATAATGCACCAAAACCACAGCTCCTTTTCGACATCCAGGCCCCACAGAACTTTCCATGGTTTACCCCAGACGCTTCACATGCCCTGGTTCAATCCATTTACAGCACGTCGACCCCAGTATACCACATCGTTCCAATTCACTCTATTCCTTGCACGCCTTTCACCCTCCTGCATGTTCAGGCCCCGATCACTTAAAATCTTTTTCACTCCATCTTTCCACCTCCAATTCGGTCTCCCACTTCTCCTCGTTCCCTCCACCTCTGACACGTATATCCTCTTGGTCAATCTTCCCTCACTCATTCTCTCCATGTGACCAAACCATTTCAAAACACCCTCTTCTGCTCTCTCAACCACACTCTTTGTATTTCCACACATCTCTCTTACCCTTACATTACTTACTCGATCAAACCACCTCACACCACATATTGTCCTCAAACATCTCATTTCCAGCACATTCACCCTCCTCCGCACAACTCTACCCATAGCCCACGCCTTGCAACCATACAACATTGTTGGAACCACTATTCCTTCAAACATACCCATTTTTGCTTTCCTAGATAATTTTCTCGACTTCTACACATTCTTCAAGGCTCCCAGACTTTTCGCCCCCTCCCCACCCTATGATTCACTTCCGCTTCCATGGTTTCATCCGCTGCAAGATCCACTCCCAGATATCTAAAACACTTCACTTCCTCCAATTTTTCTCCATTCAAACTTACCTCCCAATTGACTTGACCCTCAACCCTACTGTACCTAATAACCTTGCTCTTATTCACATTTACTCTTAACTTTCTTCTTTCACACACTTTACCAAACTCAGTCACCAACTTCTGCAGTGTCTCACATGGATCAGCCACCAGCGTTGTATCATCAGCGAACAACTGACTGACTCACTTCCCAAGCTCTCTCATCCACAACAGACTGCATACTTGCCCCTCTTTCCAAAACTTGCATTCACCTCCCAAACAACTCTATCCATAAACAAATTAAACAACCATGTAGACATCACGCACCCCTGCCGCAAACCTACATTCATTGAGAACCAATCACTTTCCTCTCTTCCTACACGTACACATGCCTTACATCCTCGATGAATACTTTTCACTGCTTCTAACTTGCCTCCCACACCATATATTCTTAATACCTTCCACAGAGCATCTCTATCAACTCTATCATATGCCTTCTCCAGATCCATAAATGCTGCATACAAATCCATTTGCTTTTCTAAGTATTTCTCACATACATTCTTCAAAGCAAACACCTGATCCACACATCCTCTATCACTTCTGAAACCACACTGCTCTTCCCCAATCTGATGCTCTGTACATGTCTTCACCCTCTCAATCAATACCCTCCCATATAATTTACCAGGAATACTCAACAAACTTATACCTCTGTAATTTGAGCACTCACTTTTATCCCCTTTGCCTTTGTACAGTGGCACTATGCAAGCATTCCCGCAATCCTCAGGCACCTCACCATGAATCATACATACATTAAATAACCTTACCAACCAGTCAACAATACAGTCACCCCCTTTTTTAATAAATTCCACTGCAATACCATCCAATACAACCCCAGAGCCCCTTTGAAGGGCCTCCTGTAGCTTCATTGCTACAGGGAAATGACAGACTGCTTTAGAGCAAGAAGTTCCTTAACAAGACCATACTCCATTTCATGCATTGATATTATCATAGGTGCCTTTTTACTCACACTGTTATTTCATACTGGCAAAATATATTTAATGCTACCGGTAATGCATCATAAGACAAATACTTTGGAACCATTGATCTTTAAATTTTTTTCAAATAGGTTTTAATGTTGTTTCTATACATCCATGATATGGATTATATCTGCACATGCATAGAAGGACATTTATATAGGAGGTAAGCATGCTTAATTGGAATATGCACTGAATGACTTGCCTGCAAGAGAGAAACTGTTGTATGTGAATGTGTTGAAAGGGGTAGCTGGTGGGATGTTTGATCATTACATGATGGAGGCAAAGGTGCAGGTTTGTAGAGGCTTTCAGAAAAGAGGAAATTTCATGGGTAGGAAGAAGGTGGTGAAAGTGAGTGTAGGATGGCAAAAGGTGAAAGTAAATGAAGCAAAGGTAGTGGTTGAAGAGTAGGAAGTATTTAGGGAAGCAGCGCTAACATGTGCAAGAGGAATGTGTAGCATGCAGAAGTTGGGAGGTAGACTGGTGAGAGAGGGTAGCGAGTGATGGGATGACAAAGTTGAGTTGCTAATGAAAGAGAAAAGAGAGGTGTATGGGCATTACTTGCAGGGAATGAGGGTGAATGCTTGGGAGATGTACAAGAGAAAGCAGCAGGAGGTAAAGAGTAAGATGCAGTAGCTTAAACGAGGGCACACTAGTTAGAATGAGTATCAACAAATTTTAGGGAAAATAAGAATATATTTTTGAAGGAGATTGACAGTTCAAAAAAAAAGCAGAGAATAAATGGGGAAACAGTAACAGGCAGAAATAAGGTGAAGAGATGAAATTAAGAACCCTAATGGTTGGAAGATATTGGCTGTTTGAGTTTGGGATTTATGCAAAGTGAGAATGCCATAGAAAATGGTGTAGGGAAAAGAGAAGAGGTGATGAAAGCCTTGCATAAGATGAATTGTGGCAAGGATGCTAGTTTAGGTGATTGCGGCTGAATTTCTAAAGAAAGGAGGTGGTTATGTTTGTGATTGGTTAGTTAGGATTTTTAATGTATTTATGACTTACGGTAAAGTGCCTGAGGATTGGCAGAATGACTGTATGGTGACTTTCATTTAAAAGTAAGGAAGACAAAAATGAATGTTCCAATTAAAGAGGTACAGGTGTGTTGATTGTACTTGGTAAATTGTATGAGAGATTGGTGATTGAGGGGATGTTAGTATGCTTAGAGCTTTGGACAGGGGAGGACCAATGTGCCTTCAAGGGTTGGTAAAGATGTGCAGTTCAGGTGTTTGCTTTGAGGAATATTTCTGAAAATTACATAGGAAAACAGAAGAATTTGTATGTGGCATTTATTGATCTGGAGAAAGTGTATAAGAGGGCTGATAGAGATGCTTTGTGGAAAGTGGTGTAGATATATGTGAGGAAGGAAAGATGCTGGAGGTAGTGAAGAGCTTTTATTAAGAGAGTAAGGCATGTGAGTAGGAAGAGAGGACTTTGGGTCTGTGGCAGGGGTGTGTGATGTCAGCAAGTTTTTAGTTTTTCACTAGGTTAGTGTCAGACCATATTACACGTTTCTTGGTTGTTTTATTTTTTTTTTTTTTCATTATTATTTCACTTTGGGAGAGGCTGATCTGAAGAGAGCACTAGGACAAATTGATTGATCTTTGGCTTTGAGTCTTTTCTCATCTTATATTCAACATTGTTCTGCCAGAATATATGAACACATACTTGGGGTTTTGGGTGGTATAGATTGCAGCTAATTTTAAGTGCTGGCATTTGTCTTTCTTGTACCATGTCGGTAGCATTCACTCACACCTTACCAAATATTCAGGTATTTTGATTTTCTCTTTATTTAAAGCACAGGTATTGCTTTATTAGTATATTACAGATTTATTACCATGTTCCTAAAACTATAGTGAGTTAGTAGGATAATGAGTGAGCCAGGTAAAGTCTGTGTCGGTGACTGTGCATCCTAATTGTGCAGTGACAATTAGAAGACATATATTATGAAAAGTGTACCTAAATGTATTTACAATTCAGTTATGAAATCATGTTATCAGAATGCATCTTATTTGAGGAATTTCTCTATTTTCTGCCCTTGAATTTAACATGGCTTGTAAACATAAAGCTTTAGTGTGAGTTGTGCTTCCCCAAGGAGGGCTAGGGAAGTGAGTCTTTTAAACTAAATGTGGACTTATCAGTTCACCTTGCTCATAGTGATTGTGTAGCTTCTATCAGGAGGCATGTTGATTTTAGCGAGTCAGCACTGTGAACTGCAAAGAGAAATATGGTGGCCTTCTGTGCAACATAGCTAGCTGCCTGCTGTGTAGGAATACAGAGTCCAAGAGTAGAGAATTAGGGATGATACTGCCATCATTCTATGCAGTATTATATCGGCATTTCTTTAATGTACAATTTTGTACATCATATTTTTATACTATTTTAGAATAAACATGCTTCTGTGGTACAGAATGCTGATTTTTTTTTTTTTTTTTTTTTTTTTTTTTTTTTTAAAGTACTAATAATATGCTTTAAGATATGTCTCAGGGATATTCCACTAACCCCCAATTTCTCATGAAACTAATACCTCACCAAACAGTTTTATCAACCACTGGGGTTTCCAGGAACATAATCCCCACAATTGACAATGGACCTGTGTTAGTGAGCTTGGAGTGGAGACTTGTTTGAAAAATACCATGAGAGATTGCATGTAGATTGGAAAAAGGTGAGTGTAAATGAAGCTAGAGGAGTGGGTAAGGAATGGGAGATATTTAGGGAAGCATTGCTGGCATGTGCAAGTGATTGGGAGATGTACTAGAGGAAAAAGCATGAGGTCAAAAGTAAGATGCTGAGGCTAAGAAAGGGGGCAAATGAAGATTGTTTTACAAGGAGGTTATTAGTGAAATGAAGAAAAAAAAGAGAGCAAATGAGAACATAGGTGAATAAGGGGTCAAATACTGAAGTAGTAAGGAATGGTGATAAAGTGAAAAGGAAATGGAGAGAATACTTTGAAAGATTGTTAAATGTGTTAGATGATAGGGTGGCAGTGTAGGATGTTTGTCTCGGAAGTGTGGTAAGTGCTTTAGTGAACAGGGAAGAGAGAGTGAAAGCCTTGCATAAGGTGAAATATGGCAAGGTGGCTGGAGTGAATGGTATTGCAGTTGACTTTCTTTAGAAAGGGGCTAGCTGTTATTACTTAGTTAAGTTAGTTTGGATTTTCTGTGTATGGATCTTAATGAGGTGCCCAAGGATTGGTGGAATGCATGTGTAATGCCAATGGATGAAGGTAAGGGGGACAAAGGTGATATTCAAATTACAGAGATATAAGTCATTGAGTGTACCTGGTAAGTTGTATGGAAGAGTGGTGATTGTGTGTGTGTATGTGTGTGTGTGTGTGGGGGGGGGGGGGTGCACAGAGCATCAGAATGGGGTGGAAGTGGGGTTTCAGGAGTGGTAGGGGATGTGTGGATCAGGAGTTTGCTTTGAAGAATATGTGTGAGAAATGCTAAGAGAAGGTATTAGCTTTTATGGATCTGGAGAAAGCATTTGATAGGGTGAATAGAAATGCTTTGTGGAAGATATTATAAATAAGTTGTGTAGGAGGAAAGCTGATAGAAGCAGTGAGGAGTTTTTAACAAGAGAATAAGATGTGTGTGAGAATAGGTAGAAAGGAGGGTGAATGGTTTCAGGCAAAGTTGGATGTGCAACAGGAGTAATTGATGCCACCATGACTGTTTGATTTGTTTATGGATGAGGGTGGTGATGGAGGTGAATTCATGGGCCTTGGAGAGATGGGTGAGTAGGCAGTCTGTAGGGGTTGAGGGGCCTGAGAATTGAGTAATTTATTGTTTGCTGATAGTAGATTTGAGTAAGAAACTGCTGGAGTATATGTTCAAGTTTGGTATTGTGTGAAAGGAGAATGTCATGAGTGAATGTGAACAAAACCAAGTTATTAGGTTCAGCAGTACAAAGAGACAAGTTAGGGTGTGAATTTGAATAGAGAAAACTTATGGGAAGTGTTTTATTTTTTAGACACCTCTCAAGGGAATGGAACCATGAAAGCAGAAGTGAGCCATGGGGTGGGAGAGGAGGATGAAGATTCTAGGAGCATTGAGGAATGTGTGGAAAGAGAGGTCACTCTGATGGGGTAGAAATAGGTATGTTTGAAGGTATAGTAGCCCACCGATTTTGTATAGATGCAAGACATAGACTATAGATTAGAGGATGGAAGAGGGGTAATGTATTGGAAATCAAATATTTGAGGACAATATGTGGTTTGAGGAAGGTTGATCAAATAGATAATCATAGGTTTGATAGTAAGAAGGGTATATTTGAGAGAGCTGAAGAGGATGTGCTAAAATTGTTTGAACAATTGAAGAGAATAAGTGAGTAGAGATTGAGAAAGAGGATATGTATGTCAGCAGTGAAGGTTACCAGAAGAGGGAGACCAATAGATTGAGAAGGAGGATATGTATGTCAGAAGTGAAGGTTACCAGGAGAAGAGGGAGACCAAATTGGAGGTTGAAGGTTGGAATGAGAAAGATTTTGAGTGCATGGGGCCTGAACATAAAGGTGGATGAAAGATATGCAAGGGATAAAGTGAGTTGGAGTGATGTGGTATATTGGGTGCGATGTGTTTTCAATGGACTGAACCAGAGCTCATGAATCAGCTGGGGGAACCATGAAAAGGTCTGTGGGGCCTGGTTTCGTTGTGTTACATATGACAACTAGAGAATATGTGTAAGCTAATGTGGCCATTTCTTCAACTGTTCCTTGCACTGCCTTGCTATATAAGTATGAATGAAAAGAAATGAGATATGTTTTTTCATACATGCTCGCCATTTCCCACTTGAGCTAGGTAGTGTAAAGAACAGATGACAGAGCCTTAGAGGGAAAACCTGACTTTGCTCCTGGCCCTTTTCTTTCTTTTGGAAAGTAATACAGGAAGGTATGATTTCCAGCCACCCATTCCTGCCCCCTTTTAGTCACCTTCTATGATGCTCAGGGAATATGTGAAAAGTATTCTTTTTCCCTTATCCCCATGGATGAATTATTTTTCATGTTTTTTCTAAAGAAGGTAAAATTATGTAATAGTAGGCATGTGTGCAGTAAAAGTATAATTGATTGATTTGTCTGAAGAGTAATATTGTGTATTGTGTGAATGGTGCTGTATGTATATAGTGTCTAACAGTGTGGAAGCCTACCTTAGAAAAAGAAAATTATCATACACCCACCACCTGCATGCCTGAATGCAGTTCATTCAAGATCTTACTATACTTGTATAAAGCATACTACTTTTTTAGGGTTAATCTATCCATATGAGTAATATACATGTGATCTGAAGAGAGGAATATTTTTCTCATATTTTCTGATAACTGCAAACATGAATGAAGAGTTCCATGGTATCAGTTTTGCACTTTAAGGTTGTAACATATGATAAGGGTATGATATATAGTATCTACAGCTATGCAAAAGATAGGGATATATTTCTGAATGTCAGGCCAACCATTCCCATATCCATTTCTTTCACTTGTTAATGATATTTTTATCAGGAAAATTTATACACAGTGAACGTGATTACACAGACAGTGTTTACAGTATGTATATGTTGTTTTATGGTACTACACTATATAAAAACAGTGTTAAAATCGATGAGAGCATTTAACAGTAGCAGCAGACATGCAGGTATAGGTGGATGTTGTGATGAAGGGTGATGGTGGTGGGTTTTAGTTTGAGTGCTTCGTGGATATTATGTAATATGGTCTTATAAATCACTTGAATTCCATGAGACCAACAAAAAAACTGCTGGTTACCATTAGATTTGTTAGATTATGTGAATTTTCCACTAATCTGAAAGTGATAGATTGAGTGTTGAAATAGATTGTCACATGATGATTCCCCCTCATTTCTTACTAATTTCAGCTCAGTCATATTTGTGGTGAACAGTAACAGTTTTGGGTGTATTGTGCAAATACTGAATGTAAGCTTAAAGAAGGAAAGAGATTTAATCAAGAACAAGCAGTCAAGAGGCAAATTATGAAGAGCAGAGAGTGGTGGAGTGCATGATCAGGAGGGGAGAGACTAACTGCCTGCTTCTCCATAGTATTTATTTATTTATTTTGCTTTGTTGCTGTCTCCCGCGTTAGCGAGGTAGCGCAAGGAAACAGACGAAAGAAATGGCCCAACCCACCGACATACACATGTATATACATACATGTCCACACACACAAATATACATACCTATACATCTCAATGTATACATATATATATATATACACACACACAGACACTTATATATACACATGTACATAATTCATACTGTCTGCCTTTATTTATTCCCATCGCCACCCTGCCACACATGAAATAACAACCCCCTCCCCCCCTCATGTGTGCGAGGTAGCACTAGGAAAAGACAACAAAGGCCACATTCATTCACATTCAGTCTCTAGCTGTCATGTAATAATTCACCGAAACCACAGCTCCCTTTTGACATCCAGGCCCCACAGAACTGTCCATGGTTTACCCCAGACGCTTCACATTCCCTGGTTCAATCCATTGACAGTATCGTTACTAATGTTAATTCTTTCACTTGTGGTGAATTATAATCATATCACCTCTGTTTGAATCTGTCTCATTTGTAATGGCTATTTTTACACCTGCCTTTACATTGTAATGTTGAACTATGTTTACACCTGCTCCTATTATGATGCAGGATTAATTTTACATGGATTGTACAAACCCTGAACATTAGATTAAAGAGAGAGAGGTTCTCAAAAACAGCTTATCAAAAAAGCCAGCTTTGACGTCCTTTAATGGTGGAGTAAATGTTCAATAAGATGGTGGTAACTACCTCACTACTGGCCCACCTTCCATTAGTCTGCCCTACCTTCACCAAGAGTTCTTCCATCTTTCAGTTTCACCCATAGGATTGGCTTTTAAACTAGTGTATATGTGGGACTTTCCTTCGGAAGTTGACTGTGAATGCCCCATATGTGGGGTCTCGTTAAAAAGTAAGTGCTTAGCTGTAGCAGTTTTAATTATTCAGAATTCACTTAATGGAATCTTAGAAGTTATTCCATATGTGAGTCTATATTTATTCCACTTGAGTGCCCAGTAACCCCCACAATACAGAAGCACACAGTATAACAACTTAGCCTTGTATGAGCCATGTAAGAAAACGTAAGTTGTTACATGGGCATTTTAGATATGCTTGACTCACACATTTTAGAGTTAGAGTGAGTCAAGTGGATGTGGTTATCATGATGTAGAAGAACAAATGTAGGAGGAAGAAGTGCATGATATTGCCAACAGTGAGGGAGATGATGATCCCACTCCCAGTTTGAGAAGGGGAGATGCCTTGTCACATCAGTCATCTGCCCTGTAGGCATGGATTAATGTTGCCAACGTCATTGTGATTCATTTTTGAAACAAGTGATTCAGGTATATCAGGTACTGTCACTGAGAATTCTGAAGAGCTGGAATGTTTCTTAGAGTATTTCACAGTTATTAATGCATTATGATTTCTTTTTAATTTCTGACTTTTGAACAGTCATCTTGCAAACAAGGTGACTGACATCAACAAATGATATCATACAGCTAGTATCCAGAATATAGGTGTTTAGTAAAGTTTCACTTCCAGAAACATAACCCATTTGTAAGTTAAGGGATTCCTAGATGCCCAGCTGTTGCATATTGGTCATTTTAGCATATTGTACTTTTGAAAATTCAGCACTTTTTCGGTTACAGTGAAACCCCATTCAAACGAACACCAGCGTATTGGAATTTTTCTTTTAAGGATCTTTCATACTACATTATGCAAAGCCTGAGAACCAATCGGAAATTCCATGAAAGCTCAAAGGACCCTTCAGAGTAAGTTTAGGATGTGGTGGAGTGGTCCATTAGCTCCTGACCTTGGCTTGGGATGCTGGGTATCAGAACATGTGACAGGTTGTTTGCATCACCTCAGGCACTTTTTATTTCTCTAACATTCAGTGTTGTCTCTAAACACGAATGTGTAGTTTTATGCTGACTTACAGTATTTTTGATGGTGCAGTAAAAATCTTGTTCCACTTCATGTACAAAGATTATTTAAGTAGAAATTTCAAGACAAAGCAAGAATTAGATTTTTCGCTGCTTGCCAGTCTGAGGTAAGTGTGTGTACTTGATCATCATATAAACAAACTTGATGCCTATGTTCTCATACAGTTGTAGATTTTGTTGTTGTTGTTGTACAGGTGGGTTGGGATTTAGCATAAGATAGGCATCAAGAAAGTGTATAAAAATATGCTATATTGTGACTTGTAAATATAGTGTTAGGGATGTGAGCCAAAAAAAAAAGGACAGAAAGTAATGATCAAAGATTAAGTAGATGATGGAAATATTGTACTAAATAATACTCAAAAGCATTATTTAACCAATGGGTATAATGTACAATGCATACAGAAAATAAAAGACAGGTAGGAGCTTGTCTGTCACACCCACACACTTCTAGGACTCTTGGTTAGGCTGGTTAGTTTCTTCCTATATTCTTTCTCATTATGTAAATTATTATTAAAAAAAAATAGGTACATAATACAGTGTACCATATTATTTACTGAAAAAACAGTGAATGATGTGAACCGAAATATAATGACTCACCTCACCTACTTGAATTGCAAGTATTCGTCTGTACCATCCATATTTCCATTGTTTACCATTTTATGTTGCTCATTTTTAGTATTTGAGGTATTCACAAACCTTCAAAAGGAAATTGTGCTGGAAAACACATTAAAAGATGCAATTTACCATAATATTCACAGTGTGCAAGAAGAGTTTTGAATGCAAACAATTGAGACCAGGTGCTAGGAAAGATTTTTTCCTGTATTTTTCAGAATATGTAGATAACCATTGATGCTAGCAGTTGGTAAGACCATATTGGAGAGGGCTGTATGGAAAAATTGTAAAATGAATGCAACTTAGAGATAATTCACCTAGTAAAAGAGCTGTAATGATCACTTACCTCACAGCTTTGGAAATATTATAAACTATACCTGTTGTACCTGCCCGTTTACAAAGTTAAAATACAAGGAGGGGAGGGTTTCTAACCCCCACTCCCATCCCCTTTAGTTGCCTTCTACGACTCGCAGGGAATGCGTGGGAAGTATTCTTTGTCCCGTATTCCAAGGGATGTATGTGTGTGTGTGTGTGGATGTGTATGTATATACATGTGTATGTGGGTGGGTTGGGATATTCATTCGTCTGTTTCCTTGAGCTGCCTTGCTAATGCGGGAGACAGCGACAAAGTGTAATGAAAAAAGATATAACCTGTCGTACCGCACCTATTTCTTTTACTTTATTGATCTTAATTTTGTTCTATAGGTAATTCATTTTTAATGCATGAGTTAGCCAAGAAACTATGAAAAAGAGCTGTGTTGAAAAAACATACAAAAATACATTTTTCCCTATCATGTAGGTGAGGGACTGAAGGGCAAAAACACACAAAATAAATCTTAAAACTTTATGTAAATTATGAAAATGTAAGCTGTACATAAAAAACTGATCATCACCTACACAATGAAAATGATGTATGGTGCGGTTCAAACTGAAAATGATAGACAACTGCTATGTCTGTTTCCTATTCTTGAACCACCTCATCACTCGACCTGGACTATGCCAAAATCAGCCAAAATGTACCACCATAGTATATGCTATCTAAATTTTATAAATTTTGTTCAAACAAATTTGGTAGAAGTGTTTGATATATAAAAAAAAGAGATTGATTATTATCAAAGAAAAAGTTATTTTGTCTTGGTGCTCCAACCAAATTGGTCTCCCAAACACAGATTCACATCCAAAATAGGAAGATAAAGTTAAGATATGAACTGTTTCTCTTATGAAATAAAGAACATCTTAAAAGGATGATTATAAGCAAGAAACAAGTGAGAATTAAAGGCCTTTCCATATTATTAACCCTTTCACTGTGAGGTGTTGTTACAGTAATACCAACAATAACTTGGTTGACTGTGGGATGTGTCTATAGCCATACCCTCTTAAATTTTGTGCATGAGGTATTGGATGGAAGAAAAATGGTAATTATTGATAAATGGCAACACGTGAAACCGATGCCAGACAGTGAGCCAGTTGTTTATGGGTTTATGGGTCAGGCACCATCAGAATGTTAGAGGAGAGATTGGCAAGTCCTCTCGCTGCTTTCTCATCTAAAACCAGGGTATAGTTACAGTGAGAATTGTTGATATCATGGTTGCAATGGAGTCTTGTTAACAAGGGAACTGGAAAGTAAAGAAGGGTAAGATGAGACAAAAGACACTGGCAGCTCAAATTACCTGTCCAGACTCCATACAATAGAGGATTAAAAAGGATACAGATAGGCAGTGGCTGTCCATATGATATTGGAAAATTGAATAGGTTTTCATATATGTAATGAAAAACATTTTGAACTCAAACTAAGACTTCGGGAAAAGAAATTGAATAAGCAGACAATTATCTTGTCATTACATGTCCTCCTGGAGTTGCCAGGAGAATGAAACATTGATCAGCATTTACAAAATGATTATATCCCTTTCGTACATTTTTTCTTTGATCATCATTTACAAAATGATTGTATCCCTTTCATACATTTTTTCTGGCAAATTTGCTTCTTTTTTATGTTGTCATTCATTATATATTATACAAAAAATACTGAACATACAGCTAAGATTTACACAAGTAAACAAAAGAAAAGGTGGTCTGAAATAACTTTTCTGGTAAGATCTCTGTCTATCTATATATATCTCCGACACCTGTTCCAACTAGAACACCCTCAAGTCGGTGGCCACGGCAATAGAGTCTCCATAACTAGAGAACACCAGTGCCACTTTTTTCTTTTAGTACATCACCCTTAACAGGCCAGTGGCAGAGGGTAACTCTAGTGCACTGTTTGCAGAGGCTTTTACTTATGTTCCTACTGACTACTACTGCCAAATGCTCCTACCTACTGCTGCTGCTATCGAATGTTCCTGCCTACTACTTCTATCTACTGCCCCAACCATTCTCTCAAAAGGCCAGGCTAGCACATAGTGCTCACCTTAGGGAAATCTAGAGTTACAAAGAATGAGATGTGATCATTCAGTGTTGTCAAGTATTGTGTATGACAAAGAGAGATTCTATGTCTTTGGACAATGCCAGTGGTCCATGTGTAGGTGAGGCAGAAATAAAAGACAGCTACCCGAGTCAGAGGAGTGCATTGTTTAGATATGATCAATAGTGATGTGTATTTATGAAAAACAGATATGTGGACTAGTTGATTTGTGGTAATGCCAACTCTAAAGAACC
Organism: Panulirus ornatus; assembly: GCF_036320965.1. Lineage (NCBI taxonomy): Eukaryota > Metazoa > Arthropoda > Malacostraca > Decapoda > Palinuridae > Panulirus > Panulirus ornatus. The sequence continues at coordinate 35,029,088 of NC_092234.1, read as the reverse complement.
CAAATGTATTAGTATAATGAAAGTAAAAAGATGTAGAAAGGAAAAACTCAAATCAGTATTCATGCTTCTGCCAATGCTGATGGGAATTTCTCTCTCTCTCTCTCTCTCTCTCTCTCTCTCTCTCTCTCTCTCTCTCTCTCTCTCTCTCTCTCTCTCTTTCTCTCTCTCTCTCTTTTCCAAAGAGAAAATATGAAATGATTAGCCCTTCAGTTTACTGATCTCCCTCCATAACACAACACAAAGTATCATCATACCTACAGCTGGTCACAATGATTAGACTATTGTTAAGTGATGGAGACATGTTGAACTAGATATATGTTTTTTCCATAACTCCATGGGGAATATGCATATATACATATTTATGATGAATTGATGAACAGTCTAAGGAAGGTGAATGCGTAAGATTGGAAAATATAATTTAATGGAAATGAGAACAAGATTAATGCCACAATTCTGCTTGGTTAATGCAGGTTATATGTATGATATTTCCAGTAAATCATACATGATAAAACAAATTCATAAGTACATCACTTTCATTTAGTTAGACATTGAAGTGACTCTGAAAGAGATAAACATATCAAGTTAAATGTTTTATTCATTAACAATATATCTACCAGCTGCAAGGGAGTTGATACTGGTATTAACTAAATAAATAGTGTTAGAGCTGTAACACTGTAATGTACGGATTGAATTTTGCATACGAGTGACTGACATTAAGAGTTTATATATAAACAGCCCAGAATCAAGTGTATTTTAGGGACCCAGATATCTCTTTCACGCCATAGTCGTACATGCTGCCAAAAGGTTATGCTTAGATGACTGTTCATGCAGTTAGTGAACTGACTCAGCCCTTCAGTAGATGTACTATAATGATATCAAAAAGTAGATTGAATTTTTTCAGGTATAGTAGACAAAGACGTTCAGAACTTAGGTACCATCCTGGAGATGGTTTATAATGCTAAGTTGTGCAGAATGATTGGTTCATAACTCATAACAGTAATGTTAGGTTGATGTCTTATTTCACTTGTTTTGATTATAGTAATGATAAGGATGGGGCTAGATTATGAAACTACATAGACGTCTTTAGAAGCAGTGGAGATCTTTGGAACAAGGTGGCCCTGTATCTTTATATAAAAAGCAGGTGCGCTAAAACACTGTGCACATAAGGAGGTGACGACACCATTTTGGGAGATATGTCAACCCTATGCTTTTTTAGTGTTTACAGTAAGCTCTTACTGATATGCTGCTAACACAATTTCATATTTCTTTTTATTTTTTGATTTTTACCATTCTTATAAGAGAAATAGTTTTTTAACATGACTTTATTATTTCTTTGATTATTATTTCGGTATCAAGGATGTATACTCTTTCGTGTTTGGGGGGCTGATTTGATGGGAACACTAAGGCAAATAAGTGTTTTTTTCTTTGGCTAAGAATTTTATTTTTGTATCATCATTCTACCAGTTCATTTGAACCAAGCTTGGGCAATATGGATGGCGTACACTTTGTTATTCTGGTATTTTTTGGTTACTTTATACCAGTTTTAGTTGATTTTGGCATACTAAGGGGCTTCATCTTACACAGCTTGAGATGCATTGTTGCTGTTGAAAAAGTTGGCATAGAAAAGGTTTTCATGATGGATTCTTTTTTCAGCTTGATGGTGCAGTTGCTGATGTCATTAACCCCATAATGGCAACTGCTGAAATGCCAGACCCATACTCAAGTCCTTTCTCTATTCTAACCTGTTCCTTCAAGTTAAAGGTCTTTGTTGTCCACTTGGCAAGTTCACTTGTAGTAAAATGCTTAGGCTTAGTGGTGACTGGTACACTTGGACACAAGTGTAGAATTATATGAGTAGCAAACGATACATTCTTATTCCGTGAATGCTAGCATTAGCAGCATCAGCATCACGTGTACAGCTGGGCTTGCTTCTGTTTTATCATGATTGCTCAATATGATAAATAGACAGGAGTGATTTAGGTGCTTGTGCTATATCAAAGTTATTGTTTGTAGGTTTGCTATATCCTGTCATTTGCATAAAAGGCTTATGATAAATCGGGGCAGATAAGAGTGCTGTCAGTTATTGCATATGCCAAGAGGTCCCGAAGAAATCTCAGCATTCCTGAAAACTAGAAATGAATGAGTATCATGAGCCTTGGGAGAGTAGCTTGTGCCTCATACAAACCCCATTTCTGACCCCATTTCCAGGTAATCCTGGAACTATGTCCTAATTCATAGTAGTCTTTACTAATTTTTGAGCACCTCTAGCCACATGCACACCCCATTTCTGACCAGGATATGATTCAGGTGACCTTGAAATGATTTCTCTCTGACTCAGAATAGTCTTTGCTACAGCTGGAACAGTTCCAACCAGTTGTTGGTGGAAGTAGGGGTAAGGGGGTTGACCTCCAAACCACATCATCATCATATTTGGACCAAGGTAATGTATAGTTCACATGTTGATTTGTGAATTCCTTGTGCCTCGGGGGAAACTTTGGGATGTAACCGAGTTCAGCTTTTAATGGACCACCTTCCTTCAATTATTCCATTAGAATGGGGACTTGTTGTTTAGGGACCTCTCGATTTATGCAATATTTGCATTCTTGCATATGGTCTCGTATAATCAAAAACACTGAAAGCAGACAGTGTAACTAATGGAGGTTAGGGGTTTGATTATTTGTAAGATAGCACTGAGTGTCATACTAGTGAAAACTACATTACACATGTTTCAGAAAATATGAAATAGTTTACCCCATGTGCAGTAGAAGGCGACTAAAGGGTGTGTGAGTTGGGGCTGGAAACCCTCCCTTTCTTGTATTCAGTTTCTAAAAAGAATGGTGTGTTTGCATGTAGCTAAGATGAGAAGAAAGGAGAGATGAGTAATATGTTTGGGGAGGAAACCTGGATGTTCTGGCTTTGAGTGAAACAAAGCTCAAGGGTAAAGGGTAAGAATGGTTTGGAAACATGTTGGGAGTTAAATCAGGGGTTGGTGAAAAGACAAGAGCTAAGGGAGGAGTAGCACTACTCTTGAAGCAGGAGTTGTGGGAGTTTGTTTGATGGAGTTTAAGGAATTAAATTCTGGATTGATGTGGGTAAAACTGAAAGTGTATGGCGAGAGATGGGTGATTCTTGGTGCTTATGCACCTGGTCATGAGAAGAAAGATCATGAGAGGCAAGTATTATGGGAGCAGCTGAGTGTGTCAACAGTTTTGGTGCATGAGACTGGGTATTTGTGTTGGATGATAGGACTGCAAAGCTGAGTAATGTGGCAGTTGAGGGTATAATTGATATGCATGGAGTATTCAGTGTTGTGAATGAAAATGGTGATAAATTTTGGATTTGTGTGCTGAAAAAAGACTAGTGATAGGGAAAACTTGATTTGAGAAGAGAGATGTACACAAGTATACATATGTGAGTAAGAGAGATGGCCAAAGAGCATTATTAGAATATGTATTGCATGATAGACATGTAAAAGAGAAACTTTTGGATGTAAATGTACTGAGAGGGGCAGCTGGTGGGATGTCTGATCACTATCTCATGGAGGCAAAGGTGAAGAGGTTTTTATAAAAGAAAAGTGGTGAAAGTAAGTGAGCTTAGAAAGGAGACTTGCGTGAAGAAATACCAGCAGGTATTGAGTGTAGAGTGGCAAAAGGTGAGAGCAGATGAAGTGAGGGGAGTGGATGAGGAATGGGATGTATTTAGGGAAGCAGTGATGGCATGTGCTAGAGATGCATGTGGCTTGAGAAAGGTGGGAGTTGGGCAGATTAGAAACGTAAAGAGTGATGGGATGAAGAAGTAGAGTTGTTAGTGATAGAGAAAAGTGGCATTTGGATGATACCGACAGGGAAGGAGTGAAAATGACTGGGAGATGTATAAGAGAAAGTGGCAATTGGTCAAGAGGAAGGTGCAAGGGTTGAAAAAGAGGGCAAATGAGAGTCGAGATGAGAGAGTATCATTATTATACCTTAGGAGAATTAAAAGATGTTTTGGAAGGAGTTGAATAATGTGCGAAAGATAAGAGAACAAATGTGATCATTGGTGAAGGGTAAAGGTGGGAAGGATAAGTAGGTAATGATGGAGTGAGTATTTTGAAGGTTTGTTGAATGTGTTTGATGATAAATTGGCAGATGTAAGGTGTTTTGGTCAGGGTGAAATGCAAAGTGAAAGAGTCAGGGAGAGTGGTTTGGTGAAGAGAGGTGGTGAAAGCCTTATGAAAAATGAAATCCAGAAAGGCGATGGGTTAGGACGGTATTGCAGTTGAATTTATTAAGAAAGGGGATGACTGTGTTGTTAATTGGTTGGTAAGGATATTTAGTGTATGTATGGATCATGATGAAGTGCCTGAGGATTGGTAGAATGCATGTATAGTGCCACTGATGTATGAGTTAACATGTTCCCTAATGATCCACAATGCTACTATGAGGTAGGAAAAATCTACATGACTCATAGGAAATAGGAAAAATAGGACATCTTCCCTTGTTTTCTTTTGTTTTCTAAGACCTTTTCAGTGGTAATAACAAAATGAAATATAAGGTATATGAACAAATTGAAAAGGAACAGGGCTCTTTGCCAAACCTGCCACTACTTGAAGAACAAAGCTGCGTCTAAGAATATGGTGGCCTCCTAAAACAAACGTGAATTCAGTCTGTGCTATGGTGAATTATGAAGATTTATCTTAATGCACGAGTGCATCGGTTAAGCAAATGTTGACAAATCCATACCTATATTCATCTTTGGATGCTTACCAATGCTTTTACTGTAATGATATTGAAACTGTTTATTTGAGTCATTATTGGAAAACAACAGGCCTGTAGCTAGGGAGAAAGCAGTGATCCTTTGGGGAAGCAGTGTTCCATGGAGAAGGAGTGTTTTTGAGCAGAAAATGAAGGTGGCATGCTCCATTCTGCATAAAACAATTGTGCATGGTGACTAATGCATGAATAACATGTTCCTTAATAATGTTGATCCATAATGGTACCATGTGGTGGGCAAAATCTTCATAACTCAGGAAGATTAAAAGAACACCTTTCCAAGTGTTTGTTTATTTCCCAAAACCTCTTTAGGGGGAATAACAATAAACATAGTATATTAAGTTTTTTTTTTTTTTTTTTTTTTTTTTTTTTTTTTTTTTTTTTTGCCGCTGTCTCCCGCGTTTGCGAGGTAGCGCAAGGAAACAGACGAAAGAAATGGCCCAACCCACCCCCATACACATGTATATACATACGTCCACACACGCAAATATACATACCTACACAGCTTTCCATGGTTTACCCCAGATGCTTCACATGCCCTGATTCAATCCACTGACAGCACGTCAACCCCGGTATACCACATCGATCCAATTCACTCTATTCCTTGCCCTCCTTTCACCCTCCTGCATGTTCAGGCCCTGATCACACAAAATCTTTTTCACTCCATCTTTCCACCTCCAATTTGGTCTCCCACTTCTCCTCGTTCCCTCCACCTCCGACACATATATCCTCTTGGTCAATCTTTCCTCACTCATTCTCTCCATGTGCCCTAACCATTTCAAAACACCCTCTTCTGCTCTCTCAACCACACTCTTTTTATTTCCACACATCTCTCTTACCCTTACATTACTTACTCGATCAAACCACCTCGCACCACACATTGTCCTCAAACATCTCATTTCCAGCACATCCATCCTCCTGCGCACAACTCTATCCATAGCCCACGCCTCGCAACCATACAACATTGTTGGAACCACTATTCCTTCAAACATACCCATTTTTGCTTTCCGAGATAATGTTCTCGACTTCCACACATTCTTCAAGGCTCCCAGGATTTTCGCCCCCTCCCCCACCCTATGATCCACTTCCGCTTCCATGGTTCCATCCACTGCCAGATCCACTCCCAGATATCTAAAACACTTTACTTCCTCCAGTTTTTCTCCATTCAAACTTACCTCCCAATTGACTTGACCCTCAACCCTACTGTACCTGATAACCTTGCTCTTATTCACATTTACTCTTAACTTTCTTCTTTCACACACTTTACCAAACTCAGTCACCAGCTTCTGCAGTTTCTCACATGAATCAGCCACCAGCGCTGTATCATCAGCGAACAACAACTGACTCACTTCCCAAGCTCTCTCATCCCCAACAGACTTCATACTTGCCCCTCTTTCCAAAACTCTTGCATTCACCTCCCTGACAACCCCATCCATAAACATATTAAACAACCATGGAGACATCACACACCCCTGCCGCAAACCCACATTCACTGAGAACCAATCACTTTCCTCTCTTCCTACACGTACACATGCCTTACATCCTCGATAAAAACTTTTCACTACTTCTAACAACTTGCCTCCCACACCATATATTCTTAATACCTTCCACAGAGCATCTCTATCAACTCTATCATATGCCTTCTCCAGATCCATAAATGCTACATACAAATCCATTTGCTTTTCTAAGTATTTCTCACATACATTCTTCAAAGCAAACACCTGATCCACACATCCTCTACCACTTCTGAAACCACACTGCTCTTCCCCAATCTGATGCTCTGTACATGCCTTCACCCTCTCAATCAATACCCTCCCATATAATTTACCAGGAATACTCAACAAACTTATACCTCTGTAATTTGAGCACTCACTCTTATCCCCTTTGCCTTTGTACAATGGCACTATGCACGCATTCCGCCAATCCTCAGGCACCTCACCATGAGTCATACATACATTAAACAACCTTACCAACCAGTCAATAATACAGTCACCCCCTTTTTTAATAAATTCCACTGCAATACCATCCAAACCTGCTGCCTTGCCGGCTTTCATCTTCCACAAAGCTTTTACTACCTCTTCTCTGTTTACCAAATCATATTAAGGTATATGAATAAATCTAAAAGGACCAGGGCTCATAGCCTGACCCACTGCTCCCTAAGAACAAGATTGCACCTGACTTGCTGGCACTTGAAGAATGTGTTGCCCGCCAATGATTTTCTTATAATGTTAATGAAACATTCCTTATTTGAGTTGTTAATGAAGAACTATAGTTTAGGAAAGTAACAGGCCTTTAGCCAGGGAGAAAGTGTCCCTTTGGAAGAAGCAGTTTTCCATGATAGGAAAGTGAAGGTAGTGCGCACTACTCCACCAAGAGCGAGGTCCATCAAAGTACACATGTACATATTCATATTTGCTTGCCTTCATCCATTCCTGTTCATACCCAGCCCCACAGGAAATGCCATCGCTACCCCCGGCTTCAGTGAGACAAAAAAGGCCACATTCGTTCACACTCAGTCTCTAGTTGTCATGTGTAATGCACCGAAATCACAGCTTCCTAGTCCATATCCAGGCCCCACAGACCTTTCTATGGTTTACCCGAGACACTTCACATGCCCTAGTTCAGTCCATTGACACCACATCGGCCCCAGTATATCACATCATTTCAATTCACTCTGTTCCTTGCATGCCTTGATCTCTCAAAATCTTTTTCATTCCATCCTTCCACCTCCAACTTGGTCTATCGCTTCAATTTGTTCCCTCTACCTTTAACACATATCTTCTTTGTCAGTCTTTCCTCACCCATTCTTTCTGTATGTCCAAACCATTTCAACACACCCTCTTCAGCTTTCTTAACCACACTTTTTATTTCCACACTTCTCTCTTACCCTTTCATGACATCCAGTCACACCACCTCACACCACATGTTGTCCTCAAACACTTCATTTCCAGCACATCCACCCTCCTTCATACAACCTATCTCTAGCTCATATCATATTACATTTGTTTTACTTTCTTTTTATAATACCTAATCGCTGTTTCCCGTGTCAGTGAGGTAGTGCCAGGAAACAGACGAAGAATGGCCCATCCACTCTTATACATGTGAAGCGTCTGGGGTAAACCATGGAAAGCTGTGTAGGTATGTATATTTGCGTGTGTGGACGTGTGTATGTACATGTGTATGGGGGGGGGGGGGGTTGGGCCATTTCTTTCGTCTGTTTCCTTGCGCTACCTCGCAAACGCGGGAGACAGCGACAAAGTATAAAAAAAAAAAAAAAAAAAATATATATATATATATATATATATATATATATATATATATATATATATATATATATATATATATATATATATATATATATATATATATATATATATATATATATATATATATATATATACATAAACACCCATACATACACATATACATACATATACACATCAACATATACATACATATACACATCAACATATACATACACATACACAGACACATACATATATGGTGGCCAGCAGCTATCTTATGCAGTCAGAAAGTTGATGATTTTTTGTGGAGCATTAGAGGGATTTGTGAATATGGAAAATGTTTTGGAAAGTCAATTATTTCAGAAATTTGATTTTCAGATCTCTTGATACTTCACCGTAGTTGCTAAGCATGAGTCTCTTCCTGAATTGTTTTCTTGGGTTGTTCATAAGTTCTGTCCTTCTCATGTGGATATAATCTCAGTTATTCATAGGGTTTAGTCATTAGGTGAGAATTGTAGGTTTTAAGATGAGTAACTGTCATTCTATTGTAGGCAGAGTTCTGTGAGCCTCCATGTATTTTCCCATCCCTTCATAACTCCCTTTCTGCTTTCAAAAACCAAATCTTAAACCCTGATAGCAATGGGCATATGGCATAGGCTGAAGTGGTTAATGAGTGATTGGCATGAGTGTCAATTTCATTATTGTACCATCATGTCATGTATTTATGGATGAGCATCAGCTGGCCTCATATTTATTATAGTGGTTGAAGACTGTGGATTCCCATGGACATGCCCAATATTTTTGGGTAAAAGGGTGTGTTAACCCCCACTGAACAAAATATCTCGAATGCTCATGGGTCTCTGCATATGGAAATAAAATGAGTTTTTTAGACTTCAAAACCTATGTTTCTTTTGCTCTGGTTTGATTTGATTTCTTCAGTTACATGCAGTCTTTTATAAGTTAATGCATGTTAATAGATTTCTGGAAAAAAAGCTTTTTGGAATTGAAAGTTTTTATTATTGTAAACATTTCCACAGGTTTTTTAGATTTTTTTATAAACAAAAGTTTTGATAAGTGTTTCTTTTGATAGACTTCTGTTCATGTGAACTCTAAAGAACTTAAAGAATTAATCACTTCAAAGACTTTTGTAGACTTTACCTTTAACGAAAAAGGAGGTTACTGATTTTTATGTATGGAACAGACAGTTTGTATTATATTGTTTTGTGTGTAAAGGATATTAGTAAGAGAATGATGCTGCTTCCCATAGGCTTCATTTGTATGCGCTGAATTTGGAGAATTGTGAGAATTTGCAACTATATATTCTGATGATGATAAAGGTGTATTTATAGATTGAGAAGGAGTTAAAGGATGAAATTCCCTTGCTAGATTCTGTATCTCCCTGCTTTTGAAGATCCAATAACCTTATATTAGCATATTTCGTAGGTGATTTTTAAGCTTATTTGAACCATTTGATCAGTATTTACATTAGTGATGATGCCTTTAAAAAAAAAAAAAAAAAAAAGCCTGGAGGGATCTTTGCAATTGATTAAGAACATTTAGACCTGATTTTGCTGAACGGAGGTCCTAGGATCTTGGATGGACCATTCAGGAATTTTATTATATATTCATCAAATTCATCAATTTAGATCACTTATTCTCATTTAGAAATTGTATTTAACATGTTGATTCTGGTAAAACTTAGTGATTTCAACCCTCAAGCAGCAGTGTGAATGAATGGCTTTCATGCCTTATTTATGGCTAGTTATATGGTTATAGGTATGTCTGTAGTTTGTTGTCAAGTTTAGAAAATCTCTTATGGAATGTATGATATGTTTTTTCGCTTGAACAATTTACAAAATGCAGAGAAACAGGTGCCGACTCACCCACCAACCCCATTTATCAGTTCATTGTTCTTCAGGACAGTTAAGCTTGGCTGAAGAGCCAGCTGCTGTGTGCAGCTAGGCAGGGTACCATTTTAAGACTCGATTAGCTGTAAGGCAGTGTATGTCCTAATTGGAGGACAAAAGTCATCTAGCTCATGATTGGTGAGCTCTCATTAGCTGCTTGAGTATAGTGATGACAATTCTCCATGGAAGTTTGATGCTGTTATATTCTTGTATTAGCTGTTTTTCCTTTAACTGGGCATGGGCATGTTCATTTGCAGTGTGTGCTCAATCCAAGTACAAAAGTTTTTTTTACAAATATCAGAACTGAAGAATGTTTGTAAGATAATGATCAATTTTGGAAAGATGTCGAACATCATTACTGAATCTAACACTTTGTGTTCAAATGTTTGCTGACTGATGTAATTTGGATGATGAATGGACGCCATTGATTGAAATTTGGCAAGCAAAGAACTTACTTAATTGTGGGAGCAAACTCTCTGTTGTGCATTCTGAGCAAGATGACAAATCATGAACCATCATCATATTTTATGAATGTTGAAGACTCCAGCTGTTACTTGGTAAACATTTTCCAAAGAATACTTGGGTTGGCTTAAGTTGAGGAAGATATTGTCAAATTGCACCAAAAAAGGATTTAGAAAAAGAGGAACTCGGTGGATTCATATGAAGTGAAGAAAGTAGAAATATAGGGAAACTAGCATTTAAGAAATACAGAGGTAAGAGAAAGCAGTGAAAGACAGGAAGTAGTAAAGGGAAACAGTTGAAGTCAGATAAATAGGAAAATAATGTAATTCATTGAAGAATAATGCAATTAAGAAATACTTGGGTTTACTTAATGGTTTTATAATGTTTTTTGATGTGATAAAAGTATTGGATAGATTATCCTTGATTCCATGGCTGTGCTTCATTTAGTGATCAAGGCCATTTGATATGCTGCCTTCTTCCAAGGTTGTGCATCAATTGGTGATCCAGACCTGCTGATATGCTGCTTTCTTCCATGGTTGTACATCAACTGGTGATCAAGGCCAGTTGATATATTGCTTTTTCCATGGTTGTGCATCAATTGGTGACCAAGGCCTGTTGATATGTTGCTTTCTTCTATGGTTGTGCTTCAATTTGTAACCAAGGCTAGTTGATTTGCTGCTTTAGTGACAAAGGTCTTTTGATCTGCTCCTTTAAAATATTAGTTGAAAATGCATTTAGATAGTTTTGTTTGCCCTGTTTTTAACTAGACAAAAGTAAGCTATCCCGTAAATGAACATCATTGTATATTGCTTGTTTTTAGTCTGTTTTACATTTTGTGTCTTTTAATTTTTGTGCTTCCCTTTCATGTCTTATCATGTGTTGCTAATGATGTTGCATGTAAGTGTTGCATGTTTTTCTCACTTTAGATATTGTATCAGTACGAACCTTTAAGAAAATAATGTAGTTGCATTGGTAGAAGGATGAACTAGGGGCAGTTTGAAAAATTTTCTTATAGTAAGTCATATTTGTACTAAGTATATAATCTCAATAGTATGTGATCAGAGTTCTTTAGTGTTTTCTTCTAATACACGAAATCTTAATTACAGAGATTTGAAGTTAGACAATATTCTGCTAGATAGTGAAGGACATTGTAAAATAGCAGATTTTGGTATGTGCAAAGAAGGTATCAAGGAAAGCATTACCACCACCACCTTCTGTGGGACTCCAGACTACATAGCACCAGAGGTAAGACTTTATGTCTGTCATACACTATAAACATGACACATTATGCAGTTTATCATAAATCTTCACTCAAAGTTGTGTCTTTATTTTAAACATGCCTTTGGTTTTTTTGTTATGGTAAAGAATTATTGCTGCTCAGACTTTATAATTACAATGTCTAGAAGCATGTTGCATAATTTTAGTTCAGGTAGAATACTGAATGCCATAAACTCATAGAATCCATGGCACGCACGTTTGCGACTACTGCGAACTTGGGGCACAAATATTCAGAGTTGGCCACTCTGTTTATTGTGCACCACTAAAGCCCATGCCATCATTCTCACTGTCTGAACATGTGGAAGTTAAGTACTTTGTTTATTTGTTAGTTGTAGGAATTTATTATAAATTCTTCTGTTGTAATGGCATCCAAAAAGTGTGTGAGTGATAGTGCTGGATGTAGGGTTGTGTATCATTATGCAAAAAAGGAAATCTCAAAAGAACTAGTTAAAATGAAGAAGGATTTTGAGTAAGTACAGTATAGTAATTTTAGTAGATTTTTATTGAGAATTTTGTGTGGTGCACTGGTATGTCTTTTTTTCTTTTTCTCCTACTTTAGTGAGGAAGAGATGAACATCAGTTACGTTTGCACACTTTTACTTTTTACTCATGTATAGTACACTGAAACCAGCCCCTGTCATCCACAGCCAAGCCCCATAGACTCTTTGATGAATGCCCTTGAATGCTTTTTGTATCCTGATTCAGCCCATAGACAGTATGGAGACCATCTATGTAACATCATTTCATTTCATCCTATACCATTTGAATGTTAAAGTCCCAGTGCACAAAAGCCTAAGATTTTGAGTGATCGGGGCCTGAACATGTAGGAGGGTGAAAGTTGTGCAAGGAATAGAGTGAATTGGAACGATGTGGTATACCGGGGTCGACATGCTGTCAATGGATTGAACCAGGGTGTGTGAAGTATCTGGGGTAAACCGTGGAAAGTTCTGTGCGGCCTGGATGTGGAAAGGGAGCTGTGGTTTCAGTGCATTATACATGACAGCTAGAGACTGAGTATGAACGAATGTGGCCTTTGTTGTCTTCTTGTAGCCCTAACTCGCGCACATGCGGGTGGAGGGGGCTGTTATTTCATGTGTGGCGGAGTGGCGATGGGAATGAATAAAGGCAGACAGTATGAATTATGTACATGTGTATATATATGTATATGTCTGTATGGTTTTATATATGTAGACGTTCAGATGTATGGGTATGTATATTTGCGTGTGTGGACGTGTATGTATATACATGTGTATGTGGGTGGGTTGGGCCATTCTTTCGTCTGTTTCCTTGCGCTACCTCACTAATGTGGGAGACAGCGATAGAACAAAATGAATATATATATATATATGTTTTTTTTTTTCCCCCGCTGTCTCCCGCGTTTGCGAGGTAGCGCAAGGAAACAGACGAAGAAATGGCCTAACCCACCCCCATACACATGTATATACATACGTCCACACACGCAAAATATACATACCTACACAGCTTTCCATGGTTTACCCCAGACGCTTCACATGCCCTGATTCAATCCACTGACAGCACATCAACCCCGGTATACCACATCGATCCAATTCACTCTATTCCTTGCCCTCCTTTCACCCTCCTGCATGTTCAGGCCCCGATCACACAAAGTCTTTTTCACTCCATCTTTCCACCTCCAATTTGGTCTCCCACTTCTCCTCGTACCCTCCACCTCCGACACATATATCCTCTTGGTCAACCTTTCCTCACTCATTCTCCATTTCAAAACACCCTCTTCTGATATATATATATATATTATTTTTTTTTATTTTGCTTTGTCGCTGTCTCCCGCGTTTGTGAGGTAGCGCAAGGAAACAGACGAAAGAAATGGCCCAACTCACCCCCATACACATGTATATACACACACGTCCACACACGCAAATATACATACCTATACATCTCAATGTACACATATATATACACACACAGACACATACATATATACCCATGCACACAATTCACACTGTCTGCCTTTATTCATTCCCATCGCCACCTCGCCACACATAGAATACCATCCCCCTCCCCCCTCATGTGTGCGGGGTAGCGCTAGGAAAAGACAACAAAGGCCTCATTCGTTCACAGTCTCTAGCTGTCATGCAATAATGCCCAAAACCACAGCTCCCTTTCCACATCCAGGCCCCACACAGCTTTCAATGGTTTACCCCAGACGCTTCACGTGCCCTGATTCAATCCACTGACAGCACGTAAACCGTGGTATACCACATCGATCCAGTTCACTCTATTCCTTGCCTGCCTTTCACCCTCCTGCATGTTCAGGCCCCAGTCACTCAAAATCTTTTTCACTCCATCTTTCCACCTCTAATTTGGTCTCCCACTTCTCCTCGTTCCCTCCACCTCCGACACATATATCCTCTTGGTCAATCTTTCCTCACTCATTCTCTCCATGTGCCCAAACCATTTCAAAATACCCTCTTCTGCTCTCTCAACAACGCTCTTTTTATTTCCACACACATCTCTTACCCTTGCATTACTTACTCGATCAAACCATCTCACACCACACATTGTCCTCAAACATCTCATTTCCAGCACATCCACCCTCCTGCACACAACTCTATCCATATCCCACGCCTCGCAACCATACAACATTGTTGGAACCACTATTCCTTCAAACATACCCATTTTTGCTTTCCGAGATAATGTTCTCGACTTCCACACATTCTTCAAGGCTCCCAGGATTTTCGCCCCCTCCCCCACCCTATGATTCACTTCCGCTTCCATGGTTCCATCCGCTGCCAGATCCACTCCCAGATATCTAAAACACTTTACTTCCTCCAGTTTTTCGCCATTCAAACTTACCTCCCAATTGACTTGACCCTCAACCCTACTGTACCTAATAACCTTGCTCTTATTCATATTTACTCTTAACTTTCTTCTTTCACACACTTTACCAAACTCAGTCACCAGCTTCTGCAGTTTCTCACATGAATCAGCCACCAGCGCTGTATCATCAGCGAACAACAACTGACTCACTTCCCAAGCTCTCTCATCCACAACAGACTTCATTCTTGCCCCTCTTTCCAAAACTCTTGCATTCACCTCCCTAACAACCCCATCCATAAACAAATTAAACAACCATGGAGAATCACACACCCCTGCCGCAAACCTACATTCACTGAGAACCAATCACTTTCCTCTCTTCCTACATGTACACATGCCTTACATCCTCGATAAAAACTTTTTACTGCTTCTAACAACTTGCCACCCACACCATATATTCTTAATACCTTCCACAGAGCATCTCTATCAACTCTATCATATGCCTTCTCCAGATCCATAAATGCTACATACAAATCCATTTGCTTTTCTAAGTATTTCTCACATAAATTCTTCAAAGCAAACACCTGATCCACACATCCTCTACCACTTCTGAAACCACACTGCTCTTCCCCAATCTGATGCTCTGTACATGCCTTCACCCTCTCAATCAATACCCTCCCATATAATTTACCAGGAATACTCAACAAACTTATACCTCTGTAATTTGAGCACTCACTCTTATCCCCTTTGCCTTTGTACAATGGCACTATGCACGCATTCCGCCAATCCTCAGGCACCTCACCATAAGTCATACATACATTAAATAACCTTACCAACCAGTCAAGAATACAGTCACCCCCTTTTTTAATAAATTCCACTGCAATACCATCCAAACCTGCTGCCTTGCCGGCTTTCATCTTCTGCAAAGCTTTTACTACCTCTTCTCTGTTTACCAAATCATTTCTAAAAAAAAAATGGGAAACAGAGGGAGTCACACGGGGAGTGCTCATCTTCCTCGTAGACTTAGGTTGGGGTGTCTAAATATGTGTGGATGTAACCAAGATGTGAAAAAAGGAGAGATAGGTAGTATGTTTGAGGAAAGGAACCTGGATGTTTTGGCTCTGAGTGAAACGAAGCTCAAGGGTAAAGGGGAAGAGTGGTTTGGGAATGTCTTGGGAGTAAAGTCAGGGGTTAGTGAGAGGACAAGAGCAAGGGAAGGAGTAGCTACTCCTGAAACAGGAGTTGTGGGAGTATGTGATAGAATGTAAGAAAGTAAATTCTCGATTAATATGGGTAAAACTGAAAGTTGATGGAGAGAGATGGCTGATTATTGGTGCATATGCACCTGGGCATGAGAAGAAAGATCATGAGAGGCAAGTGTTTTGGGAGCAGCTGAATGAGTGTGTTAGTGGTTTTGATGCACGCGACCGGGTTATAATGATGGGTGATTTGAATGCAACAATGAGTAATGTGGCAGTTGATGGAATAATTGGTATACATGGGGTGTTCAGTGTTGTAAATGGAAATGGTGAAGAGCTTGTAGATTTATGTGCTGAAAAAGGACTTTTGATTGGGAATACCTGGTTTAAAAAGCGAGATATACATAAGTATACATATGTAAGTATGAGAGATGGCCAGAGAGCGTTATTGGATTACGTGTTAATTGACAGGCGCGCGAAAGAGAGACTTTTGGATGTAAATGTGCTGAGAGGTGCAACTGGAGGGATGTCTGATCATTATCTTGTGGAGACTAAGGTGAAGATTTGTATGGGTTTTCAGAAAAGAAGAGTGAATGTTGGGGTGAAGAGGGTGGTGAGAGTAAGTGAGCTTGGGAAGGAGACTTGTGTGAGGAAGTACCAGGAGAGACTGAGTACAAAATGGAAAAAGGTGAGAACAATGGAAGTAAGGGGAGTGGGGGAGGAATGGGATGTATTTAGGGAATCAGTGATGGATTGCGCAAAAGATGCTTGTGGCATGAGAAGCGTGGGAGGTGGGTTGATTAGAAAGGGTAATGAGTGGTGGGATGAAGAAGTAAGATTATTAGTGAAAGAGAAGAGAGAGGCATGTGGATGATTTTTGCAGGGAAAAAATGCAATTGAGTGGGAGATGTATAAAAGAAAGAGACAGGAGGTCAAGAGAAAGGTGCAAGAGGTGAAAAAGAGGGCAAATGAGAGTTGGGGTGAGAGAGTATCATTAAATTTTAGGGAGAATAAAAAGATGTTCTGGAAGGAGGTAAATAAAGTGCGTAAGACAAGGGAGCAAATGGGAACTTCAGTGAAGGGCGCTAATGGGAGGTGATAACAAATAGTGGTGATGAGAGAAGGAGATGGAGTGAGTATTTTGAAGGTTTGTTGAATATGTTTGATGATAGAGTGGCAGATATAGGGTGTCTTGGTCGAGGTGGTGTGCAAAGTGAGAGGGTTGGGAAAATGATATATATATATATATATCTTTTTTTTTTTTTTGCTTTATCGCTGTCTCCCACATTTGCGAGGTAGCGCAAGGAAACAGACAAAAGAAATGGCCCAACCCACCCCCATACACATGTATATACATACACGTCCACTCACGCAAATATACATACCTACACAGCTTTCCATGGTTTACCCCAGACGCTTCACATGCCCTGATTCAATCCACTGACAGCACGTCAACCCCGGTATACCACATCGATCCAATTCACTCTATTCCTTGCCCTCCTTTTATCCTCCTGCATGTTCAGGCCCGGATCACACAAAATCTTTTTCACTCCATCTTTCCACCTCTAATTTGGTCTCCCACTTCTCCTCGTTCCCTCCACCTCCGACACATATAACCTCTTGGTCAATCTTTCCTCACTCATTCTCTCCATGTGCCCAAACCATTTCAAAACACCCTCTTCTGCTCTCTCAACCACGCTCTTTTTATTTCCACACATCTCTCTTACCCTTACGTTACTTACTCGATCAAACCACCTCACACCACACATTGTCCTCAAACATCTCATTTCCAGCACATCCACCCTCCTGCACACAACTCTATCCATATCCCACGCCTCGCAACCATACAACATTGTTGGAACTACTATTCCTTCTAACATACCCATTTTTGCATTCCGAGATAATGTTCTCGACTTCCAAACATTCCTCAAGGCTCCCAGGATTTTCGCCCCCTCCCCCACCCTATGATCCACTTCCGCTTCCATGGTTCCATCCGCTGCCAGATCCACTCCCCGATATCTAAAACACTTATATATATATATTTTTCTTTTCTTTCTTTTAAACTATCCGCCATTTCCCGCATTAGTGAGGTAGCATTAAGAACAGAGGACTGGGCCTTTGTGGAATATCCTCACCTGGCCCCCCTCTGTTCCTTCTTTTGGAAAATTAAAAAAAAGAAAAAAAAAAGAAAACGAGAGGGGAGGATTTCCAGCCTCCTGCTCCCTCCCCTTTTAGTCGCCTTCTACGACACGCAGGGAATACGTGGGAAGTATTCTTCATCCCCTATCCCCAGGGATATATATTTTTTTTTTTTTCATACTATATATATACTATATATATATATATATAATTTTTTTTTTTTTTTTTTTTTTTTTTTTTTTATACCTCGTCGCTGTCTCCCGCGTTTGCGAGGTAGCGCAAGGAAACAGACGAAAGAAATGGCCCAACCCCCCCCATACACATGTACATACATACGTCCACACACGCAAATATACATACCTACACAGCTTTCCATGGTTTACCCCGGACGCTTCACATGCCTTGATTCAATCCACTGACAGCACGTCAACCCCTGTATACCACATCGCTCCAATTCACTCTATTCCTTGCCCTCCTTTCACCCTCCTGCATGTTCAGGCCCCGATCACACAAAATCCTTTTCACTCCATCTTTCCACCTCCAATTTGGTCTCCCTCTTCTCCTCGTTCCCTCCACCTCCGACACATATATCCTCTTGGTCAATCTTTCCTCACTCATTCTCTCCATGTGCCCAAACCACTTCAAAACACCCTCTTCTGCTCTCTCAACCACGCTCTTTTTATTTCCACACATCTCTCTTACCCTTACGTTACTTACTCGATCAAACCACCTCACACCACACATTGTCCTCAAACATCTCATTTCCAGCACATCCATCCTCCTGCGCACAACTCTATCCATAGCCCACGCCTCGCAACCATACAACATTGTTGGAACCACTATTCCTTCAAACATACCCATTTTTGCTTTCCGGGATAATGTTCTCGACTTCCACACATTTTTCAAGGCTCCCAAAATTTTTGCCCCCTCCCCCACCCTATGATCCACTTCCGCTTCCATGGTTCCATCCGCTGACAGATCCACTCCCAGATATCTAAAACACTTCACTTCCTCCAGTTTTTCTCCATTCAAACTCACCTCCCAATTGACTTGACCCTCAACCCTACTGTACCTAATAACCTTGCTCTTATTCACATTTACTCTTAACTTTCTTCTTCCACACACTTTACCAAACTCCGTCACCAGCTTCTGCAGTTTCTCACATGAATCCGCCACCAGCGCTGTATCATCAGCGAACAACAACTGACTCACTTCCCAAGCTCTCTCATCCCCAACAGACTTCATACTTGCCCCTCTTTCCAAGACTCTTGCATTTACCTCCCTAACAACCCCATCCATAAACAAATTAAACAACCATGGAGACATCACACACCCCTGCCGCAAACCTACATTCACTGAGAACCAATCACTTTCCTCTCTTCCTACACGTACACATGCCTTACATCCTCGATAAAAACTTTTCACTGCTTCTAACAACTTGCCTCCCACACCATATATTCTTAATATATTTTTTTGCTTTGTCGCTGTCTCCTGCGTTTGCGAGGTAGCGCAAGGAAACAGACGAAGAAATGGTCCAACCCACCCCCATACATATGTATATAAATACGTCCACACACGCAAAATATACATACCTACACAGCTTTCCATGGTTTACCCCAGACGCTTCACATGCCCTGATTCAATCCACTGACAGCACATCAACCCCGGTATACCACATCGATCCAATTCACTCTATTCCTTGCCCTCCTTTCACCCTCCTGCATGTTCAGGCCCCGATCACACATATATATACATATAGAAGCAGTGAAAAGTTTTTATCGAGGATGTAAGGCATGTGTACGTGTAGGAAGAGAGGAAAGTGATTGGTTCTCAGTGAATGTAGGTTTGCGGCAGGGGTGTGTGATGTCTCCATGGTTGTTTAATTTGTTTATGGATGGGGTTGTTAGGGAGGTAAATGCAAGAGTTTTGGAAAGAGGGGCATGTATGAAGTCTGTTGGGGATGAGAGAGCTTGGGAAGTGAGTCAGTTGTTGTTCGCTGATGATACAGCGCTGGTGGCTGATTCATGTGAGAAACTGCAGAAGCTGGTGACTGAGTTTGGTAAAGTGTGTGGAAGAAGAAAGTTAAGAGTAAATGTGAATAAGAGCAAGGTTATTAGGTACAGTAGGGTTGAGGGTCAAGTCAATTGGGAGGTGAGTTTGAATGGAGAAAAACTGGAGGAAGTAAAGTGTTTTAGATATCTGGGAGTGGATCTGGCAGCGGAGGGAACCATGGAAGCGGAATTGAATCATAGGGTGGGGGAGGGGGCGAAAATCCTGGGAGCCTTGAAGAATGTTTGGAAGTCGAGAACATTATCTCGGAATGCAAAAATGGGTATGTTTGAAGGAATAGTGGTTCCAACAATGTTGTATGGTTGCGAGGCGTGGGCTATGGATAGAGTTGTGCACAGGAGGGTGGATGTGCTGGAAATGAGATGTTTGAGGACAATGTGTGGTGTGAGGTGGTTTGATCGAGTAAGTAACGTACGGGTAAGAGAGATGTGTGGAAATAAAAAGAGCGTGGTTGAGAGAGCAGAAGAGGGTGTTTTGAAATGGTTTGGTCACATGGAGAGAATGAGTGAGGAAAGATTGACCAAGAGGATATATGTGTCGGAGGTGGAGGGAACGAGGAGAAGTGGGAGACCAAATTGGAGGTGGAAAGATGGAGTGAAAAAGATTTTGAGTGATCGGGGTCAGAACATGCAGGAGGGTGAAAGGCGGGCAAGGAATAGAGTGAATTGGATCGATATGGTATACCGGGGCTGACGTGCTGTCAGTGGATTGAATCAGGGCATGTGAAGCGTCTAGGGTAAACCATGGAAAGTTGTGTGGGGCCTGGATGTGGAAAGGGAGCTGTGGTTTCGGGCATTATTGCATTACAGCTAGAGACTGAGTGTGAACGAATTGGGCCTTTGTTGTCTTTTCCTAGCGCTACCTCGCACACATGAGGGGGGAGGGGGATGTTATTCCATGTGTGGCAAGGTGGCGATGGGAATAAACAAGGCAGACTATGAATTATGTACATGTGTATATATGTATATGTCTGTGTGTGTGTATATATATGTGTACATTAAGATGTATAGGTATGTATATTTACGGGTGTGGACGTGTATGTATATACATGTGTATGGGGGTGGGTTGGGCCATTTCTTTCGTCTGTTTCCTTGCACTACCTTGCAAACGTGGGAAACAGCGACAAAGCAAAATATAAATAAATATATATATATATATCTTTTTTCTTTCATCTTTCAAACTATTCGCCATTTCCTGTATTAGCGAGGTAGCGTTAAGAACAGAGGAGTTGGCCTTTGAGGGAATATCCTTACCTGGCCCCCTTCTCTGGCCCTTCTTTTGGAAAATTAAAAAAAAGTGATTGTTTTCCAGTGAATGTTGGTTTGTGGCAGGGGTGCATTATGTCTCATGTTTGTTTGATTTTGTTATGGATGGGGTGGTTAGGGAGGTGAATGCAAGAGTTTTAGAGAGTGGGGCATGTATACAGTCTCTTGTGGATGAGAGAGCTTGGGAAGTGAGTCAGTTGTTGTTCACTAATGATACAGAGCTGGTGGTTGATTCGGGTGAGAAACTGCAGAAGCTAGTGACTTAGTTTGCAAAAGTGTGTGATAGAAGAAAGTTGAGACTATGTATGGATAAGAGCAAGCTTATTAGGTACAGTAGGGTTGCGGGACAAATAAATTGTGTGGCAAGTTTAAATGGAGAAAGACTAGAGGAAGTGTAGTGTTTTAGATATCTGGGAGTGGACTTAGCAGCGGATGGGACCATGGTAGTGGAAGTGAGTCACAGGGTGGTTGGGGGGGAGAAGATGCTGGGAATGGTGAAGAATGTGTGGAAGGTGAAAACGATATTTCGGAGAGCAAAAATGGGTGTTTGAGGGAATAATGGTTCCAACAATGTTATATGGTTGCGAGGTTGTGCAAAAGGTGATGGATGTTTTGGAAATGAAATGTTTAAGGACATTATATGGTGTGAGGTGGTTTGATCAAGTATGTAATGAAAGGGTAAGAAAGATGTGTGGTAATATAAAGAGTGTGATTGAGAGAACAGAAGAGGGTGTGTTGAAATGGTTTGGACACATGAAGAGAATGAGTGAGGAAAGATTGACAAAGAGGATACATGTGTCACAGGTGGAGGGAACGAGGAGAAGCGTGAGACCAAATTGGAGGTGGAAGGATGGAGTGAAAAAGATTTTGAGCGATCGAGGCCTGAACATACAGGAGTTTGAAAGGCATGCAAGGAATAGAGTGAATTGTGGTTTACTGGGGTCGATGTACTGTCAGTGGATTGAGCCTGGGCATGTGAAGCATCTGGGGTAAACCATGAAAAGGTCTGTGGGGCCTGGATGTGGAAAGGGAGCTGTGGTTTGGGTGCATTACACATAACAGCTAGAGACTGAGTGTAAATGAATGTGGCCTTTTTGGGTGTTTCTGGCACTACCTCGCTGGAGGGGGGGATGCTACTTTGTGTTTGGCGGGGTGGCAATGGGAATGGATGAAGGCAGCAAGTATGAATATGTAGATGTGTATGTATGTATAAATCTGTGTATGTATACGATGAAATATATAGTTATGTGTATGTGCGTGTATGGGCGTTTATGTATATACATGTGTATGTATGTGGGTTGGGTGATGAGGGCCTGAACATGCAGGAGGGTGAAAGGCGTGCACGGAATAGTGAATTGTAGCAATATGCTATACTGGGGTCAATGTGCCATGAATGGAGTGAACCAGGGCACATGAAACATCTGGGGTAAAGCCTCTGAGGCCTGGATATGGATTGGGAGCTGCAGTTTGTGTGCATTACACATGACAGCTAGAGAATGAGAGTGAGCGGATGTGGCCTTTCTTCATCTGTTTCCTGGCACTACGTCGCTGACACGGCAGTGCAAGTTATGACATCCTGGTCATTGTTTCTAGACACTAAAGCCAAAATGTTTTCCATTCCTTGGTAAGAATATAAATAGATGTCAAGAAAGCCTGCACAAGATCTGTGCCTACACGTTGTGTAACAATTGTGAAGCTGTCATTCATACAAGATAATAGATATTATTGGTGAGAACCCTTAATAGTGACAGAACACATCAGAAAAGTCATATATCTCACCACATATGCCTGGAAATGTTCCTACAGTACTTCATATACCTGGCAGTAGAGCAGTGTAAGTTAAGGTCTCAAAACATATGTAAACACTGTTACACAGGGTTGAGTTATATATCATATCGTATTGAAGATTATATTGCAGTTGATCTTAATAGCAAGTTTATGGAGTTTTTTTGAAGAATTTCTAGTAATATTCCATACACAAAGTGTAGCTTGTTTATTAGAATTAACCTTTTTAATGGCTAACCTTTTAGAGCTGAATATTGTGGCCATAATATAGTAGAGATTTTTTTGTTTTTTAAAGGCAGCTTAGCTTTGGATATGCTCTGGAAATTTATGTTATATTGTACAGAGAGGCACTGTAATTATATTGTTCCTGATATTTGGAAATTGATGTATATGCAATAAGTAGCATAAATTACATGTTAATGCAATCATTGTGAGTTTTGTAGATTAAAAGAACAGTTAGCTTGTAGTATTTTGTTCCGATTATCAGTGATCCCTTTTGTATTTTGAGATTGTTAGGGTGTAATGGTGTTCTTCCCCATTTTAGTTCAGGTTAAATTATGGTTTAAGGCTAATTGTACACTTTTATAAGGTTTATAAATTCTTCATGTCACATTATTATTACTTGAATTGTATATTGTTTTTTCCTTTTCATATTCTGTTATGTATGTTTCCAATTTAACCCATTCCATGCAGTCACTTGTACTTCAACCCCCTTCTACCAATATGGCTGGGGTAAAGGAAAACTTTAAGCTAGAATGTTTGCAAATGTAGATACAGCTTGACAACTATGAAATGATAAAGAAGACTAATGAAAAGAAAACATTATTAGTCACAAACTCACCCTGGGTAATGATGAGAGGTGGCAGTATGCACAGTTATTGATGTTTTGCCCACTGACAAACAAAGGAGCAACTCAAAAGGCCCACACTGGCATATATATACACGTACATTACCAGAAATATAAAGATTGCATGAAAGATTGCACAAAAACAATGAGAATCAACAAAATGTGGCGTGAGGTGGTGGTGGAGGGAAATGTCCAGACAACTTGCATACTATTTTACACTACTTTCTTCAACACTTTAAGTATATTTGTGAATCTACTGATATGCAATTTTTACATCAGGAGTCATAAATACATTGTAGAAGTGTAATGTATGGTAAATTATGACTCAGGTCATTTTCTTTTTATTTGGGTAAATGTATTGTGGCCCTTGGCAACTTAGGGCTATGATAGCAACCCCATTGGTGATCTTATGAAAGCTCCAAGTTTAAAATTTTGAAATCCTTTTACCTTATAGAAAGGGTTTGAATTCATCACTGGTCTTTCTTTTAAAGGTCAGACAAAATTTGATGTTTTCAGCCTGAAATTCTGTGGAAGTTGCACATTCATTATAAGTACTTTGTAATCTGTCCTGTGGCAGTTTTTTTTCAGAAAAAGTTCAGTGAAATGAAATTGTTAGGAAAGTTGTAAAGAAATAAAGAATGCTTCTGTAGTTACAAGTTTTGGGTGTTTGGATTTAACTGATTGCTTTTATTGTAATAAAGTTTTGGATGATTAGATTTAACTAAATGTAGACAGTATACAGAAGTAAAAAAATTGTATTGTAGTAAAAAATTTTTTTCTTTTTAAGGGACTAGTTATGGACAAAAGTGTACATCAAGGCCAGGCCTTAATTGAAGTATAGATAAAATGAAATGGAAAAAGACAAGACAAGGGAAAGTATTTACAAATTTTGGAGCAAGTGAAAAAAACCTGTCTTTTCAAATGTGTCAAGTCATAGTTATTTGGAATGATATGAGGAGGTAGAGGCAAGTTGTTAGAAGCAGTGAAAAGTTTTTATCGAGGATGTAAGGCATGTGTACGTGTAGGAAGAGAGGAAAGTGATTGGTTCTCAGTGAATGTAGGTTTGCGGCAGGGGTGTGTGATGTCTCCATGGTTGTTTAATTTGTTTATGGATGGGGTTGTTAGGGAGGTGAATGCAAGAGTTTTGGAAAGAGGGGCAAGTATGCAGTCTGTTGTGGATGAGAGAGCTTGGGAAGTGAGTCAGTTGTTGTTCGCTTATGATACAGCGCTGGTGGCTGATTCATGTGAGAAACTGCAGAAGCTGATGACTGAGTTTGGTAAAGTGTGTGAAAGAAGAAAGTTAAGAGTAAATGTGAATAAGAGCAAGGTTATTAGGTACAGTAGGGTTGAGGGTCAAGTCAGTTGGGAGGTAAGTTTGAATGGAGAAAAGCTGGAGGAAGTGAAGTGTTTTAGATATCTGGGAGTGGATCTGGCAGCGGATGGAACCATGGAAGCGGAAGTGAATCATAGGGTGGGGGAGGGGGCGAAAATTCTGGGAGCCTTGAAGAATGTTTGGAAGTCGAGATCATTATCTCGGAAAGCAAAAATGGGTATGTTTGAAGGAATAGTGGTTCCAACAATGTTGTATGGTTGCGAGGCGTGGGCTATGGATAGAGTTGTGCGAAGGAGGGTGGATGTGGTGGAAATGAGATGTTTGAGGACAATATGTGGTGTGAGGTGGTTTGATCGAGTAAGTAATGTAAGGGTGAGAGAGATGTGTGGAAATAAAAAGAGTGTGGTTGAGAGAGCAGAAGAGGGTGTTTTGAAATGGTTTGGTCACATGGAGAGAATGAGTGAGGAAAGATTGACCAAGAGGATATATGTGTCTGAGGTGGAGGGAACGAGGAGAAGTGGGAGACCAAATTGGAGATGGAAAGATGGAGTTAAAAAGATTTTGAGTGATCGGGACCTGAACATGCAGGAGGGTGAAAGGCGGGCAAGGAATAGAGTGAATTGGAACGATGTGGTATACCGGGGTCGACGTGCTGTCAATGGATTGAACCAGGGCATGTGAAGCGTCTGGGGTAAACCATGCAAAGTGTGTGGGGCCTGGATGTGGAAAGGGAGCTGTGGTTTCGGTGCATTATTACATGACAGCTAGAGACTGAGTGTGAACGAATGGGGCCTTTGGTGTTTTTCCTAGTGCTACCTCGCACATGTGAGGGTGGAGGGGGATGTTATTCCATGTGTGGCGAGGTGGCGATGGGAACAAATAAAGGCCGACAGTATGAATTATGTACATGTTTATATATGTATATGCCTGTGTGTGTATATATATGTGTACATTGAGATGTATAGGTATGTATATTGTGCGTGTGTGGACATGTATGTATATACATGTGTATGTAGGCGGGTTGGGCCATTCTTTCGTCTGTTTCCTTGCGCTACCTCGCTGATGCGGGAGACAGCGACAAAGCAAAATAATAATAATGATGATAATGAGGAGGTAGAGAGTTCCAAAGCTTCAGCATCCCAGTACTGTAGAATTTGTTATGCACACTTATGGCACACTTTGTCTGGTAATATTTTTTTTATCTTATATAACTGAATTTATTGTATTTGATAGCCTTATTTTAAGTAATATATCTTCCAACAGATTCTAAAAGAATTAGATTATGGAGCAAGTGTGGACTGGTGGGCACTTGGTGTCCTTATGTATGAGATGATGGCAGGTCAGCCTCCTTTTGAAGCTGACAATGAGGACGACTTGTTTGAATCCATACTTCATGAAGAAGTTTTATATCCGGTGTGGCTGTCAAAGGAAGCGGTATCAATTTTAAAAGGGGTTAGTGCAATTTTTCTAAGACTTTTGGTATCAAGAAATCATATAATGATTTAATGTAATAGCTTTGTTTACAAGAGCTCAAACTTTAGATGGGTACATTTTCTGAATATCATTTGCATGGAAAAAAGATTTTCATTGACTTTTCAGAGTCCTTCTGTTACTTGAATTGCTGTTATTACTTTTACACTTTTCAGAGTCCTTCTGTTACTTGAATTCCTGTTATTACTTTTACAATTAATAAAAGACCTCTGCAATAAAGACCATTTTAGAGCCAATGATTACCTCCAACAGTTCATGACAAAGGAGCCCTCAAAACGACTAGGGTGTGTGGCAGAACGTGGTGGTGAACTAGCTATCCGTAACCACAAGTTCTTCCGTGAAATTGACTGGGAAGCTCTAGAGCAGCGCAAAGTTAAGCCACCATTCACACCCAAAGTTGTAAGTACTCTGGAATTTCAATTTTTAAGAATGTCTGTAGAGTCTGTTTAGGTACCCATACAACTTGTTAAAAGAAAGGGATTGTATGTTTGAGAGATCAGTATTTTAAAGTCAGAGGTGTAATACGATGACAGGTGACCTGGTTTGTGATTTTTATGTGCTAATTGGGTAGGAAATATGAACCAGGAGGTACTGGAATTGTCAGGAGAGTAGTAAAGGTGTTTTAGAAGTGTTAGTTATCATGATGCTAATCTTTATGCCAACATATGGAAGACCACAAGAATTTGTTTAACCAACAAAATGTTTAGTACCCTCTTGATGACCTTGGTAACCCCAGTTACAAATATGATCTCTCAAGGCTTTATTAACTTGCCATTCATAAGATTAAACGAGCTAAGAAACAGCATGGTGACCAGGATTATCATTAGAGGTGGCTCAGATGACCAGTCACACAAAAGTGAACTAGATAGCAAGACCAGCTAGAAAAATTATATGCTAGATCTGCTTTTCACGTATACTGTGGACGTATCACTATCTCTGCAATACTCGGATCCCTTCTTAGTAGAAGTAGAGGCAAGTATGCATACTAAGTCTTTCAGTATGAGGCATGTCTCCAGGGGGATGAGTTTAGCAGAGTCAGCTTTAACAGTGAGTGTAATAGTTTGGATATT
The DNA here is from genome assembly GCF_036320965.1 of Panulirus ornatus. Lineage (NCBI taxonomy): Eukaryota > Metazoa > Arthropoda > Malacostraca > Decapoda > Palinuridae > Panulirus > Panulirus ornatus. The sequence goes on along the minus strand of NC_092234.1, from coordinate 35,001,450 downwards.
AAGATAACTATGATATAGAGCAGTAAGAGTAGAGTGGTTTGAAATCTTTAAAGATGGGTACTGTCTTAGTAAGTTTTCAGATTTTTTAAGTTTTGTTGAACAACCAGGAGTAGCTCAAGGATTGCAGTTGGGCTAAGTGTTTTTTTATGTGAAAGTTTGATATATTATGAGAGCTTGTTGCTTGGGAGTTTTATAAAGTTTTAACCCATTCATTTCTCCAAGCCTCATATGATACACATGGAGATTGGCTCTTACTGTTCCATGTGTCATATGATTTTTTTTTCTCAGCATAATGGTATTTGCACACAGGCCTGGAAGTAATTGCATAGTGAAAGTTTGTTTTACAAGTGTCAGTGGGAGTGAAGGGTAGGTGAGCATTTATTTAAGGGTGGATTTTGTATAGGTTTTTCTTCAGTGAGGTTGATTTGTGGCTAGATTTTGAATAATGTATTATAAGTATGCATGGGAAGTATTCTTGTCCCTAATGTCTGTGTATGTACAGCGTCGGCAGAAAGAAATGACACACCCCATAGAAATGCAATGGAAAATACGTCTCAAAAAAGACTGCCACAAACCACCTTATGTCAGCAGTGGCTTTCTCTGGCGACATCTGCTAAGTTTTCACGCCTCGAGCGTATCCCAGGGTGACTGACTGCCCCAGTTGCCTGAAAACTCTGCGGTGTGTAGACATATCATTTTAGCACTCCTGCCTGTGCTACCTCCCAGATACTGCCCAATGCCATTTTGTGCCCCCACAGTGCCACACATCAGTATATATGGGTCAAACCATGACGTCGAAGGAGGAGAAGTCCCGTATCTTCGCTTTGAGGGAGGAAAATGTCCCCATTAAAGATATTTGTGTCTGAGTTGGACGTTCTCAGTCGACCATCTTGAGGCTTCTCACTGCCATCAGGGCGCTTGCCCATAACCAGGTTCCGGCACCTAAACTATGCTCTGGGAGGCCAAGAAAAACCTCTCAGAAGACAGACAATATCCTATGGCGTGAAGCGTTGAAAAACCCGTTTATTACGTCCACAGAACTCAAGAAAATGTACCTTGAGCTGCTAGGAAACGTTGCTACCCACACCATTCGCGAACGCTTGCAGCATAACCTCCACCTCTTGTCACAACACACAGCACTGAAGCCACTTGTAACAGCCGGCATGAAGTGCCATAGACTTCAATTTGCACAAAGATACCAAGACTGGACCCCAGAGAAATTGATGCAGACCTGTTTCTCTTATGAATCGACCTTCAAGACAATACGTGTTTGTGTTAAGCTCTGCCGCCGAAGCCCAAACTCCAACCGCTACCATCCAAGATACACTGCAAAAGTCATCAAACACCCTCCTTCAGTGATGATTTGGGGAATTTTGAGTGGCGCCAATGGAGCTGGGGGACTTATTTTTTCTCCCTAAAAATGAGACAATGCATGCTGCAAATTATGTAGATGTGCTGAAGGATCACATGCACCATTTCTATGACCTTCATCAGCCCGAAGGTGTGTTTATGCATGACGGAGGCCCTTGTTATGGCTCAGACCTCATCAATAAGTGGCTGGAGGACACAAACATTAAAGTGCTTGAGTGGCCGGGAAATTCCCCAGATCTCAACCCGATTGAGAATGCCTGGGCACACATCAAGCATGAGTTATCCCTTATCCAGACGACATCCGTCCCAAGCCTTGAAGAGGTGATCACCAAGGTGTGGAAAAATTTTGACTAAGAATACTTCAGATCCTTGGCCATGAACATGCCTTGAAGAAGTTAGGAAGCTCAGAGGAGACATCATGAATTATTAGGATGAATAAAAATACCCTGTTTGATCATTTTTTTCCCTATTTCCCTTATTTGGTGTTCGTTTTCATTGTAGGTGTCATTTCTGTCCGCCGACACTGTATATGTAAATGTACATTGAAATGTATAGGTATGTATATGTGTGTGTGTGGGCGTTATGTATATACATGTGTATTTGGTTGGGTTGGGCCATTCTTTCATCTGTTTCCTTGTGCTACCTTGCTAATGTGAGAGACAGCGCCAGAGTATGATAATGATATAAAAGAAAAAGTATGCCTGTTTAGGTTTTGGGAAAAGGGATTTAGTTATGTGTTAATATTGCTTCATGTGTTAGGGCTAGGAGGTTATGGAAGGTATGAATTTTCTTTTATCATTCATTGAGGTTGGGTGGTGTTGGTTTTGAGGTTCATCATGTAAAGGAAGGAGTGCCAGGTTGTTTTCTTTCTTGATTAGGTTGTTCAGAATTTGGATTTGTTCTATGGTCTCTTTTGATGGTAAGAAGTTTTGTCTTAAGTTTCTCTACCTTTTGAGGTTTGCAGCTTGTAGGAAGAAGTTTTGAGTTTCATTGCTTTTTGTGTCCTTAGGTAAGTGCTGTTGCTGGCTTGATTGAAGTGTGAAATAGCATGGCCCTGGGATGGTAGATTGTCTAATGTGAAGTTTTGAAGCTTAGATTATATGGACTTTATGAATGTTAGCTAGACTGCTTTCATATAGTTTTTGCATGTTTTTTGATGGCAGTGTTATTTGGATGGGCTAGTTAGAGTGTTATCAGAAAGAGTAAGTGATTGGAAGAGAAAAATTTATTTGGTGTGTCCCAGGTGGTTCTTGTGTGCAGAAACAGAGTGCAAAAGATAATGTCTGTTAAGAGTGCTGGAGGTGATGAGTTTGAAGTCTGGTTGGCTGGTTGTATATGTTAGATGTGTTTATTGAGTGCAATTACCCTATGAGTAGCTCATCTCTGGGATGTAGGATGTAACTGTTGAGCCAGGTCAGGGTAGTGAGAAAGTAGATAGTCATGAGTATAAATTTATGATGTTGGGTTTGTTGGTCAGGTTCTGCAATTGAGGAATGTATCTAGGATGGCATTTGGTGAGGGTGGCTATGCAGGTGTTGGTTTTGTCTTGATAAGTGTTTTGCTGTCTTATTTTTATTAATATTTCAAGATTGTTGTATATGTTTGTGATTTGTTGTGTTCATCAAGTGGTGTTTGTTTATGTGCTGTATAAGTGCTATGATTTCTTATATCTTTCTTTTCTGTCTTGTCCTAGGGTTTTGAGCCAGCACTTCAGTCATTGTCAAGTTGCACTCCTCTGAACTAGGTAGCAATCTTTTCCTTCTTCCCCACACACACATGTACTGCGGGCGTTCTACCCACAAATGTACAATCGCTCCTTGTCGCACATAGCACTTGACAACACATAACTCACACAGCTCATTCTTCATAACAATAGATTTTCCTGTGGTGAGTGCTATATGCTAGCCTTGCCTTTTGGCAAAATATTAGGAGCAGTAGATGGAAGTAGTAGGTAGGAACAATAGATAGGAGTGTTAGATAGAAGTGATAGATAGAAACATTTTAGGTGTGAGCATTAAGTAGAAGTAGTAGGTTTGAACATTAGATAGTAGTCAGTAGGAACATTAGTTAAGAGCCATTGGAAACACAGTACAAGAGTTGCCCTTTGTCATTGGCTTGTTAAGGATGAAGCACTAAAAGGCCAAGAAGCAGCACTTGAGTTCACTGGGTAAGAAGAATGTATTACTGTGGCCACCCCTTTGAGGGAGTTATTACAGGGAACAGGCATCAGAGGTATATATAGTTGAAGTTTTTGGATTATGATTTTGGCATCCTTCATGACAGTTGAAGGAATGCCCGTATGAGTTGCGTTTAGCTGACTTCTCAGGTTTTTCATATCTGATAGCCTCCCTGATTTAAAGGTTTTCCTCTGTAGAGGCAACATATTTTTGTCTTTCTGAACAAATTCCACTCTGTTGAAATTTATTATAAGTATGTGCTTGACAAGGATTAAGATTCCAGGATATCCTTCCTAGAAACTGGTTGAATCATCATCCAGAAAAGTCTCAAGTCATTTCCAGTCAGAATTTTACTTGGTTTGGGATAGATGGTGCACTTTCACGAATACTGTTACTCCTTTAAAAGGCTTTAGACTGTGGCAGTTACTTAAGTAGTCTGAACCCAAGTGTTAAAATTCCACAAACTTAAATGTTGTGGAGCCAACTGCTACTGAAATTCTTCAACTGTGTACTGTAAGAATTTTTGTAATGTCAAAGTAAGTACTTCAAAAGATGCTATTTTAGAAAAGAAAATATGAACATTATCTCGGAAAGCAAAAATGGGTATGTTTGAAGGAATAGTGGTTCCAACAATGTTGTATGGTTGCGAGGCGTGGGCTATGGATAGAGTTGTGCGCAGGAGGATGGATGTGCTGGAAATGAGATGTTTGAGGACAATGTGTGGTGTGAGGTGGTTTGATCGAGTAAGTAACGTAAGGGTAAGAGAGATGTGTGGAAATAGAAAGAGCGTGGTTGAGAGAGCAGAAGAGGGTGTTTTGAAATGGTTCGGGCACATGGAGAGAATGAGTGAGGAAAGATTGACCAAGAGAATATATGTGTCGGAGGTGGAGGGAACGAGGAGAAGAGGGAGACCAAATTGGAGGTGGAAAGATGGAGTGAAAAAGATTTTGTGTGATCGGGGCCTGAGCATGCAGGAGGGTGAAAGGAGGGCAAGGAATAGAGTGAATTGGAGCGATGTGGTATACCGGGGTTGACGTGCTGTCAGTTGATTGAATCAAGGCATGTGAAGCGTCTGGGGTAAACCATGGAAAGCTGTGTAGGTATGTATATTTGCGTGTGTGGACGTATGTATATACATGTGTATTGGGCCATTTCTTTCGTCTGTTTCCTTGCGCTACCTCGCAAACGCGGGAGACAGCGACAAAGCAAAAAAAAAAAAAAAATGAAAATATTGAGTTACCTCAGTTCACTGATGTTCTTTTGTTTTTCTCACACAGTAAACCTTCCAAAATATCCTTTTATTCTCCTTAAAGTTTGCTGATACTTACCCACCTCATCTCTCATTTGCTTTCATCTTCAGCCCCGGTACTTTCCTCTTGACCTCCTACTGCTTCCTCATGTATGTCTTCCAATTATTCCCACTCTTTACTGTAAGTACTCACCGTACATTTTTCTTTTCTCTTTCACGCGCTACTTTACTTCGTTATTGCACCACTCACTACCCTTTCTCACCTCCCCACCCCCCACATACCAGACACTTCTCTCAGACAAGCGAGCAATGATTCCCAAAATACCTTGCACTCCTCATGTATCCCCTTGCTTAATCTGTTCTCCCCTTTGTCCATTCTACGCACAATCTTTCTTGGTATTTCTTCATGCAAGTCTCTTTTCCAAGCTCACAGTTACTACCATGTTCTCACACATATCATTACCTCTTTTTTGAAAACCTCCACAAATCTTCACCTTTGCCTCCAACACTTTTGCCTCCAAAAATCCCACCAGCTGTTCCACTCATCATAGCACCTTCACATCCAAGTCTGTCTTTTGGCCAACTATCAAATACTATGTAATCCATTAATGCCTGCTTGCCATCTATCCTGCATATCCATGAATATTTGTGTATGAACCTCCTTTTTAAACCAGGTATTCCCAGTCACCAATCCTTCAACAGCATACGGCTCCATAAGCTGTTCATCTATCCCATTCACCTTGCAGAATACCCCATTTGACGTAGTTATACCCTCAACAGTAACATTACTCGCCTTTGGATTTAAATCACACATCATTAATACCCAGTCTCTTGCATCAAAAATGCTGATGCACTCACTCAGCTGCTCCTAAACTTGCTTCTCATCATCTTTTGTCTCATATCTAGTTGCTTAAGCACTAATAATCACCCACCTATTGTAATCCACTTTCATTTCTACCCACATCATTCTGGAGCTCACTTTCTTACACTCCTTTCCACATACCCACAAATCCTGCTTCAGCAATAGTGCTACCCCTTCCTTAGATCTCACTCTGTTACTAACCCTTACTTTACCCCTATAACATTCCTAAACCATTCTTCCCCCTTATCCTTGAGCTGTCTCTAACTCAGAGCCAGGTCATCCAGGTTCCTCTCCTCAAACATACTACCTCTCTCCTCTCTTCTCATCTTGGTTACATTCAGACAACCCATCCTAAGCTTTGAAGAGGATAAGCAATACTTCCTTAGCTCTTTCTTCTGATCTATTTTTTATGATTTGAAGTACAAGAAAGAGAGGGTTTCCAGCCCCCAACTCATGCTTTCTTAGTTGCACTCTGTGACTTGCTGTGAATACATGTGAAGCAGCCAAGGTAAACCATGGAAAGGGCTTTGGGGCCTGGTCATGGATATGGGACTGTGGTTTCAGGGCATTGCACATGACAGCTAGAGAATGGATATCAGCAAAAGCAGCTTTCTTCTTCTGTTCCTGTTGCTTTCTCGCTAACGCAGGAAATGATAGGCACCTATTGTATATAACTCTACCTTGCTAATGCGGGAAAAGGCAAATATTTATGAAAAAAATTTATAGAAATGGTAGTGAGTGGTGGGATGAAGAAGTAAGGCTGTTAGTGAAAGAGAAGTGAGAGGCGTTTGGACAATACTTGCAAGGAAGTAGTGCAAATGGCTAGGAGATGTATAAAAGAACGCAGCAGGATGTCAAGAGAAAGGTGCAAGAGTTGAAAAAGAGGGTAAATGAGAGTTCGGGTGAGAGAATATCATTAGATTTAGGGAGAATAAAAAGATGTTTTGGAAGGAGGTAAATAATGTGCGTAAGACAAGAGGACAAATGGGAACATCGGTGAAGGGGGCAAGTGGGAAGGTAAATAACAAGTAGTGATGAAGTGAGGAGGAGATGGAGCGAGTATTTTGAAAGTTTGTCGAATGTGTTTGATGGTAGAGTGGCAGATATAGTGTGTTTTGGTCAAGGTGGTGTGCGAAGTGAGAGGGTCAGGGAGTGGTTTGGTAAACAGAGAAGCGGTAGTGAAAGCTTTGAAGAAAATGAAAGCCATCAAGGTTGCAGGTTTGGATGGTATTGCAGTGGAATTTATTAAAAATGGGGGTGATTGTGTTGTTGATTGGTTGGGAAGGATATTCCTTGTACATGTATGGACCATGGTGAAGTGCCTGAGAAGTGGCGGAATGCATGCATAGTGACATTGTACAAAGGCAAAGGGGATAAAGGTGAGTGTTCAAATTACAGAGGCATAAGTTTGTTGAGTATTCCTAGGAAGTTATATGAGAGGATATTGATTGAGAGGGTGAAGGCATGTACGGAGCATCAGATTGGGGAAGAGCAGTTTGGTTTCAGCAGTGGTAGAGGATGTGTGGATCAGACATTTGCTTTGAAGAATGTATGTGAGAAATACTTAGAAAAACAAATGGATTTGTATGTAGCATTTTTGGATCAGGAGAAGGCATATGATAAGGTTGATAGAGATGCTTTGTGGAAGGTTTTAAGAGTATATGGTGTGGGAGGTAAGTTGCTAGAAGCAGTGGAGTTTTTATGGAAGATGAAAGGCATTTGTAAGAGTAGGAAGAGAGGAAAGTGATTGGTTCCAAGTGAATGTCAGTCTGCAGCAGGAGTGTTTGATTATCCCCATGGTTGTTTAATTTGTTTATGGATAGGGTTGTTAGGGAGGTGAATGCAAGAGTTTTGGAGAGAGAGGTTATTATGCAGTCTGTTGGGGATGAGAGGACCTGGGAAGTGGGCCAGTTGTTGTCTGCAGATGATACAGCTCTGTTGGCTGATTCATGTGAGAAACTGCAGAGGTTGGTGACAGTTTGGTAAAGTTTGTGAAAGGAGAAAGCTGAGAGTAAATGTGAATAAGAGTAAGGTTATTAGGTTCAGTAGGGTTGAGAAACAAGTTAATTGGGAGGTAAGTTTGAATGGAGAAAAATTGAAGGAAGTGAAGTGTTTTAGATACCTTGGAGTGGACTTAGCAGCGGATGGAACCATGGAAGCTTGCCGTTATCCATTCCTGGCACCACCCCATTCCTCAGGAAACAGCATCGCTACCCGCTGCTTCAGTGAGGCAGCACCACAAAAACAGAAAAATGGCCAACATTCACTCACACTCAGTCTCTAGCTGTCATGTGTAATGCACCAAAATTACAGCTTCCTATCCACGTCCAGGCTCCACAGATCTTTCACTTGCCCTGGTTCAGTCCAATGACAGCACATCGACCCCGGTGTACCACATCATTCCAATTCGCTCTATCCCTTGCACCTCTCACCCCTGTATGTTCAGGCCTTGATCACTCAAAATCTTTTTCACTCCATCCCTTCACCTCAAGTTTGGACCCCTGTTTCTCCTTGTTCCCTCCACTTCTGACACATATATCCTCCTTGTCAGCTTTTCCTCACTCATTCTCTCCATATGTCCAAGCCATTTCAACACACCCTCTTCTCTCTCAACCACACTTTTTTTTTTATTACCACTCATCTCTCTTTCCCTATCATTACTTATTCAAATAATACTTCCTCACACCACATATTGTCCTCAAACATTTCATTTCCAACACATCCACCCTCTTTGCAAAACGCTATCTGTAGCTCACACTTGCAACCGTATGATATTGTTGGAACTACTGTTCCTTCAAACATACCCATTTTTGCTCTCTGAGATAACATTTTCCCTTCCCACACATTCTTCATCACTCCTAGAACCTTTGCCCCCTCCCCTCTCCTATGACTCTCTTCCGCTTCCATGGTTCTATTCGCTGGAAAATCAACTCCCTGATACCAAAAACACTTTACTTCCTCCAATTTCTTTTCCATTCAAACTTGCATCCCAATTAGCTTGTCCCTCAACTCTGCTGAGCCTAATAACCTTGCTCTTAATTCACATTTACCCTCGGCTTTCTCCTTTCACACACTTTTTTAAATGCAGTCACCAACTTCTGCAGTTTGTCAATCGAATCAGCCACCAGTGCTGTATCATCGGCAAACAACAAATGACACTTCCCAAACCCTCTCATCCCCAAAAGGCTGCATTCTTGCCCCTCTCTCCAAAACGATTCCATGTACCTACCTAACCACCCTATCCATAAACAAATTAAACAACTATGGGGACATCAACCCACTACCACAGACCCACGTTCACTGGTAGCCAATCTCTTTCCTCTCTTTCTACTCGTACACATACCTAACACCCTTGTTAAAAGCTTATTACTGCTTTTAGCAGCTTACCTCCCACACCATATACTCTTAATACCTTCCACATTTCTGTCAAACCTATCATATATCTTCTCCAGATCCATAATTGCTACATACAAGTCCATCTGTTTTCCTAATTATTTTTCACGTGCATTCTTCAAAGCAAACACCTGATCTACACATCCTCTACCACTTCTGAAACCACACTGCTCCTCCCCAGTCTTTTCATACTTATTTTTTTTTTTTCATACTTTGTCGCTGTGTCCCGCGTTTGCGAGGTAGCGCAAGGAAACAGACGAAAGAAATGGCCCAACCCTCCCCATACACATGTACATACACACGTCCACACACGCAAATATACATACCTACACAGCTTTCCATGGTTTACCCCGGACGCTTCACATGCCTTGATTCAATCCACTGACAGCACGTCAACCCCTGTATACCACATCGCTCCAATTCACTCTATTCCTTGCCCTCCTTTCACCCTCCTGCATGCTCAGGCCCCGATCACACAAAACCCTTTTCACTCCATCTTTCCACCTCCAATTTGGTCTCCCTCTTCTCCTCGTTCCCTCCACCTCCGACACATATATCCTCTTGGTCAATCTTTCCTCACTCATTCTCTCCATGTGCCCAAACCATTTCAAAACACCCTCTTCTGCTCTCTCAACCACGCTCTTTTTATTTCCACACATCTCTCTTACCCTTACGTTACTTACTCGATCAAACCACCTCACACCACACATTGTCCTCAAACATCTCATTTCCAGCACATCCATCCTCCTGCGCACAACTCTATCCATAGCCCACGCCTCGCAACCATACAACATTGTTGGAACCACTATTCCTTCAAACATACCCATTTTTGCTTTCCGGGATAATGTTCTCGACTTCCACACATTTTTCAAGGCTCCCAAAATTTTCGCCCCCTCCCCCACCCTATGATCCACTTCCGCTTCCATGGTTCCATCCGCTGACAGATCCACTCCCAGATATCTAAAACACTTCACTTCCTCCAGTTTTTCTCCATTCAAACTCACCTCCCAATTGACTTGACCCTCAACCCTACTGTACCTAATAACCTTGCTCTTATTCACATTTACTCTTAACTTTCTTCTTCCACACACTTTACCAAACTCCGTCACCAGCTTCTGCAGTTTCTCACATGAATCCGCCACCAGCGCTGTATCATCAGCGAACAACAACTGACTCACTTCCCAAGCTCTCTCCCAGTCTTATTCTCTGTAAATGTCTTCACCCTCTCAAGCAGTACCCTCCCATACAATTTTCCAGGAATATTCAACAAACTTATACCTATGTAATTTGAATACTCACCTTTATCCCCTTTGCATTTGTACAGTGGCACTATACATGCATTCTGCAAATCCTCAGGTACTTCACCATGATCCATACATACCAACCAGTCAACAACATAGTAACCCCCTTCTTAATAAATTCAACTGCAGTACCATCCAAACCCGCTGCCTTGCTAGATTTCATCTTCTGCAAGGCTTTCACCACCTCTTCGCTCTTCACCAAACCACTCTCTCTGACCCTGCCATGCTATCATCAAACACATTTGACAACCCCTCAGAATAGTCACCCCATCTCATTCTCACTTCATCACTACCTGTTATACATACATTATCCCTGGGGATAGGAGAGAAAGAATACTGCCCACTTATTCCCTGTGTGTCAAAGAAAGCAACTAAGGTAGGTGGGAAAGGATGGCAGGAAGTCCTTCCTTCCAGTGTTACTTTCCAAAAGTAGGAGCAGAACAAAATGCCAAGTGATGAATTTTTTTTTCAAAGGCTGTGTCATCTGTTCTTGATGCTACCTAAAACACTTACACACTAAACATTTTTACACTTACACCAGTGACATTAAAAACAGACAAGTTTTGAACCAACTATGAGAACACAACATATACATGGTCCGCATGCATAAAACCAGAGTTACACCAAGATCCAACCTCCCTTGACTAGAGCACCTAATGGGTAAGTTCATTTTGCAACTCTGTTAAGTTACATGATAAGGTTACAGGTCTCAGAAGATGACTTTTCTGGGTATACCAGGCCTTTCCTTCTTTGATCAGGGTTTCACTTAAAGTGTTACCCCAAGATTTTGTTTCACTGGTCATTTTGGATAGATACAAGACCCTCCAAAGCCCTTGGCTGTGGAGGAGTTTTTGTAATTACTTGATGGTTTAGACTACGTAATGTCCCAAGCCACTGGTGATTTTGTTTCGCTGGTCTTCTTGGACAGATAGGTAGAACCTCGAAAGACCTATACCTGGAAGGACTCTTCATATTTGCTTCATGGTTTGAACAGATGCTGTAAGTCCATAGATGGGGTTTCCATTCTTTAGAGGTTCATACATGTTAGGGCTTTTAGTAAAAGGAGCAGAAGTCTTTATACATCATCATTAAGGGAAAATGTTGATTCTGTGGTTGTACGTGCCCAAGAGTTTGTTTAATCAGGGATTTTACCTTGCTTTCAGAAAAATTTTCATTTTACGTGCTGACATCCTTTCAAGGTTTATGTCCATGAGAGAGAGAGAGAGAGAGAGAGAGAGAGAGAGAGAGGAGAGAGAGAGAGAGAGGAGAGAGAGAGAGAGAGAGAGAGAGAGAGAGAGAGAGAGAGAGAGAGAGAGAGAGAGAGAAGAGAGAGAGAGAGAGAAGAGAGAGAGAGAGAGAGAGAGACTTGCCTGGATCCTTTACTAGGGGGTGAACCTGTTGGTGGATTTCTTCATCTCCAAAATGATCCTGTGTCTCTCCAGAGTTTGACAAGGGACAGTGGCAACAGTAGTTCTGGTTGTGGATGAAACTGTTGGAACCGTTTTACCTCTTTTCTCCTGTAAATCCCCCAAAGGGAATTCCCAAAAAACTTGCCGAAAGTGGGAAAGACATTCATAACGCCAAAACTTTTTAAGTTTCATAAGTGTTTCTAGACCACCTTTCCTGGGGTCAGGAACTCAGAATTCAAGCTCTGTGTTTTGGAATTAAACATGGTTTTTTATCAGACTTTTTGCGTGAAAACTGGGAAATGTGACATCAATTATTTTTATATTCGTTCATTATTTATTTATTTATATATTTATTTTGCTTTGTTGCTGTCTCCCGCGTTAGTAAGGTGGTGCAAGGAAACAGACGAAAGAATTGCCCAACCCACCCACATACACATGTATATACATACACGTCCACACACGCAAATATACATACCTATACATCTCAATGTACACATATATATACACACACAGACATATCTACTCAGTTTTGTAAACATTTCAATTGACCTTAAAAATTGAGATTCATCTGATGCTCTATTTAGCATCATACCCATACAGATCTTTTGGGCCCTGCTTTGGGATTAATCTGTTTGAGACCCAGCTGTGATAGCTTTTCAGGTTGTCTTTGAGGAGATCTGTTTCCCCCACTCCCCATGCAGCTTAAGTAGAGGTTGGCAAAAAATCTTGGTGTACAAACACATCGAGATTTTTCCTGTAGTTCACCCATAGTAATATTTACATTTTGTATAACATGTTTTGGGTTAAGATCTTCTAACCCAGGGTTTAAGATTAAGCATTCAATTTTTGAATACCAGTGATGTTGCTTTTCTAAGACTAATTTTGAAGAACTTCATGCCTTATATCTGGTTCAGATATCTTGTAGAATAACTTCATATCTTCAGAGATTTGCAAGGGGAACAATCCTTCTCTTGATCACCTAGGCAATTTGAAATCCCTCTCTAAATAAACCCCCCTCCCAGTCAACATACACACACACACACACACACCAACTAAACCTGTTTGTCAGAACCATGTCAGCAATAAAGTTCCACACGCAGTTTTCCAAGAGAGCTTTTCCAGGAGTTTCCAGAGGTTTTTGAAGTTGTTATACACCTTTTCAACCATGCCAAGGCCATGGGCCTACCTCTTGCAAATGGAGGATCGATGATATGTCCCATGATAACTTCTAGATATGTTCATGGTCATCTTTTCTCTGACTCTCTGCCTCCATCTTGATATGCTTTCATAGCTTGCAGGGCAAATTGGTCCTAGAGAGAAGAGTAAGTTCCAAAGATAGGAAAACTTTCTCTTAAGTATGGTGTCCAACAAGCAAATTTTTGTGTTGTTTCCCTGCAGTACCTTCCCTTGTCTTTCAGAAATCATTTCTCTTTGCTGATGGTACTTGGCCTTGGGGTGCCATCCTTCTTCCAAAGAAATATGAGATGGTCAGCCCACTGCAGCTAAATAGCCATCAGGATGACACTGTCACCATTAGATGGTGATTTGCTGATTGGAGAGGAGAGTTCTGAAGTAAACTACTGCTGCAGCTGCTATTTGGTTGGTTACCAAAAGTGAGGGCCAGAGGTTCCTGATCCCCAAAGACCTTAGGAATTTTCTCTTATAGTTTGCAGGGCACTACCCGAGAGAAAAAAATTCTTCAAAACAAAAACTCACCTTTTTGGAATATTACCCTATTTTCCGAATGTGGTGGCATTTTTGCCAATTTGAATTGTTAAAGACAATTAAAAAAGAATCCACTACTCACTCTACATGATTGGCAATCATCCTGTTGCAGCTGTTATGTAAAATAGCCCTAACCTCAAACAGCTTACACAAACCTTGAGCATGATGATTTATGTAGAGGACATGGACCAAGGTTCATATAAACAGTTACACAAGGAAATTAAATGAAATTATAGAAAAAGTGATATGTGCTATTAGAGATGAAGCAGTCAAGGAAGTCTCTGACCTAGATGATGAAAGGTTTAGAAAAGTACAGAGCAGACAGAGTGCTTGTTAGCTAAATATAAGGTTTTTGAAAAACTCAGAGACATCTGAGGTTAATTTATTATTAAAGTATGCAGTTGAAAAGTGGGTGGCATCACAGTGGAAAGATCCTGCACTAGATAAGGAAGATAGGGGAAAGAAAAAATGTGCCAAATGCAGTTTCAGTGATAAAAGAAAGGAGAAGGATTGTTGGTTATAATCAAGATGTAAGGGAGTGACTGATTGTTGTAAAGTTTGACTTAGAGTCATCTAACCATGACGTACATAGGAAAGCTGTGGAACTTAAAAAGGCAAAGTTGAATTCGGTGGGGTATTTATCAGATGTAACAAACCAAAGGAAGAGAGGGAGAGAAGCAAAGAATACACAGTGAAAGCAAAAAACTGGAGCAGCCCCACCAGCACCACAGAGAAGGCAGCAGTGTAAGGAGATGGTAATATCTGACTGTAAGATATATATTCAAATGTTGATTGATTAATAGTAAATGGTAAAGAGCTGGAATTCAAAGCTTGCTAAAGAGATAACATACAATCTGTTTTGCCTAGAGGGCACATGATTGTAAGGAGGGAAGAAGGCAAAGGAGGAGGAGATAGCCAAAGTTTCAAGAAATAGTGATGAGGCCCATGTGGACAATAGGTATTGGGAGGAGTAATTGTGGGAAAGAAATGCATAGCGAGATAATATCCACAAAAGAATTGCAACAATCCAGAACAAATGTGCAGGACAGTGATGATGATAAAGGAACAAACAGGATGGTACTTGAAGTTGTAAACACACATGTCAGAGATGATAAAGTGCTGATAATGAGGGATTTCAATTATAAAGAGGAGTCTGGATTCTCATGGTGCAAGGGAGACATGGAGACAAGTTTTAGAATGTATATAGGAAAATTTCTAATACTAGCATATCAGTATGTACACCAGGATGAGAGGGATTGACACACCAACATTACTAGATCTTATCTTCATACATCCTGGCATAGATATTGAGAATATTACATATGACACATATGCAGGAGGGTGAAAGGAGGGCAAGGAATAGAGTGAATTGGAGCGATGTGGTATACCGGGGTTTACGTGCTGTCAGTGGGTTGAATCAAGGCATGTGAAGCGTCTGGGGTAAGCCATGGAAAGCTGTGTAGGTATGTATATTTGCGTGTGTGGACGTATGTATATACATGTGTATGGGGGGGGTTGGGCCATTTCTTTCGTCTGTTTCCTTGCGCTACCTCACAAACGCGGGAGACAGCGACAAAGTATAATAATAATAATAATAAAAACATTGGTTGAAAATTTATGATCATGTAATGCTCATGTTTGACTGTGTGGTAAGTGAGAACATTAAAAGAGCATAGATGAGACAAGAGAAAGAGGATATATAATCATGGAAATTACACAAACCTCAGCAGTTTCTATGGTAACATATATTGGGAAACGGAGTTCAGAAGCCAGGAACTAGGGCTTTGGGGTAAAAGGTTCTGTGAAATTTACATTGAAGGAGAAACGTTGGTACCTTTACCCTCAGTATGGAGGAAGTGGTAAGAAAAAGGAAAGAATGGTTTAACAAAAGATTTCAAAAGGCAAAGGAGCTTCGAGGTGTGTCACTAGCCATCTATCATTGAATGGTATGAAAGAGCAATGAATCAGTCCACCAGGAAATGAAGGGAGAAACAAGGAAACTTTGAAGAGAATATTGTGGACGAGACAGGAGGAAATCCAATACTTTTTCTCAAATTTATCAGGAGTCATTAGTCAGTTAAAGAATAGCTAATTAGGCTAAGGAATTCAATGAGAAGAATTGTAGGTGATGTAAGATTGTGTGTCAAACTGAATAACAAGCTCCAAAGTCTTTTCACAGTGTAGGACTAGGTATCCCTAACATAAGGGAGGAGGTTGTTGAGAACATTGAGATATATAGGAAAAACATTACAAATTTTTAAAGGTTTTGACCTGTACAAGGCTTATGGTCCCAGTGAAATTTCAACGTATGTGCTGTAAATGTGTGCGGGTAAGCTAGTTTAACTTCTTGAAGTACTCTTCAAGATGTCACTGGGAGAAGCAGTGCCAAGGCCTCAGAAAAATGGTAAATGTCTTACATATATTTAAGAAAGGAGATTGGGAACCGGCTTTGAACTATAGACTGGTCTTTACAGATGATTGTGGTTGTAATGCTCTGTAAAAGATAATTAGAAAGCAAATAGATGACTTTCTGTAAAAGAGAAATTACCCTATTTAGAGACAGCATGGTTTTAGGGAAAGGAGGTTTCAAATGCAACATACCTCCTAGAATTCTGTGAAACAAGCTCTGTCTTGGACAAAAAAGGAAGGTTGAACTGCCAAAAAGCATTTGACACTTCACTGCACAGAAGGCTGATCAAGAAGCTGGATCACCAGAATAAGGGAACAAAGGATGCACTTTAGAGGAGCTTTCTTGATATGGGTTGAGACAAGTAGAGGAATGCCACACATATTTTCTTTGACTTTTTGCTTCTCTAGATCTGTGTAAAGGACTTAGTTGAAGGTATGTACTCATACCTGAATATGTTTACAGGTAATACAGAGGTCATGAGGTAAGTGAAAAGGAAAGAAGATTGCATAAGCATACAAGGGATCCTAATCAGACTCCAAAATTGGTATGATACATGCTTGATGAAATTCAACCTGAGTAAATGCAAAGCAACGAAGAAGGGACAAAGTGAAAAAGTGTCTCGGTGTGATTGCCATATAGCAGGAAATATGCTTCAGGATTCTGTGTGTGAGAAAGATATGGGAGTGATCATCCCTCGCCTGTTGCCATAATTCTTCATTAGGGGAACACTTAAGGAGGCAAACTGTGTGTTGGCAATTGTTTGAATAGCTTTCAAGTATATAGATAAGGAAATATGTATCAAGCTGTTCAAAACTTACAAAAAGGCCAAAAGTAGAATATGATTCTCAAATTTGGTCACTACACTTAAAGAAGCATGAAGCACTACTAGAGAAGGTCCAGAGGAGGGCAGCAAAGAAAAGATTCAAGTTACAGGGAAAGGCTAAAGGTTTTAAAGCTGCGCACCTTGGAAGAAAGAAGAGGCTATTCATGACTTACAAAAAGCCCAAAACTAGAGTATGCTTCTCAAGTTTGGTCACCACACCTAAAGAAGCATGGAGAGCTAATAGAGGAGGTCCAGAGGAGGGTAACAAAGTATTAAGAGAGCTGAATTATAGGAAAAGGCTCAAGACTTTAAAAATGCACACCTTAGAAGAGAGAAGAGTGAGGGGTGACCCTGTCAGTCTTAGATTTTTAAATCAGATTGATGGCATGGGCTTTGAACAGTTTTTTGAGAAATGTAGAAATAGTGTAACCAGAAATTAACTTAAAAATTAAGCACCAAATTTTTAAGATAGATTTAAAGGAATACTTTTATAGTTTTGTGGGGCCTGGATGTGGAAAGGGAGCTGTGGTTTCAGTGCATTATACATGACAGCTAGAGACTGAGTGTGAACGAATGTGGCCTTTGTTTTCTTTTCCTAGCATTACCTCGCGCACATGCGGGGGAGGGGGTTGGCATTTCATGTGTGGCGGCATGGCGATGGGAATGAATAAAGGCAGCAAGTAT
Source organism: Panulirus ornatus (assembly GCF_036320965.1). NCBI lineage: Eukaryota > Metazoa > Arthropoda > Malacostraca > Decapoda > Palinuridae > Panulirus > Panulirus ornatus. The sequence goes on along the minus strand of NC_092234.1, from coordinate 34,984,046 downwards.
GAATTATGTACATGTGTATACATGTATATGGCTGTACAGAATGGAAAAAGGTGAGAACAAAGGAGGTAAGGGGAGTGGGGGAGGAATGGGATATATTTAGGGAAGCAGTGATGGCTTGTGCAAAAGATGCTTGTGGCATGAGAAGCGTGGGAGGTGGGCGGATTGGAAAGGGTAGTGAGTGGTGGGATGAAGAAGTAAGATTATTTGTGAAAAAGAAGAGAGAGGCATTTGGAAGATTTTTGCAGGGAAATAATGCAAATGAGTGGGAGATGTATAAAAGAAAGAGGCAGGTCAAGAGAAAGGTACAAGAGGTGAAAAAGAGGGCAAATGAGAGTTGGGGTGAGAGAGTATCATTAAATTTTAGGGAGAATAAAAAGATGTTCTGGAAGGAGGTTAATAAAGTGCGTAAGACAAGGGAACAAATGAGAACTTCAGTGAAGGGGGCCAATGGGGAGGTGATAACAAGTAGTGGTGATGTGAGAAGGAGATAGAGTGAGTATTTTGAAGGTTTGTTGAATGTGTTTGATGATAGAGTGGCAGATATAGGGTGTTTTGGTCGAGGTGGTGTGCAAAGTGAGATGGTTAGGGAAAATGATTTGGTAAACAGAGAAGAGGTAGTAAAAGCTTTGCGGAAGATGAAAGCCGGCAAGGCAGCAGGTTTGGATGGTCCTGCTGTGGAATTTATTAAAAAAGGGGTGACTGTATTGTTGACTGGTTGGTAAGGTTATTTAATGTATGTATGACTCATGGTGAGGTGCCTGAGGATTGGCGGAATGCTTGCATAGTGCCATTGTACAAAGGCAAAGGGGAGAAGAGTGAGTGCTCAAATTACAGAGGTATAAGTTTATTGAGTATTTCTGGTAAATTATATGGGAGGGTATTGATTGAGAGGGTGAAGGCATGTACAGAGCATCAGATTGGGGAAGAGCAGTGTGGTTTGAGAAGTGGTAGAGGATGTGTGGATCAGGTGTTTGCTTTGAAGAATGTATGTGAGAAATACTTAAAAAAGCAAATGGATTTGTATGTAGCATTTATGGATCTGGAGAAGGCATATGATAGAGTTGATAGAGATGCTGTGTGGAAGGTATTAAGAATATATGGTGTGGGAGACAAGTTGTTAGAAGCAGTGAAAAGTTTTTATTGAGGATGTAAGGCATGTGTGCATGTAGGAAGAGAGGAAGGTGATTGGTTCTCAGTGAATGTAGGTTTGCGGCAGGTGTGTGATGTCTCCATGGTGTTTAATTTGTTTATGGATGGGGTTGTTAGGGAGGTGAATGCAAGAGTTTTGGAAAGAGGGGCAAGTATGCAGTCTGTTGTGGATGAGAGAGCTTGAGAAGTGAGTCAGTTTTTGTTTGCTGATGATACAGTGCTGGTGGCTGATTCAAGCTGGTGACTGAGTTTGGTAAAGGGTGTGAAAGAAGAAAGTTGAGGGTAAATGTGAATAAGAGCAAGGTTATTAGGCACACTAGGGTTGAGGGTCAAGTCAATTGGGAGGTAAGTTTGAATGGAGAAAAACTGGAAGCAATGAAGTGTTTTAGATATCTGGGTGTGGATTTGGCAGCGGATGGAACCATGGAAGCGGAAGTGAATCATAGGATGGGGGAGGGAGCAAAAACTCTGGGAGCCTTGAAGAATGTGTGGAAGTTGAGAACATTATCTCAGAAAGCAGAAATGGGTATGTTTGAAGGAATAGTGTTTCCAACAATGTTGTATGGTTGCGAGGCGTGGGCTATGGATAGAGTTGTGTGGAGGAGGGTGGATGTGCTGGAAATGAGATGTTTGAGGACAATATGTGGTGCGAGATGGTTTGATTGAGTAAGTAATAATAGTGTAAGAGAGATGTATGGTAATAAAAAGAGTGTGGTTGAGAGAGCAGAAGATGGTGTTTTGAAATAGTTTGGTCACATGGAGAGAATGAGTGAGGAAAGATTGACCAAGAGGATGTATGTGTCAGAGGTGGAAGGAACGAGGGGAAGTGAGAGACCAAATTGGAGGTGGAAAGATGGAGTGAAAAAGATTTTGAGTGATCGTGGCCTGAACATGCAGGAGGGTGAAAGGCGTGCAGGGAATAGAGTGAATTGGAACTATATGGTATACCGGAGTCGACGTGCTGTCAATGGATTGAACCAGGGCATGTGAAGCGTCTGGGATAAACCATGGAAAGTTCTGTGGGGCCTGGATGTGGAAAGGGAGCTGTGGTTTCGGTGCTAGATACTGAGTGTGAACGAATGGGGCCTTTGTTGTCTTTTCCTAGTGCTACCTCGCACATTTGGGGGGAGGGGGTTATTATTTCATGTTTGGCGAGGTGGCAATGGGAATGAATAAAGGCAGACTATGAAATATGTACATGTTTTTTTATTTTTATTTTATTTTACTTTGTCGCTGTCTCCCGCGTTTGCGAGGTAGCGCAAGGAAACAGACGAAAGAAATGGCCCAGCCCCCCCCATACACATGTATATACATACGTCCACACACGCAAATATACATACCTACACAGCTTTCCATGGTTTACCCCAGACGCTTCACATGCCCTGCTTCAATCCACTGACAGCACATCAACCCCGGTATACCACATTGCTCCAATTCACTCTATTCCTTGCCCTCCTTTCACCCTCCTGCATGCTCAGGCCCCGATCACACAAAATCTTTTTCACTCCATCTTTCCACCTCCAATTTGGTCTCCCTCTTCTCCTTGTTCCCTCCACCTCCGACACATATATCCTCTTGGTCAATCTTTCCTCACTCATCCTCTCCATGTGCCCAAACCACTTCAAAACACCCTCTTCTGCTCTCTCAACCACGCTCTTTTTATTTCCACACATCTCTCTTACCCTTACGTTACTCACTCGATCAAACCACCTCACACCACACATTGTCCTCAAACATCTCATTTCCAGCACATCCATCCTCCTGCGCACAACTCTATCCATAGCCCACGCCTCGCAACCATACAACATTGTTGGAACCACTATTCCTTCAAACATACCCATTTTTGCTTTCCGAGATAATGTTCTCGACTTCCACACATTCTTCAAGGCCCCCAGGATTTTCGCCCCCTCCCCCACCCTATGATCCACTTCCGCTTCCATGGTTCCATCCGCTGCCATATCCACTCCCAGATATCTAAAACACTTCACTTCCTCCAGTTTTTCTCCATTCAAACTCACCTCCCAATTGACTTGACCCTCAACCCTACTGTACCTAATAACCTTGCTCTTATTCACATTTACTCTTAACTTTCTTCTTCCACACACTTTTCCAAACTCAGTCACCAGCTTCTGCAGTTTCTCACATGAATCAGCCACCAGCGCTGTATCATCAGCGAACAACAACTGACTCACTTCCCAAGCTCTCTCATCCCCAACAGACTTCATACTTGCCCCTCTTTCCAAAACTCTTGCATTTACCTCCCTAACAACCCCATCCATAAACAAATTAAACAACCATGGAGACATCACACACCCCTGCCGCAAACCTACATTCACTGAGAACCAATCACTTTCCTCTCTTCCTACACGTACACATGCCTTACATCCTCAATAAAAACTTTTCACTGCTTCTAACAACTTTCCTCCCACACCATATATTCTTAATACCTTCCACAGAGCATCTCTATCAACTCTATCATATGCCTTCTCCAGATCCATAAATGCTACATACAAATCCATTTGCTTTTCTAAGTATTTCTCACATACATTCTTCAAAGCAAACACCTGATCCACACATCCTCTACCACTTCTGAAACCACACTGCTCTTCCCCAATCTGATGCTCTGTACATGCCTTCACCCTCTCAATCAATACCCTCCCATATAATTTACCAGGAATACTCAACAAACTTATACCTCTGTAATTTGAGCACTCACTCTTATCCCCTTTGCCTTTGTACAATGGCACTATGCACGCATTCCGCCAATCCTCAGGCACCTCACCATGAGTCATACATACATTAAATAACCTTACCAACCAGTCAACAATACAGTCACCCCCTTTTTTAATAAATTCCACTGCAATACCATCCAAACCTGCTGCCTTGCCGGCTTTCATTTTCCGCAAAGCTTTCACTACCTCTTCTCTGTTTACCAAATCATTTTCCCTAACCCTCTCACTTTGCACACCACCTCGACCAAAACACCCTATATCTTCCACTCTATCATCAAACACATGTACATGTATATATATGTATACATTGAGATGTATAGGTATGTATATTTGCGTGTGTGGTCGTGTATGTATATACATGTGTATGTAGGTGGGTTGGGCCATTCTTTCGTCTGTTTCCTTGCGCTACCTCGCTAACGCAGGAGACAGCAACAAAGCATAAATAAAAATAAATTTTATAAAACAGAATATATATATATGTATACGTTGCAATGTATAGGTATTTATATGTGCATGTGTGGACGCGTATATATATACATGTGTATGTGGGTGGGTTGGGCCATTCTTTCGTCTGTTTCCTTGCGCTGCCTCGCTAACACAGAAGACAGTGACAAAGTATAATAAAATGAAAATAAGATACTTTTGTGGTATAAGAGTAGTGGATGAGTGGAATATGATGACAGTGAACATGGTTAATGCAGACACCATACATAAATTGAAAAAGTGAATGTTCAAGAGATGTTCAATGGCCCAACGAATGTAAAAGTCCCTCCTTGTATATTATAAATAGGTAATTATTCCGAGCCAGTCAATCAACCAGTTAATGGTTCTTTTGTGTAGGTTTTAACCACTGGTTCCACATAACTTTTATTGAAAGTCTTTGTAAACTGAAAAAATATTGAAAAATGGCAACAACAGTGTTAAGGCAATGCTAATCTTAAGAGCACACACAGGCATCTTTCAGAGTGGGCATTATCCAACAGCTGTAATACAATTATGGTGCTTTTTCTTCTGTCAGTATGATGGGTTGATATAAAGTTGCACAAGATGATCCAGTTTTAGAGTTAGATGAAAGTAAACCATTGTATACGATTGGGATTAGATCTTAAGATTATCTTAAAAGAGAACTGGGTTGTCTCTAATTTCCCATGTTCACCCCTCCCCCCATTGTGCATTATCTGTTATTACTTCTCCTCAACAGAAGGGACGTAAGGATGCTGTCAACTTTGATGCTGAGTTTACAAAGGAAGACCCTGTCTTGACATTTATAAATGCAGAGGTTGTACGTGCTATCAACCAAGCTGAATTTGTAGGATTCTCCTTTGTTAATAAAGCATTTAAGACACCGGTGGCTGCACCATGCCAGGCCTAAGCCATTGCAGCACAGTAAGTATAACTTATATTCTTAGCTTTTCCATGGTAAGTTGCTCAGCCACTCTTACAGGGTGCCTTCATTAATATTACTTTCAGACTATTTTGGGTAGCATTTACATTTAATTGGTAATTTCTTGTCAGAGGAGAGGTACACATACTAGTAGCAGATAAGGTGAGCCTTCATACAGTGCCATTAATACAGGTTAATGTCTTTGTTCATAGAGTAGATTATTTTCAGAGTATGATTGTGCTTAAATGTCATAATCTCAAAGATATTAAGTACCGTACATAATTTAGGTGATGGACATTAATGAGGTATTTGTTTTTCTTCCAGGTACAAAGTGCTAAAGATTCTCCTGGAATTTTGACCCACCAAAATTTGGAAAAATCAATCTTCTTTTGGTGGAGACTTGAAATCAACCAGGTGATCAAAGCTGTATAAGAAAGAGTAATTTTTTAACAATTTTAATTGCACAAAGAGTTGGATGTCAGCAAGCACAACAGAGAATGGGTGTATTGTAATTATTCTATAATACTCTATAATGGATAATTTTGGAAAGGTTTTAAAGTTGAAGATCTCTGAGCCTGTAGGTTACAATATTTTTAAAAAAAAATAGATTTCATGAAGGGAAACTATTTCATGGACAAGATGTAGGATGCTTTTTTATTGAGAATAGTATTTATATAGTATTGTCAGTGCATGAGCTATTTCAGATGTAATACAAAGATAATGAGTTCATAAAGAATTTTACAAAAGAGGTGACCAATTGTTTATTTATTTTTTGCTAACTTCTCTCAGTGTAATGTTAGGAACACGAATGCCAATCTTTTGACTTCCATTAATGGAGGTTTTATGCCTATTGCATTTTTGACAAAATGAGCAATTTTGATCATGAGACAGTCTAAGAGAACTCATAATGAGTTGAAATTAATGCACTAGCCATCGATTAGAATTGCTCATTCAGTCACATATAGTATCAAATAATTCCAAGTTACTAGTAACAAAGTACACAAAACTAGTGTCAGTTTACTAGTTTCATGTCAGGCTTTGAAGAGAGCGAGTTGCATTTAGGGGTATGAACAAATGCAGGGGACTGTGAATCACTTTTTTATTTTTTATCTTTATATATTACTGGGAAGATGTCCTGTTAATGCTGCACTATTGCATATGGAAATGTGCTATATGAATCTCTATGAGGATGAGTGTTGATAATGTGTCTTTGTGAATGTACAGTGCCAGCTAATGATACTGCCAGGTGTCTGGGCCATGGTACTCAACTTTGATACTGAAAATGATATTCAGAGTTTGTTAAGGGACTGGGTATTAGCCACACTTGATGGAATTACTCGGGTGCTACTAACACTCAAAAGAGGATTCATGCCACCTGCATTTGTTCTCCCCTAGGCCACAACTGTGAACTTAGTAACTCTTATCTGCACACAGTTTACATTCTTGTAATGAGATCAGCTTTTTGTGAGGTTGTGTTGTATTTCCTTAAACAAGTTTCCCATTTTTTGAATTGGAAAACTACTTTTGAGGTTCACATAAGAATTTCAATATTGCTGCTCTCATAACAAGTGTACTACAGAAAAGCAGGTAGTGGATAAACTATACAACTGTAGCCAATGTGGTAATGTGCTTTTATAGTCAAATGGCATACAATTATTATGTGTGTCTTCTCTATTTCCTTGGCAGATTTAATAAGGGTTCAGTGTAACTGAGCTATAAACAAAAATGAGATGGTCTGCTTTATAGTTAAAGCCAGAAATGAATAAGGTCCACAATATATTGATTCACACATTAAGCTTAGACCAAAACTACATTTCACAGCCAGAAAAGAAAATTTTCCATCTGTTTCATTAATGACCTTAAGAAAAGATAGGGAACCAAAAGATTATGTACACATACATGTGTAACTCTCAGTGCATAGTAGCAGGGGACAGAATTCCCCCACCCCCATTATTCCCCACCCCTGAATGTTGGTGTGTGTGCGCATATGTGTGTCAAGTCCCAGGCGGTGGTGTGTGAATGTCGCAGCCCACAGAGAGGTTGTAGTACAGCCCCTAGCCAAAGCAGCCATGTGGGCTACATCATCCACCACTCTTAAGCATCTCCAGAGGGACCAGACCGCTAACTTTGATTAATGGATTGTTCTGTAAAAAGTTTATCCTTAATACAGTTCATATAGAAAAGAAGTATTTCAAATAGTGACTGTAAAAGTTTTTTTTTCATGAATTTTCCCCTGTTAAATACCCTCTCCATTAACTAAAGAAGTCTGGTAAAAGAAGCAAGTCACCAGTTTTAGAGACTTGCATGGAGTAATTTCTTTAGTTGTAATATATGATGCTTAGTTAAGAATCTCTTAAACTGGTGATGAAACCCATACTAGGCTAATATTGGCTATGGCCTCAGGTTAGTGAATTGAGCCAGTGATGCTGCGACACGTCACCGCTGTGTCCTCTAGCAATTCTTCCAATGATCCATGCCTGTTGATTATTTTATTTTTTGGTAGTGTGGTGTTATTGTTGTGATATGTGGGCAGCAGGGTGTGGGGCAAGTCTCCCCCAGCACTGCCACGTGCTTCTCTGCCTTGCACCCTTGTGTGTCCACAATACTGCTCCAAGCCTGACCTCTACCTGCAGCCCACCCCTATGGCTTGGCTGTAGGTAGAAAACAGGTTGCAAGTCACTAAGCCACTGGGGGCCCAGGTCCAGTTATGAGTGAGGCCCCCAGCCGGCTATTCAAGTCACTCTTGTCATCTGCCTTATCGTCTTTCGCACAAAGAAGGAATTTTGTTGTGACCGGTGGGTAAGTGCAATGGAGGGCAGACAGTGGTCCGTCTCCCCCAGGTGGCTTGTGCCACTGTGACCACTGGCTGCCTCAGGCCGTACTCAAGACCTGTGCATCACAAGCCACACCTGCTGTCTCTGTGTGCAATACTGTTTGGCCTTGAGTCAGAGGTGACTCTGTGGACCACTCCTGACCCCCAGGCCAAGCTTGGTGTGGTGCTATGTGCTGCATCCATTATCACATGCCCACTACCAAGGCAGTGTTTTCCAACCATTCTTGACTCATTACCATATCTCATAGCCCAGAAAACATTGGTATTGCAACAAGGCCAAAGATAGTAGATAATGTACTGGTAGAAAAGAATCAAATCTTGTAGTGTGCAGTTTTGCTGTATTCATTGTTTGTGTTGTGGTCAAAATCTGCATTGTTAAGTAGATAGTTGTCTTGTGAGCTGCTTACAACCCAGCAAAGCCAGGAACGCTTGTTTGTTTGCAGTCCAACAGACAGTCAAGGGCAAACAGCCTTTTGCAGTCATATTGTATGCCATACAAGCCTCCACCATTGCTGGGGAATTGTGGTGCATGCAACACCCAAACAGACCAGAGTTATGGTGAAGGTGGACAGGTCTGCGAGGATTCTCGAGCAGCATGCAAGAGACTGTGATGTAGACCAAGCATCCTGGTCAGGTGAGATATGCTAGTTTTGCTGTAGTCTGCCAGTGAGTGGCTACTGCATGCTGTGAGGCAGAAAACTATTGCATGTACAGCAGAAGCAGCTTTGTTTCTCTGCTGATGTCAAAGCTGGCCTGCTTGATAATAAACATGTAAAGCAAGCAGTGTGCCCACCATTAATGCTCTGTAGACAACACTTTGTGTTCATTAGTATTGCGATCAGTAGCATTTACTCTGTAGTGTGCAGTGGAGAAACATGTTTCCATCTCACTACTAGAGTGATCTCTGATTTAAATGCTGGACTGAAAATTTCCAGCTTTTATGGGTGATTTGCTCTACCAGCTGACACTCGGCAGCTCATGGTAGAGTGAAACCTATGATACAGGAGTGCTACACCCAGTGTCCAGTCCCATAATGTATTGGAACATGCTATTTGTAGTATCTGGTATACCTGCCTCCCCCTATGCCAGATGTGAGCATGAAGAGGTGATTTAGAGTTTTATCTCATCTGTTATCACACTCACTTATACATCTGGAATCTCAAATTGGGGGCAGGTACTCTATGAAATCCTCAGTGGCACCCGGGCTCTCATCCCTGTTGTGCTACTCCAGGCTGTGCCGCTGCTGTAGGCTGGAAGCTTACAGAAGTGATTTGCATCTCTCCACTTCAAATGGTGCAGGCTCGGGCCCAAAATCTGTTAACAGCTTTACAAATTTGAAAAATTTTTTCAGTCTCTCCAGTCATCCTCATTGGCTATTTGAAATTCTAGGAATATTTGCATAGCCTCTTTCAGAAAACAGAGCCATGTTAAATGAGGTTGCATGGTAGGGGCTTCTGTAAGTCATAAACTTTCATTGGCAGTGGCTAAGAAGGAGAGTGGCTGCAGGGAGAAGGTGCGGGATCCATATTCCCCCTTGAGGTCCTGACTTACTAAGGAGTCTGACTTATAGTAGGGGCCCAACTCGCTGTGGGGCTCAACTTGCTGTGGGCCTCAACTCACAGTGGAGCCCAACTCACTGTGATCATCAGTATTCTTCCCTTCCTTATCATCTGGGTGCTCTAGGGTAGGGTTGGTGCACAAAACAAATGCTGTGTACAAAGTATTTGCATAGGATACGTTTTTTGCTGTATGCATGTGCAATCTGACAGTATCATCCTTCCTACCCTTGCTTTCCCCCTGAGTCTTACCTATTGTGGTGGTTGACTGTTCCAGCACTTATTAGTATAAAAAGTTGGACAGAGCACCACATTCTTAAGTTCCCTGTTCCAGTTCAGAGCACCCAGCCTTTGTTGGATACACAACACCTCATCCTCTATCCCTTGCAATCCCGCCCTGTAATACAATCATTCATGTCGTCATTGGTATTGTACTTAATTGCATTTTCATAACTTTAGTTTGGATCTTAAGCCAAAGAGATTGATGTTAGCTGTAGATTGATAGACATTTTAATAGATGAATTGTTCCCATAACTATTCTATTTGTAAATGTTGGTCTGAGAGAGAGAGTGGATGTTGGTGTGCATGATTGCTGCTGAGCTGTGGTGGGTTGGAAAGAAGGACAAAGTGGGTCGGGTTTATGGCGTGGGTTACAGGTGATGAGATAAGCTTGTGTACCGGATATTTGATGAAGGAACATCACAAAGCAGTATTGCCAAGCACTCTCTCTTAGAGAACCTTTGGCTATAATGCAGTTTCTATATCTTCTGAAAGTGCACAAGAGTACAGGCAATGTTTTTACCTTAGAAAACAACCCTGATTACTCGACAGATCACCATTGACCTTGGTCAAAAAGCCAACCTGAACCTGCAAGTGATGCGAATGACCCTTCATCCCAACTTCAACAAGGAGTCTAGAGCCCAATGCCCAGCTTCTTCTAATATATATGACCCTGCACTGTGTCTTGGGGCCTCATTCAGGTGCCCTACAAGAGACTCTAGAGCTTTGGGTCGTTCCTCTTCTACCCATGGACTACTGTGCCAAAATCAACTGTCTCCCTCACTTCAAACATCAGTGTGCTCGTCTGTATAATATTCTGATTACTGTAATAATATGTCAATGGGTATTTTTGTCTCCTCAAAAAATACTTAAGTCTTTCTCTCAGCTGACTGTATGAGAAGCGTGATATAAATATATTTAAGTGTTCATGGCAGTTTTTATTAAAAACCTGTTGGTTTATTAATATAAGGCATGATTTACAATTTTTGTGATTGTTCCTATGTTTATTGTCTAATGCTTTCTGCTGAGAATATAAATCTCTTGATTCTAATATATTTATTTCACAAACAGTACATACACATATGTACACACTTTTTAGTTATCCATGTACTTCCAGATCGACGTGTTAGATATAAGTTAGACCTTTTAATGTAACTCCGCTCATAGTTACAAATAAGCTCATGCAATTGATATTGGTCAGTATTTTAATGTTATCATTATTGATTGCTCATGGTATTCCCAGTCCCACCCAAACAGGCAACTTCCAACCTCAGTTTATCTATGAATATACATATACAAATAAGATTTTCATAAACATCTCAAGACTGCTTGACTATACCCAAAATTTATTTGATCCATTCGATGTCATGTCATGTAATTCCATGCACTTACCTGTTCATGTATGATATGACCACCTACTTCGGAAAACAGACTCATTTGGTTGTACAATACAAGTCATCTTCCCAGTCATGTTGCATTTCTTTACCTGATGTCTAATCCTTTCCCTTATTACACAGAATGTTTTCTTATATGATATATTGTCATATTTTCTTCATGTGATCTATACTAAGGGTCTTGAACATTTGCTGATTACAACAAACTTTGTTTTTATCTTCGCCTGGTAACAAAGTGAATGTTGCTGTATTTTTATATTTTGTGTTGATTGAGAGGTTGTGACATGCATAGAGTTTTAGGCTGGAGAGGAACAGTATGGCTTTAGGATTGGTAGAGGTGTGGATCAGATGCGAAATATTTAGAGAAACAGTACGACTTGTATGCAGTGTTTGTGGACCTGGAGAAAACTTAAGCTGGGGTTATAGAGATGCATTGTGTAAGGTTGTGAATAAATGATGTGGGAGAAAAGCTTATAGAAGTAGTGAAGAGTTTTTATCAAGACAGTGAGGCATGTGTGTAAGTAGGAAGAGAGAGGAGGTAATTGGTTCCTGGTGAAGTTGGATCTTCACCTGGGGTGTGTGGTTACCGTAGCTGTTCGATTTGTTTATTGTTGGGTTGGGTTGTTGATGCTGTATGGATGTGAGGAAAGGATAAGAGAGAGGTGTAGTAATAAGAGGAGTATGTATGAGAGTTGAAGAGAGTGCTGAAATGTTATTGGAGAGATGACTAAGAGAATTTACATGTTTGGGGTGGAAGGAACAAGGAAGAAGGGTAAACAAAGGAGAAGGTAGAAGGATGGAGTGAAAGATATTTTTAATGTTTGGAAGGGATGCAATGGATATAGCAAATTAGAGTGATGCGGTATATGGGGATGATGTGCTGTGAATGGGCTGAAGCAGGATGTGTGAAGCATTCAAGGGAAGCCACAGAAAGGTTTATGTGGCCTGGTTGTGTATGGAGGGCACTGGTTCTGAGGCATCAAAAATGACAGTTAGAGAGTGGATGTGAGTGAATGAGACCGTTTTCTAGTTTGTTCCTGGCACAAACTCACTATCCTAGAAAATGGCAAACATATATGAAAGGAAAAAATTTAGTTGCAGAAGGACTTACTGATGTTATAATAGTCATGCACATATTCAAAACAATTGCCAGTTCACACAGTTTAGCAATACAAGACTGTACATTTATCAAAGTAGCGGATTTCCTAATGATTAAACATCTTTTTCACCAATGGACTGAGTCTTATGAGCACATGAGAGATTGCTTACTTGTTAGGGGAGTAAAACACTACCTCGATGCATAATGTATCCAAATTTTTCAGCACCCTTAGTTATCAGTAAACATTTGGAGCTTGTAGACATTAATTCATGAGACAAAAACCAGACAGAAAACTAGTTACATATACTGTTTTGCTGTGGAAATGAGGTAACATCAAGTGACCATCCATGCACATTCATTTTGCTTGCTCACTTGGGTCTGTGCGGACATGCCAATCAGTTCTTGAAGTTGGCGTGTGGTGTTTTCATTATTTTTCTGTACATCAGACATGTCAGATGGGTAGCATTATATTGTATTAGTGGATCATGTATGACGTAAATCATAAAGATGTATTTTCATTATTATTGCATCGTTAGACACTCATAGTAACAGTTAACGGAGTATGACAGCAACATTAGACTTTGTTTTATTAGGTCACTTTAACTGCTACAAATTGTTTTTATTCTTTCTGTTATGCTGGTCTTTATGTTTTATGTTTTCCTTTTTTTCTGGGGCAATTATGAATAGATGGATAAATATGTAATGGATTATAGTGTACTTGACATGTGTTTTAAAAGTATTTATTATTGAAGAGACAGCTTCATTGCTCATACATGAAGCATGCGACAATGACAAACAACAGTAAACCCTGGATCTAGTGGACTACTTAGGGGAGGGGGGTCTGTTAGAAGCTAAATTCTGCTGCATCCCAAATTATTCTTAAGGAGCAGCAGTAAATGAAATAACATTTGCAATAAAAACCTATCTCATTCTTTCAAGGCTGGAAGTGTTCAAGGAGTAATAAAGACTATTTTGGATCAGAAGGATATATATTCAGGGTTACCTGGACTGTCCTTTATACCATAAAAGATACTGCAGTTGCATAAAGACATGGGTACTGAGTTTGTTATGTGTTGACCAAACAGGTGTTTGTCACATACCGGTGGGCAGTGACCAAGCTATGTCTGGATTTGTCTGAAGATTTCCATTTGAGCTATCATTGTAGGTGTAAATGCACATAAGATAATGTTGCAACACTAGATTACTGGCAGTTAGTGTAAAACTAGATGTGTTTGCAGAGAAAACATTTTATGTTAGTAAAGAAAAATTGCACCAAGGGTATATGCAGCAGGATTTCATATGTTCTCTCGACACCCAGCTTCCCAGACCTAAGGTGGGAACTAACAGATTATACTTTTATATCCCAAACTTGTCGGCACTTGGTGCTTCACCTGTGACTCGAATGTTGTGTAAGCCATATCTTCTTTTAAATCTATTGCACCAACCAATACTTGCTGTGAAGTTTTCTATGTATTCCTCTCCCACTTGCTCCTTCAAAGTCTCAAAAAGACTATAGACTTACCCTGAATTGTTAGTAAGCTTAGTGGTACACATTTTGAATTTGATCTTCCATCCACATCATCAACAACTTTTGCTTCATGCCCTTGTCATTGCTTTGTTATTATTGTAGACTTCACACTTGCCGAACCTTTCACTGCTTCATGTATTATTTTCTTTGTCCTTTGAAATAGTGGAGACTGATGAGTGGGACAACTGTAGATCACATGCAATCACATTAACTTTTTTCCTCCTTCATATCGGGTGATCATCTTCATTTTCAGTTCCAAATCGAGCATCTTCCTCGGCTTCTTGCCAGATCTATCAACATGTGATGGGTTATTCCTTTTGCCTGTTGTCTTTGGTTTAATACAAAAATGGTTTAATCCAGCATGAAAATTCATTAGATTCACTTGAATAATGTGCTTACTGAATGGTAACTGAGGGAGATGCTGTGATGTACATAATGCCAGGATTGTCTGACATTCACCATCATATGCATGCAGTCATTAGCACTAGCAGATGTACAATCAAGCTTAATTTTTATATTTATGTATATTTTTTGATTCATATTTTTTTCTGGTTGTCTGTACGGTTGGTCGTAAGTCGGGAACATCTGTATTTTGAAGTCTGTTATGATGGGGATTTACTGTATTATATGTCATGAAAGTTTGGGACACTAGTTCACATAGTTCAGTGGTGTATTTCTCAGTGGGACACCAGTCCACCAGGCACTTCTCAACACAAATTTATTTGTTAATTTACTATTACCAATGTGACAATAGTCATAATGATGAGGTTATCTATGGGTATTGATTAGTAGGCAGCCACTGACCTGGGAAGTACTTTACTGGTACTACCTGCCTGGATATTGGGAGAGTTAGTGACAACTGCATAGTGAGGAAGTACTTCAGTGGTTGTCAAGTTGCACTCCACTGACCCAGGTAGCTGTCTTTTTTTTATTTTTCTGCTTCACCCACACGTGGATGGCGTGCATTCTGTCCACAAACATATAATCTCTCCTTGTCATAAGTAATACTTGACAACATTTATCTCAAATAACTTGTTTTTCATAACTCCATTGGTGACTGCTAAGTGCGAGCCATACCACTAGGCAAATGATAGGAGCAATATATGTAAGTAGTAGGTAGGAAGATGAGAGAGAAGCATTGGGTAAAAGTAGTAATTTAGAACATTAGGTAGAAGTAGTTGGTTGGAACGTTAAGTAAAAGCCTCTACAAATACTGCACTATAGTTGCCCTCTGCCAGTGGCTTGTTAAGGATGAGGCACAAAAGGCTAAGAAGCGGCACTGGAATTCACCAATTCTCGAGACTCTTTTGTCAGGACCACCCCCTTGAGGGAGTTCCTGTAGGGAACGGGTTTCAGATATATAGATAGCTTAACCCCATATCATCTGTAGGGGGAGGTAAATACATACCTAATTTCTTAAGTTCCATGCTTTTGCTAGTACAGTTTAAGTATACTTTATCTGAAATGCCTGGGGCCAGAAGTATTTTGGATTTTGGAATATTTGCTTATACATACATAATGAGATATGTGGAATACAGGATGCTATGGAAACAAACAGGTTGGAGCCAAGATATACCTCGATGTTTTGACCGTTCAACGGTCTTCCTCAGGAGATACTGATTCCAGCATTTGGTGGGACTGTGATGGTAACCCAGTCGGACGCCTTGGCATGTCGCTCTGTGATTGGATCGCTTGCCTTGCTGCCTCCACGTGACCAGCAGATAAACCCAGACCTTGTGTTAACATAGTTCTTAATCCCTTCCTCTAGGTAAGCTCTCACTCTGTCACTAAATGGTTTATCACTTGCTTGTAGTTGGCTTGGCATCAGTTGTAACGAACTGGTGCCAACAGAGTGTCAGAGCCCAGCACGGGCAAGTAAGGTCAGGTGTGGCATTTTCCACTTGTAACATCATGTTGCTGCTCAAAAAGTTATGGATTTTAAAGCAATTTATTTTTGGATTAGGGATGATCAACCTGTATAACAGTAATGCTGTAGAGTTAGGGGATATCTATGCAAAAGTCCTTTTGATGCCCTAGTGTAATTCCCTCATGGAATATCAACAGGACTTTGTCTTCATTACAGAGAACCTTAGTGGTTGCTCTTGTACAGTTTGACTCTTGATTGAAATGAGATTTGATTATCCTGTGTCATTTGTAAGGGAGCCAGACAGATATGTTGCCTTGGGTCCCAACTCTATACCAGTGATACTTATTGGGAATCAAGGCAGAAGGACCTTTTGTGATATGTCGAATTGTTCCTTTGCAAAATGTAAACAAAGCAATTATAAGGGAATGAGTTTGTTTAATATACCAGGAAGAGTGTATGCAAAGATGTTGATTGATTGACATGAATGTTGATTGATAGAGTTATGGAAGGAACTGATTTCAAAATAAGTGAGGAGCAAAGGGGTTTTAGGTAGGGGATGTGTGGATCATATTTTTGCAGTCAGGATGACTATGGAAAATTATCCAAAGTATCTAGTGAAAGGTAAGAAGCTATATGCAGCTTTTATGGATCTAGAGGAAGCATGTGACAGTTAAGTGGAATGTTTCATGGGATGTGTTAAGAGTATGTGGGGTAGGGGGACAAATACTGGATGGTGTGAAAGCCTTCTATAGAGTAGCAAATGCATGTCTAAGAGTGGATGTAGAGTTGAGCAAAGGTTTTGGTATACATGTGGTTGTGATGTAGCAGTGGCTTTTTAGCATATGTATGGGTGGAGTGATAGGAAAACTAAGGAAAGGGGGTACAGAGATGGAATGTAGTGATGAAGTATGATGGTTAGTGACAAACCTGTTTGCAGATGATACTGTTTTTTTGCTAGGAGTGAAGAGAGTTGTAGAAGGTTGTAAGTTATCTTATGATGTATGTAAGCATACACAATTGAAAGTATGTGCTAGTAAAAGTGAAGTAATGATGTTTGCCATAAAACATTGAAAGTATAGATTTTGTAAAACCCTATAGAGAGAAGAAAATGTACCAAACTGTTGTATTGATATGGGATAGAAAGAGTGAAGAGGGTGACAGAATTTAAGTATTTATGAATTTTCATGGGTATGTTTGGTGATAAGGAAAGAGAAGAGGATGAGAGCAGTACAGGGTAGAAGAGTTGTTGGGTCTCTTAGTAGAAAACAAAGGGTAGAGATTTAAGTATGAAATTACAGAAAGGATTAACGAACAGCATAGTCCCAACCCTGACCTGTGCAGCCAAAACATGGGCATGGAATGAATCACAGAAGTCAAGAATCCAGGCAGTGGAAATGCAGTTTGAGAGGAGCATGTGTTATGACTAGATGGAATGAAGAAAGAAATAGGGGATGTATCAGAGGTTTGGTATAACAGGAATGCAATGGGAATGAAGTGGTAGAGCATATGATGCATAATACCTTGAAATTATTTGGCCTTGTGGAAAGAATGCAAGATGAGGAGTTTACAAGGAGAGCGTATAATAATATGATTAAAAGAGTTTGTGTGCGAGGAAGACTGCCTGTGACATGGGGAAATAGAGTAGAAGAGTACTGAAGGGAGAGATATGGTGGAAGAATGCATGAAGTAGTGTACATAAAGGGAGGCATGCAGAGGCAGGAACAGGTGGAGTGTCTTTGCTGTGGCCACCCCCTTGATAGGAGCTCCCGAAGGGAACAAGTATTAGAGGCAAATAGATATATTGCTGCTGTAATGCACAACTTTTCATCAAGTTGAGATCATGTAACTGTCTCATCTGAAGATGGATGAAAAATATGTGCTACATATGGATTTGTGATCTCAGGATTTTTGGTCAATAGAGATGGAATTATGGACAGTACATCTGTGTGAACCAAATGCATTATGTAAGAGGATAACTGCTGTGAAATGAAATTTTAATGGAGCTTTGGTTACATGTCATACGCAGAACCCAGGTTCACATTATTGGTAAGATATAGCGTATTATTGAGTAAGGATGTTTTGGTCAGGAATCTTGGAACTTACGGATGGAACTACATTTGTCACTAAAAGTCCATAACTTTTGAATACTTTTATAATCCCAAAACAGAATCAATTTATTCTTCAAGTTTGAGGCCAAAAGATCCTAGCAATAAGTTTTGCTTTGGCAGTACATATACATACTCATGTACCTAGCTGTTATTATATTTCTCTTGTCATTTTGGGTATCTTTTTCTGTACATACACTGTTCATTTTGTTTTGACTTATATCAACTGCCATGTAGGTATATAAGGTTCTCAGTTGGGACTTGTATTCATTTTGTCAAGTGGAACCCTGAACCTGAGGTTAAGCTTGTGATCTCCACCAGTGAAGGATATAAGGATCATGCTTCTAGACTCAGAATTCATCATGTGGCTGGCAATATGTACTTTATTTAGCAGTTTGCACTTTTTTAAATGTCTCATTTTTACCCCTGAGAGATTCTGTGTGCTAGGAGAGGTTGACAGCTCTCTGATGAATAGGAATGCCCTTTGAATGGCATCTTTTACACCAGTTTAGTTTTTTGAAGAATTGTGCATATTATATAAAGCTTGCCCTAATTATACATTGAAAAAGAATTGATTGTTCCTTACTTTTTGTGAATTGACATGGAGTTGATGTAGGAGTTTGATATGTGTAAACCCAGGTCTATATATAGAACCTTCAGATTCAGACATAGTGTTAGAGCTTTCCCGTTCTTGCTCAATCATTGTTTAACCTTAAGGCTGTCAATTCTATTTACCATAGAGAAGAGTGCATTCTATTAAGTCTAGCAACAAGGAAAGTCTGCCTTTTATTGACCAAAACCAATCAAGGATATTTTAGAGCATGTTGAGAAATGTCGACACATCAGTACAGTTGGATGCTCATGAGTGCTCTGACCATTCTGATTCTTTGGATCATCCCAAAGCTGGTTGTTTCATTCACAACAAAAATGACAGTTTTGGGTCAGAATGATACTGAAAAGAAAACTGGTTTTGATTGGAGGAAACGTGAGCCTCCATTTAGCTTATTGTACGAGAGTAGTTCATTGGTACTGTTATGCAGTAAGGAGCACCTGTCAAGTGACATGACCAAGTTGGACATCTGCCCACAGGAAACTTGGTTTACCCATTGCCCACTGTTCTCACACAACATTCTGCCAGCTAAGAAGAGTGTTGTGACTTCAAGCAAGCACTCCAAAACTGTATGTGCCATGGCGCTTTCAGCGTCCAAGACGAGTATGATTCTTGGATCTACACTTTTTGTTGCTTTTATAAATACCAAGTTTAAGCAATTATGGCACTGGAAATTTCAGCTGACTTTGCAAACAAGGAAACTAGCATGAGATGGGAGGCCATGCTTTTGCTGGATGTAGATACCTTCTGTAACACTTGCCATAATCTCTGGTGATAGTGTATATCTATACCTCATACTGAATCATTTTTGACTTGGACGCATTAGTCTTCCTGTATCCTATCGTGTCACTTCAATAGTGAGTCACCTTCATAACACGTTGATGTGTACAAGCAGCAGTCTGGTTTTATTTTCTTTTTCAAAAGTGTTTTCTCACCTGTGCTGCCTGCTCCACAAGCAATGAGATATCCCTTGTGGAATATTGCTTTCATTTGTAAATCCTTTTCAGTTGATCTGTAGAGCACCAACTGCAGCCATTTATTCAAATAATGGTTTCGCTCAAAGCTCATCAGCGACAACCATCAGGTCAGTGCCACAGAACCAACCTCTGGTCACCCCATGCCATGCTATCAGTTACATGGGATTACCTCGAACATACATATGTTGAGCTGAATTAACCAGCATGTTATGGGTCATTTTTCCTTTTGCTTCATCATTATAAAATTGTACTAGTATTTGTTTAATTTCATGCAATATACATTTATTTCTATTCCCAGGACATGTGAAGCAACCAGGGGAAACCATAGAAAGATCTCAGGGGCTTGGTTGTGTAAGGTGGGACTCTAGCTTTGGACATGATACTTGATAGCTGGACAGTGAATTTGAGTGTGTATATGTATATGAGTGGATGGGTCTTTGTTTCCCAGCACTACCTCACTAAAGCAGGAAACGGTGATCATGTAAAATAAGGAGGGGGTTGTTATTTCATGTGTGGTGGGGTGGCGATGGGAATGAATAAAGGCAGACTATGAATTATGTAAATGTGTATATATGTATATGTCTGTGTGTGTATATATGTATACGTTGAGATGTATAGGTATGTATATTTGCGTGTGTGGACGTGTATGTATATACGTGTGTATGTGGGTGGGTTGGGTCATTCTTTCGTCTGTTTCCTTGCGCTACCTCGCTAACGCGGGAGACAACGACAAAGTAAAGTAAATATAGTTATTGGGAAAGACATGAGACGGTAGAGAGTTCTTAAGCTTCGAGGAGTAGGGAAAGATGCAGGTATCAAAACGGCCCACCCATGAGTTGCCAATGGCCACATAATAATCATGTGATGCAGCAGTTTGCCAAGTATTGTGTGGTCTAGCTAGTAGTGTAGGCACACAAGCAGCCAGCTCACGAGAGGAAAAACCAAAGTGATACCTACAGAAGGGAAAGTGAACCAACATTATGGCGTTAACCTGAGACAGTCTATAAGTCAGACTGCTTTCAGCTCAACTCTTTCAAGTAAGAAGGCAGAGCTAGAACCACCCCAGATGTGAGAGCAGCGCTCCATACAAAGACGAATCAATCCATTGTATAAACGGAGCAACTGTTCAGGAGAAAAGAAATTTCAACTTCTAAATAGGACACCTAGTTTATTAAAGGCAGACTTAGCTATTCCCATAATATGGGGTTTCCTAGAAAGAGTGGATGTTACAGTAATACCAAGTACGTTCATTGAGTCGAGATAAATTACACAACCATCAAAGGAGAGATGAGAGTTGTAGAGTTTTCAGTGAAGAGTTGGGTAGAAACTGGGTCTTGGAGGCATTAAACTTAACCAGATTTCATCTACCCCACCAAGATATCCTGTCCAAATCTGAGTTTATTGAGGAAGCTGTGTCAAGACGAGATGCAGATCAAGTGAGAGAAGGAACAGAATTAATGGATGTGGATGAATGCAGTGTTGAGTCCTCAACCTATGAGTGCATTTGGTTATTTGTGGAGGAGAGGAAATCGTTGAAAAAAAGGAGAAAAAGTGTAGGGGACAGGACAGAACTTTGATTGACCCTACTGTTGATGGAGAAAAAGAGGGAAGGCTGATCCATCAACAACCACAGATTTAGATCGGCCGGAGAGGAAGCTAGATATGAAGGAGCAAAGTGAGAGAGGGAAGCCCAAAGAAGGGAGCTTAAAGATGAAACCCCGATGCCACACCCTGTCAATAGCCTTGGATATGTCAAGGACAACTACACATGACTCCCCAGAATCTTTCAGGGATGATGACCAAACATTAGAAAGATATGGTTGATGTCAAAGCTATAAGATGACAGTTAGAGTGGTCAGAACGGTCATCCTTCTTGGGGGTGGAATGTATCAATGCATGCCTCCAAGGAGAAGGAAAAGTTTTGGTTTTTAAACAGCAATGGAACAAACGAGCAAGCACAGATACAAGTTCAGAAGCACACTCTTTCAGTACTTATCAGGACGATAAGCCTTGCCTGTTCCCTGAGAGAGAGGCACTTTTCGGACAGTCCAAAAAGAGATTACAGGAAGAAGCATAAGTTAGTGAGAGAAGCATCAGGGGGTGAAGGAATGTTAGAGCCATCCAAGGTGGAGTTAGAGGAGAAACAGGAACCAGAGAGAGTTTGCTTTGTCAACAGGAGAGACAGATATAGTACCGTCACAATGGAAAAGTGAAGGAAAGGTAGAGCGACAGAAGTTGTTAGAGATGCCCTTAGCTAAAGACTAAAAAGTCGTATCAGTGGATGACGAGGAGAGGTTCACACTTCCTTTAATAAAGGATGGCGTCGCCTCACGGATAACGTGCCTGCGGTGATTACAGGCAGTGATAAGAGCTGAATGGGAGCCAAGGGAAAGAGAAATTTTCCAAGGCTGACATGCCTGATCCCTTGCCTGAATGGCCTCAGAACAAGAACAGTTGAATCATGGATTGGATGAAGAGGTGGTCATGGAGGAAGAGGGGATAAATGCTTCCATTCCCACAAGAATAACCTTTGCTTTGCGTTTGGTGATGGCATAAGTATCACCTCTTAAGAAACAGTAATTTACTCATCTAAAGTCATAAATGAGGTTACGTAAGTTATTCAGCTCTGTTGAGGTGCCAGTATTCATGCTTAGGAAGGGCTGCTGGAGGGGAAGGTGCCATTAAAATAGATACATTTATGAAAGTGTGACCAGATGAACCAACTGAGGGCGAGATTGTGTATTTACAGCGGGATGGACTAGAAGTGAAAAACAAATCCTGAATATTAGGAGATTGTTATCTTATGTGGTACTTTTATGTGATATAATCTTTTTATTATGTAATTTTTATACTTTTTAACTTGAATGAGCTTCTACCTAGAAAGAACTTGATTTTGTATCATGTATGCAATTTGACAATAAAGTCATCTTCTCTTATAGGAATATGGGTAGGGTGGGAGAATTTTTTTCTAAATCATTGAGAATGGAGAACATGAGGGCTTCAATAACTCCACCATCCGGATGTATGGGAGGAATTCAACTATTCCCTGTGGTGAACATTGAAATCCCGAGGTAGAACATCTCAGCTTCCGGGTGAGAGTATGTCACAGTCTCATGGCGGGAGTTTAGACAGTCGAAGAAGGATATAAAATTTGTAGAATTAGAAGAGCAATAGGTGAAACTGAGAAAGAGTGTGGTAGTTGGGAGACAGACCTTGAGCCACATAACATCATCGTTTGGGGACTCAAGGTCCATAAGGTGTGCAACAAGTGTGTTGATGTTGAAGTAAGCACAAACACCACCTTTGCACCGGAATCGTGAGTGAAGATTATAGTTAGATATGAAAAAGAGACTAGTGAGAACATCATTAGACAACAGCGTCTCAGAGAGAAGTAAGATATTAGGAGAGGTACTGGACGGATGGTATTCAACGGAGGAGAGGTTACTAGAGAGACCACGAATGTTGGTATAGTGAATAGAAAAAGAGGAAGATCTAACGGGGAAGGAAAGGTAGTGGGAGGGGCCGGTACTACTCCTGCCAGAGTCTTTCCTCTCATTGGCAGTAGAGTCAGGCAGGAACCTAGAGGTTCTTAGCACCCATAATGCTGGGGACTAGGGGGCCATAGATTTGTCGGACTCTGTCATGATTACGCTTAAAAAGAGATTTTGAGTGGACAGGGTTTGGCATGTATACCTATATGAAAGAATAAGCAATGTTCGAGTAGGTGTTTGGTGCTTGCAAGAAGATGGCAGGACTAACCCAGTAGTCCCATTTTCATGAGACAGAAAGTAAGACCAGCAATCGTAACATGGAGAGAGTCAGATGGTTCCCGGCACCACTTTACCGCTCCTCACTCAGGACAGTAGTACCACCCTGGACGACTACTTGTCAGCAACCTGCTACCTAATGGGTTGCTCCAAGGACAGGGTATGGGATGTTCTGGAGTTTTGGGAGGAGCCAATACACTACCACGTGAGCTCTCCCTCTCACTGGTAGCAGACTCACACAATAGTGTAGTCAGACGTGTATTCTTTAAATTGATATGGGTAATGGGAGGGACACATACTTAAGAGAAGCAACAGAGAAAGTATGGCAAAGGCTAGAAAATAAGTGACACAAACTAAAGACATATGAGAAACTTTAGCATCTGTACAAACAAGGAACAATCCTTGGCTCCCACGGAGGCTCAAAGCACTAAGGCAACCTCCAGCCAGGCATCGACATATACAATAAACAATACATGCTTTACCTTAGCTACTTTACTTCTCTTTAGTAACAAGAAACGTCATCACATACACGACCACAGTCCGCCGGGGGGGGGGGGGGGGTTATATTATAACAAGGCACCAAAACACTTTCCAGAACACTTCCCCACACACTCCACAACGCCTACACCTGTATATATTCTAATTCTTCGATCTCAAAACGTGACTTCCCTTCTCCAACCCATTCTTCTTCCCTCTAACCAACCTATTACAAAGGGAGATGATGAACAGTGAGGTGTAAAAAGAGCGTGGATGGAAGGGATGAAGTGAGAGAGGAGGGGGAATGAAGGCAGATGAGGAGAGGGGTTGTTACCTTCGTGATAATACAGATGAGATACATATATCTACAAGAGAGAACGCAGAATATTAGACTGATGGAAATATACAGAGGAAGACAGGTGGTACTGGAAGAGGGAGGCGTCAGTCACCACACTACTCCAGACGTCCACACTTATCGCTACAGGACAACCAACTGACCTTATTACCATACCCATTACCATGTATGGATGGCTCTGAAGAAGGCACATGATACAGTTGATAGAAATGCTTTGTGGAAGGTATTAAGAGTATACGGTGTGGGAGGTAAACTGCTAGAAGCAGTGAAAAGTTTATATCATGAGTTTAAGGCATGTGCATGAGTAGGAAGAAAGGAGAGTGGTTGGTTCCCAGTGAAGGTCAGTCTGCTGCAGGGGTTGATTAGTTTGTTTACGGTTGATTAGTTTGTTTATGGACGGGGTGGTTAGGTAGATATATGCTAGTCACGGAGAGAGGGGCAAGTATGCAGTCTGCTGGGGGTGAGAGGGCTTGGGAAGTGAGTCAATTGTTGCTCGCCGTTGATACAGCGCTGATGACTGATTAGAATGAGAAACTACAGAACTTGGTGACTGAATTTGGTAAAGTGTGAGAAAGGAGAAAGTTGAGAGCAAATGTGATTAAGTGCAAAGTCATTAGGCTCAGCAGGGTTGAAGAACAAGATAGTTCCGACGTAAGTTTGAATGAAGAAAAATTGCAGGGAGTGAAGTGTTTTAGACGTCTGGGAGTGGACTTAGCAGCGAATGGAACCATGGAAGCGGAAGTGAATCAGGGTGGGGGAGGGGGTGAAGGTTCTGGGAGCGATGATAAATGTGTGGAAAGCGAGAACATTATCTCGGAGAACAAAAGTGGGTATGTATGAAGGAATAGTGGTTCCAACAACGTTATATGGTTGAGGCATGGGCTATAGATAAAGTTGTGCGAAGGAGGATGGATGTGTTGGAAATGAAATGGTTGAGGACAATATGTGGTGTGAGGTGGTTTGATTGAATAAGTAATGTAAGATAAGAGAGATATGAGGAAATAAAAAGAGTGCGGTTAAGAGAGCAGAAGAGGGTGTGTTGAAATGATTTGGACATATGTAGAGGATGAGTGAAGAAAGATTGACAAAGAGGATATATGTGTTAGAGGTGGAGAGAACAAAGAGAACCGGGAGGCCAAATTGGAGGTGGAAGGATGGAGTGAAAAAGATTTTGAGCAATCGAGGTCTGAACATGTGGGTGGGTGGGGAGAGAGAGAGAGGGGCATGCAAGAAATAGAGAGAATTGGAACGATTTGGTATACCGAGGTCGACGTGCTGTCAATGGACTGAACCAGGGCATATGAAACGTCTGGGGTAAACCATGGAAAGTTATGTTGGGGCAAGATGTGGATAGGGAGCTGCATTACACATGACAGCTTGAGACACTGTGAACGAATATGACCTTTTTTGCCTGTTTTCCTGGCGCTACCTCACTGAAGCAGGGGGTAGCGATGCTGTGTCCTGGAGGACAAGTTAGTGCTAAGAATGGATGAAGCCAAGCAAGTATGATTAAATACGTGTATATATATATATATATATATATATATATATATATATATATATATATATATATATATATATATATTTAATATTATTACTTTGCTTTGTCGCTGTCTCCCGCGTTAGCGAGGTAGCGCAAGGAAACAGACGAAAGGAATGGCCCAACCCACCCCCATACACATGTATGTACATACACGTCCACACACGCAAATAAACATACCTATACATCTCAATGTACACATATATATACACACACAGACATATACATATATACACATGTACATAATTCATAGTCTGCCTTTATTTATTCTAATCGCCACCTCGCCACACATGGAATCACATCCCCCTCCCCCTCATGTGTGCGAGGTAGCGCTAGGAAAAGACAACAAAGGCCCCATTCGTTCACACTCAGTCTCTAGCTGTCATGTAATAATGCCCGAAACCGCAGCTCCCTTTCCACATCCAGGCGCCACGGAACTTTCCATGGTTTACCCCAGACGCTTCACATGCCCTGATTCAACCCATTGACAGCACGTCGACCCCGGTATACCACGTCGATCCAATTCCCTCTATTCCTTGCCCGCCTTTCACCCTCCTGCATGTTCAGGCCCCGATCACTCAAAATCTTTTTCACTCCATCTTTCCACCTCCAATTTGGTCTCCCACTTCTCCTCGTTCCCTCCACCTCTGACACATAAATCCTCTTGGTCACTCTTTCCACACTCATTCTCTCCATGCGCCCAAACCATTTCAAAACACCCTCTTCTGCTCTCTCAACCACGCTCTTTTTATTTCCACACATCTCTCTTACCCTTAATTTACTTACTCGATCAAACCACCTCGCACCACATATTGTCCTCAAATATCTCATTTCCAGCACATCCACCCTCCTGCGCACAACTCTATCCATAGCCCATGCCTCGCAACCATACAACATTGTTGGAACCACTATTCCTTCAAACATACCCATTTTTGCTTTCCGAGATAATGTTCTCGACTTCCACACATTCTTCAAGGCTCCCAGGATTTTCGCCCCCTCCCCCACCCTATGATTCACTTCTGCTTCCCTGGTTCCATCCGCTGCCAGATCCACTCCCAGATATCTAAAACACTTTACTTCCTCCAGTTTTTCTCCATTCAAACTTACTTCCCAATTGACTTGACCCTCAACCCTACTGTACCTGATAACCTTGCTCTTATTTACATTTACTCTTAACTTTCTTCTTTCACACACTTTACCACACTCAGTCACCAGCTTCTGCAGTTTCTCACATGAATCAGCCACCAGCGCTGTATCATCAGCGAACAACAACTGACTCACATCCCAAGCTCTCTCATCCACAACAGACTGCATACTTGCCCCTCTTTCCAAAACTCTTGCATTCACCTCCCTAACAACCCCATCCATAAACAAATTAAACAACCATGGAGACATCACACACCCCTGCCGCAAACCTACATTCACTGAGAACCAATCACTTTCCTCTCTTCCTACACGTACACATGCCTTACATCCTCGATAAAAACTTTTCACTACTTCTAATAACTTGCCTCCCACACCATATATTCTTAGTACCTTCCACAGAGCATCTCTATCAACTCTATCATATGCCTTCTCCAGATCCATAAATGCTACATACAAATCCATTTGCTTTTCTAAGTATTTCTCACATACATTCGTCAAAGCAAACACCTGATCCACACATCCTCTACCACTTCTGAAACCACACTGCTCTTCCCCAATCTGATGCTCTGTACATGCCTTCACCCTCTCAATCAATACCCTCCCATATAATTTCCCAGGAATACACAACTAACTTATACCTCTGTAATTTGAGCACTCACTCTTATCCCCTTTGCCTTTGTACAATAGCACTATGCAAGCATTCCGCCAATCTTCAGGCACCTCACCGTGAATCATACATACATTAAATAACCTTACCAACCAGTCAACAATACAGTCACCCCCTTTTTTAATAAATTCCACTGCAATACCATCCAAACCTGCTGCCGTGCCGGCTTTCATCTTCCGCAAAGCTGTTACTACCTCTTCTCTGTTTACCAAATCATTTTCCCTAACCCTCTCACTTTGCACACCACCTCGACCAAAACACCCTATATCTGCCACTCTATCATCAAACACATTCAACAAACCTTCAAAATACTCACCCCATCTCCTTCTCACATCACCACCACTTGTTATCACCTCGCCATTAGCCCCCTTCACTGAAGTTCCCATTTGCTCCCTTGTCTTACGCACTTTACCTCCTTCCAAAACATCTTTTTATTCTCCCTAAAATTTAATGATACTCTCTCACCCCAACTCTCATTTGCCCTCTTTTTCACCTCTTGCACCTTTCTCTTGACCTCCTGCCTCTTTCTTTTATACATCTCCCACTCATTTGCATTATTTCCCTGCAAAAATTGTCCAAAAGCCTCTCTCTTCTCTTTCACTAATAATCTTACTTCTTCATCCCACCACTCATTACCCTTTCTAATGTGCCCACCTCCCACGCTTCTCATGCCACAAGCATCTTTTGCGCAAGCCATCACTGCTTCCCCAGATACATCCCATTCCTCCCCCACTCCCCTTACTTCCATTGTTCTCACCTTTTTCCATTCTGTACTCAGTCTCTCCTGGTACTTCCTCACACAAGTCTCCTTCCCAAGCTCACTTACTCTCACCACTCTCTTCACCCCAACATTCTCTCTACTTTTCTGAAAACCTCTACAAATCTTCACCTTCGTCTCCAGAAGATAATGATCAGACATCCCTCCAGTTGCACCTCTCAGCACATTAACATCCAAAAGTCCCTCTTTCACACGCCTATCAATCAACACGTAATCCAATGACGCTCTCTAGCCATCTCTCCTACTTACATACGTATACTTATGTATGTCTCTCTTTTAATATCAGGTATTCCCAATCACCAGTCCTTTTTCGGCACATAAATCTACAAGCTCTTCAACATTTCCATTTACAACACTGAACACCCCATGTACACCAATTATTCCCTCAACTGCCACATTACTCACCTTTGCATTCAAATCACCCATTACTATAACCCTGTCCCGCGCATCAAAACTACTAACACACTCACTCAGCTGCTCCCAAAATACTTGCCTCTCATGATTTTTCTTCTCATGCCCAGGTGCATAGGCACCAATAATCACCCAGCTCTCTCCATCCACTTTCAGTTTTACCCATATCAATCTAGAGTTTACTTTCTTACACTCTGTCACATACTCCCGCAACTTCTGTGTCAGAGTAGTGCTTCTCCTTCCTTTGCTCTTATCCTCTCACCAACCCTTGACTTTATTCCCAAAACATTCCCGAACCACTCTTCCCCTTTACCCTTGAGCCAAAACATTCAGGTTCCTCTCCTCTAACATACTACCTATCTCTCCTTTATTCTCATTTTGGTTACATCCACACACTTAGACACCCCTATCTGAGCCTTCGAGGAGGATGAGCACTCCCCGCGTGACTCGTTCTTCTGTCTCCACTTTTAGAAGGTTGAAATACAAGAAGGGGAGGGTTTCTAGCCCCCCGCTCCGCTCCCTTTTAGTCGCCTCCTACGATACGCGGGGAATGCGTGGGACATCTTCTTTCTCCCCTATCCCCAGAAGTGGTAGAGGATGTGTGGATCAGATGTTTGTTTTGAAGAATATATGTGAGAAATACTTAGAAAACCAAATGGATTTGTATGTAGCATTTATGGATCTGGAGAAGGCATATACTAGAGTTGATAGAGATGCTCTGTGGAAGGTATTAAGAATATATGGTGTGGGAGGCAAGTTGTTAGAAGCAGTGAAAAGTTTTTATCGAGGATGTAAGGCATGTGTACGTGTAGGAAGAGAGGAAAGTGATTGGTTCTCAGTGAATGTTGGTTTGCGGCAGGGGTGTGTGACGTCTCCATGGGTGTTTAATTTGTTTATGGATGGGGTTGTTCGGGAGGTGAATGCAAGAGTTTTGGAATGAGGGGCAAGTATGCAGTCTGTTGTGAATGAGAGAGCTTGGAAAGTGAGTCAGTCGTTGTTTGCTGATGATACAGCGCTGGTGGTTGATTCGGGTGACAAACTGCAGAAGCTATTGACTGAGTTTGGTAAAGTGTGTGAAAGAAGAAAGCTGAGAGTAAATGTGAATAAGAGCAAGGTTATTAGGTACAGTAAGGTTGAGGGACAAGTCAACTGGAAGGTGAGTTTGAATGGAGAAAAACTGGAGGAAATGAAGTGTTTTAGATATCTGGGAGTGGATTTGGCATCGGATGGAACCATGGAAGCGGAAGTGAATCATAGGGTGGGGGAGGGGGCGAAAGTTCTGGGAGCGTTGAAAAATGTGTGGAAGTCGAGAACGTTATCTTGGAAAGCAAAAATGGGTATGTTTGACGGAATAGTGGTTCCAACAATGTTATATGGTTGTGAGGCATGGGCTATCGATAGTGTTGTGTGGAGGAGGGTCGACGTGCTAGAAATGAGATGTATGAGGACAACTGTAGTGTGAGATGGTTTGATCGAATAAGTAATGAAAGAGTAAGAGAGATGTGCGATAATAAAAAGTGTGGTTGAGGGAGCAGAAGAGGGTGTGTTGAAATGGTTTGATCACATGGAGAGAATGAGTGAGGAAAGATTGACAAAGAGGTTATATGTGTCAGAGGTGGAGGGAACGAGGAGAAGTGGAAGACCAAATTGGAGATGGAAAGATGGAGTGAAAAAGATTCTGAGTGATCGGGGCCTGAACATGAAGAAGGGTGATAGGCGTGCAAGGAATAGAGTGAATTGGAACGATGTGGTATACCGGGGTCGACGTGCCATCAATGGATTGAACCAGGGCATGTGAAGCGTCTGGGGTGAACCATACAAAGTTTTGTGGAGCCTGGATGTGGAAAGGGAGCTATGGTTTCGGGCATTATTGCATGACAGCTAGAGACTTGAGTGTGAACGAGTGGGGCCTTTGTTGTCTTTTCCTAGCGCTACCTCGCACACATGAGGGGGGAGGGGGATGTTATTTCCATGTGTGGCGAGGTGGCGATGGAAATGAATAAAGACACACAGTGTGAACTGTGTGCATGTATATATATGTATATGTCTGTGTGTGTATATATATGTGTGTACATTGAGATGTATGGGTATGTATATTTGCGTGTGGGGACGTGTATGTATATACATGTGTATGGGGGTGGGTTAGGCCATTTCTTTCGTCTGTTTCCTTGCGCTACCTCGCAAACTTGGGAGACAGCGACAAAGCAATATATATATATATATATATATATATATATATATATATATATATATATATATATATATATATATATATATATATATATTCCATTTATTTATTCTGCTTTGTCGCTGTCTCCCGCGTTAGCGAGGTAGCGCAAGGAAACAGACGAAAGAATGGCCCAACCCACCCACATACACATGAATATACATACACGTCCACACACGTAAATATACATACCTATACATCTCAACATATATCCTCTGACACATATATCCTCTTTGTCAATCTTTCCTCACTCATTCTCTTCATGTAACCAAACCATTTCAAAACACCCTCTTCTGCTCTCTCAACCACACTCTTTCAATTACCACACATCTCTCTTACCCTATTATTACTTACTCGATCAAACCACCTCACACCACATATTGTCCTCAAACATCTCATTTCCAGCACATCCACCCTCCCCCGCACAGCTCTATCCATAGCCCACGCCTTGCAACTATACAACATTGTTGGAACCACTATTCCTTCAAACATGCCCATTTTTGCTTTCCGGGATAATGTTTTCGACTTCCACACATTCTTCAAGGCTCCTAGAATTATCGCCCCCTCCCCCACCCTATGATTCACTTCCGCTTCCATGGTTCCATCCACTGCCAAATCCACTCCCAGATATCTAAAACACTTTACTTCCTCCAGTTTCATCTCCATTCAAACTTACCTCCCAGTTGACTTGACCCTCAACCCTACTGTACCTAATAACCTTGCTCTTATTTACATTTACTCTCAACTTTCTTCTTTCACACACTTTACCAAACTTAGTCACCAGCTTCTGCAGTTTCTCACATGAATCAGCCACCAGCGCTGTATCATCAGCGAACAACAACTGACTCACTTCCCAAGCTCTCTCATCCACAACAGACTGCATACTTGCCCCTCTTTTTTCTTCCATACATATTCGCCATTTCCAGTGTTAGTGAGGTAGCGTCAAGAACTGGTATGGTCACATGGAGAGAATGAGTGAGAAGCAATTTGAATGTTCACAATGCCTAGATTTCTTCTCTTAGAAAGGTCATTTACTGCAGCACACGACTTGTTTGGACAGGAGAGAAGCCATATGAATATTCACAGTGCCAAGAATGCTTCTTCTGGGTCGTTCACTAACTGAAGTACATGAATGATAATGAAGGGGGAGAACCACATGAATGTTTGCACATTGCCAGAACAGTTTCTCCCACATGGATCTCCTGAGAGAAGACATTCACATATCTACATTGGCAAAAGTCCTTCCAGAGGAATACCATTGTGAAGCACGATTACATACAGGTAAGAAGCCACATGAGTGTTCTCAAAGCAAAGAGATTCTCCCCATGGAGTGTGGTGCATCACACCGTACTGGAGAGAAGCCACTGTTTACAATAACAAAAGACCCTCTCCAACAAGACTGATCCAATGTGGGACATGACTATTAGTGCAGGAGAGAAGCCGTATGACTGTTTACTATGCCTCAGAGCATCTTCCCTGAATCATCCTTTAATGCGGTGTACAAGAATGTTCATACAGGAGAAAAGCCACATAAATGCTCACATTGTTAGCAGTCCTTCACTCATAGAGCTATTTTACTAAACCACACGGGAGAGAAGCCACATGAATGTCCACAGTTCCAAGAAACCTTTTCTCAGAGGGATTACTCTGCAGCACACACAGGAGAGAAGCCGCATTAATGTTCAAAGTGCTAAGAAAATTATGTTAGAGTATTTAAGTGAACAATCAAATCATGAGACACATATCACATTGCCAAAGATCTTCAGGAGAAAGTAGTTTTGAGAGAGAGCACACAGTAATTCATACTAGAATGAATCCATGTTAATGTTTAACGTGCTAAAAACATTTCTTTATAGGGTTAATTGATTACAGCACGTGACTCTTCATACTTGTGAGAAGCTTCACGAATGTGCCCAGTACGTGACCACATTTGAGAGTTGGTGGTATGCAGGGAAGTATGTTATTGGTCAGACACCAGAGAATCCAAAAGATTGTTCATATACGGAAAATATCTTAGTCTACTCCTGAATATGACAGTTCACATAAGTGAGAAGCCATTAGCATGACCCTTGATCCCTCTGGTCAAGGTTTCCACTACACAGCTGGCCAGGTATGCCAATTTATTCCATGGTGAACATCAGTGTTTCAAGTTGCTTCCCATCTGATGACATAAGTTTAGATAATTGTGATAGAGCTGAGGAGATGACACTCTATTTTGATGATGGGGCAGAGACTAGAGCAAACAGATTCTCCCAATAGAGTGGTCGAGTGTGGTACATGACACCCCACACTGGAGAGTGGTCGAGTGTGGTACATGAAACCCCACACTGGAGAGTGGTCGAGTGTGGTACATGACACACCACACTGGAGAGTGGTCGAGTGTGGTACATGACATACCACACTGGAGAGTGGTCGAGTGTGGTACATGAAACCCCACACTGGAGAGTGGTCGAGTGTGGTACATGACACCCCACACTGGAGAGTGGTCGAGTGTGGTACATGAAACCCCACACTGGAGAGTGGTCGAGTGTGGTACATGACACACCACACTGGAGAGTGGTCGAGTGTGGTACATGACACCCCACACTGGAGAGTGGTCGAGATTGGTACATGACAAACCACACTGGAGAGTGGTCGAGTGTGGTACATGACACACCACACTGGAGAGTGGTCGAGTGTGGTACATGACACACCACACTGGAGAGTGGTCGAGTGTGGTACATGACACACCACACTGGAGAGTGGTCGAGATTGGTACATGACAAACCACACTGGAGAGTGGTCGAGTGTGGTACATGACACACCACACTGGAGAGTGGTCGAGTGTGGTACATGACACACCACACTGGAGAGTGGTCGAGTGTGGTACATGACACACCACACTGGAGAGTGGTCGAGTGTGGTACATGACACACCACACTGGAGAGTGGTCGAGTGTGGTACATGACACACCACACTGGAGAGTGGTCGAGTGTGGTACATGACACACCACACTGGAGAGTGGTCGAGTGTGGTACATGACACACCACACTGGAGAGTGGTCGAGTGTGGTACATGACACACCACACTGGAGAGTGGTCGAGTGTGGTACATGACACACCACACTGGAGAGTGGTCGAGTGTGGTACATGACACACCACACTGGAGAGTGGTCGAGTGTGGTACATGACACACCACACTGGAGAGTGGTCGAGTGTGGTACATGACACACCACACTGGAGAGTGGTCGAGTGTGGTACATGACACACCACACTGGAGAGTGGTCGAGTGTGGTACATGACACACCACACTGGAGAGTGGTCGAGTGTGGTACATGACACACCACACTGGAGAGTGGTCGAGTGTGGTACATGACACACCACACTGGAGAGTGGTCGAGTGTGGTACATGACACACCACACTGGAGAGTGGTCGAGTGTGGTACATGAAACCCCACACTTGAGAGTGGTCGAGTGTGGTACATGAAACCCCACACTGGAGAGTGGTCGAGTGTGGTACATGACACACCACACTGGAGAGTGGTCGAGTGTGGTACATGACACACCACACTGGAGAGTGGTCGAGTGTGGTACATGACACACCACACTGGAGAGTGGTCGAGTGTGGTACATGACACACCACACTGGAGAGTGGTCGAGTGTGGTACATGACACACCACACTGGAGAGTGGTCGAGTGTGGTACATGACACACCACACTGGAGAGTGGTCGAGTGTGGTACATGACACACCACACTGGAGAGTGGTCGAGTGTGGTACATGACACACCACACTGGAGAGTGGTCGAGTGTGGTACATGACACACCACACTGGAGAGTGGTCGAGTGTGGTACATGACACACCACACTGGAGAGTGGTCGAGTGTGGTACATGACACACCACACTGGAGAGTGGTCGAGTGTGGTACATGACACACCACACTGGAGAGTGGTCGAGTGTGGTACATGACACACCACACTGGAGAGTGGTCGAGTGTGGTACATGACACACCACACTGGAGAGTGGTCGAGTGTGGTACATGACACACCACACTGGAGAGTGGTCGAGTGTGGTACATGACACACCACACTGGAGAGTGGTCGAGTGTGGTACATGACACACCACACTGGAGAGTGGTCGAGTGTGGTACATGACACACCACACTGGAGAGTGGTCGAGTGTGGTACATGACACACCACACTGGAGAGTGGTCGAGTGTGGTACATGACACACCACACTGGAGAGTGGTCGAGTGTGGTACATGACACACCACACCGGAGAGTGGTCGAGTGTGGTACATGAAACCCCACACTTGAGAGTGGTCGAGTGTGGTACATGAAACCCCACACTGGAGAGTGGTCGAGTGTGGTACATGACACACCACACTGGAGAGTGGTCGAGTGTGGTACATGACACACCACACTGGAGAGTGGTCGAGTGTGGTACATGACACACCACACTGGAGAGTGGTCGAGTGTGGTACATGACACACCACACTGGAGAGTGGTCGAGTGTGGTACATGACACACCACACTGGAGAGTGGTCGAGTGTGGTACATGACACACCACACTGGAGAGTGGTCGAGTGTGGTACATGAAACCCCACACTGGAGAGTGGTCGAGTGTGGTACATGACACACCACACTGGAGAGTGGTCGAGTGTGGTACATGAAGCCCCACACTGGAGAGTGGTCGAGTGTGGTACATGACACACCACACTGGAGAGTGGTCGAGTGTGGTACATGACACACCACACTGGAAAGTGGTCGAGTGTGGTACATGACACACCACACTGGAGAGTGGTCGAGTGTGGTACATGACACACCACATTGGAGAGTGGTCGAGTGTGGTACATGACACACCACACTGGAGAGTGGTCGAGTGTGGTACATGACACACCACACTGGAGAGTGGTCGAGTGTGGTACATGACACACCACACTGGAGAGTGGTCGAGTGTGGTACATGACACACCACACTGGAGAGTGGTCGAGTGTGGTACGTGACACACCACACTGGAGAGTGGTCGAGTGTGGTACGTGACACACCACACTGGAGAGTGGTCGAGTGTGGTACGTGACACACCACACTGGAGAGTGGTCGAGTGTGGTACGTGACACCTCACACTGGAGAGAAACCTGATACATGACCCAAGAATTATCATTATTCAAGACTGGCCATGATTGATCCTCACTCACATGTCAAGTCTCATGTAGATGGTTTGAGTGTGAGAGTGAGCAACGTTACCGCTGCTACAGGTAGAAAGAAATAGTCCAACCAGTGATTCATTGTCATTCACCAGTGTGTGAGCAAACGGTTCCACAACCGCCAGTGAACGCCACGGTGCATTTCACAGTAAACTTGATATCTGTGTTGCGTAGAGGCTGAACACTGGGTCACGTTCATCTTTTCATTAGGTCACTAAATGATTTACAGACAAGGCGATTACTACATTGAGAGAGACCATGATGTAAATCGTTTTCTAATTCTTTTACTACTGTAGTGAAAAGTGTGTCAGAAGCCTCGGTAATGTTTTTTTCTTTACCGATATGTGAATGGGAAATCCAATTATATAGACTTCGAGAGAGGTGGAAAGAGAAGAACAACAGATATGACTGACTTGTGGAGTAGAATCAGAAATGAGAGGATGTGACAAGATCATGTGGAGGAGAAGAACCATTGGAAAGGTGTAGCTTAGAACAGTATAGTCACGCTAAACATGTGGCAGCCGAAGCAAGGCTACCCCGTCATCTGTAAACCAATGCTGCTGTGTCGTCATCTGTAAACCAAGGCTGCTGTGTCGTCATCAGTGAACCAAGGCTGCTGTGTCGTCGTCAGTGAACCAAGTCTGCTGTGTCGTCATCTGTAAACCAAGGCTGCTGTGTCGTCATCTGTAAACCAAGGCTGCTGTGTCGTCATCAGTGAACCAAGGCTGCTGTGTCGTCATCTGTAAACCAAGGCTGCTGTGTCGTCATCAGTGAACCAAGGCTGCTGTGTCGTCATCAGTGAACCAAGGCTGCTGTGTCGTCATCTGTAAACCAAGGCTGCTGTGTCGTCATCAGTGAACCAAGGCTGCTGTGTCATCTGTAAACCAAGGCTGCTGTGTCGTCATCAGTGAACCAAGGCTGCTGTGTCGTCGTCAGTGAACCAAGGCTGCTGTGTCGTCATCAGTGAACCAAGGCTGCTGTGTCGTCGTCAGTGAACCAAGGCTGCTGTGTCGTCATCAGTGAACCAAGGCTGCTGTGTCGTCATCTGTAAACCAAGGCTGCTGTGTCGTCATCAGTGAACCAAGGCTGCTGTGTCGTCATCTGTAAACCAAGGCTGCTGTGTCGTCATCAGTGAACCAAGGCTGCTGTGTCGTCATCTGTAAACCAAGGCTGCTGTGTCGTCATCAGTGAACCAAGGCTGCTGTGTCATCTGTAAACCAAGGCTGCTGTGTCGTCATCAGTGAACCAAGGCTGCTGTGTCGTCGTCAGTGAACCAAGTCTGCTGTGTCGTCGTCAGTGAACCAAGGCTGCTGTGTCGTCATCAGTGAACCAAGGCTGCTGTGTCGTCATCAGTGAACCAAGGCTACTGTGTCGTCATCAGTGAACCAAGGCTGCTGTGTCATCATCAGTGAACCAAGGCTACTGTGTCGTCATCAGCGAACCAAGGCTGCTGTGTCGTCATCAGTGAACCAAGGCTGCTGTGTCGTCATCAGTGAACCAAGGCTGCTGTGTCATCATCAGTGAACCAAGGCTGCTGTGTCGTCATCAGTGAACCAAGGCTGCTGTGTCATCATCAGTGAACCAAGGTTGCTGTGTCATCATAAGTGAACCAAGGTTGCTGTGTCATCATCAGTGAACCAAGGCTGCTGTGTCATCATCAGTGAACCAAGGCTGCTGTGTCGTCATCAGTGAACCAAGGCTGCTGTGTCATCATCAGTGAACCAAGGCTGATGTGTCGTCATCAGTGAACCAAGGCTGCTGTGTCGTCATCTGCGAACCAAGGCTGCTGTGTCGTCATCAGTGAACCAAGGCTGCTGTGTGGTCATCAGTGAACCAAGGCTGCCGTGTCGTCATCAGTGAACCAAGGCTGCTGTGTCGTCATCAGTGAACCAAGGCTGCTGTGTCGTCATCTGCGAACCAAGGCTGCTGTGTCGTCATCAGTGAACCAAGGCTGCTGTGTCGTCATCAGTGAACCAAGGCTGCTGTGTCGTCATCAGTGAACCAAGGCTGCTGTGTCATCATCAGTGAACCAAGGCTACTGTGTCATCATCAGTGAACCAAGGCTGCTGTGTCGTCATCAGTGAACCAAGGCTGCTGTGTCGTCATCAGTGAACCAAGGCTGCTGTGTCGTCATCAGTGAACCAAGGCTGCTGTGTCGTCATCTGCGAACCAAGGCTGCTGTGTCGTCATCAGTGAACCAAGGCTGCTGTGTCGTCATCAGTGAACCAAGGCTGCTGTGTCGTCATCAGTGAACCAAGGCTACTGTGTCATCATCAGTGAACCAAGGCTGCTGTGTCGTCATCAGTGAACCAAGGCTGCTGTGTCGTCATCAGTGAACCAAGGCTGCTGTGTCGTCATCAGTGAACCAAGGCTGCTGTGTCGTCATCAGTGAACCAAGGCTTCTGTGTCGTCATCAGTGAACCAAGGCTGCTGTGTCGTCATCAGTGAACCAAGGCTGCTGTGTCGTCATCAGTGAACCAAGGCTGCTGTGTCATCATCAGTGAACCAAGGCT
Source organism: Panulirus ornatus (assembly GCF_036320965.1). Taxonomy (NCBI): domain Eukaryota; kingdom Metazoa; phylum Arthropoda; class Malacostraca; order Decapoda; family Palinuridae; genus Panulirus; species Panulirus ornatus. Next base: position 34,945,469 of record NC_092234.1, on the reverse strand, counting down.
ACTGTGTCGTCATCAGTGAACCAAGGCTGCTGTGTCGTCATCAGTGAACCAAGGCTACTGTGTCGTCATCAGTGAACCAAGGCTGCTGTGTCGTCATCAGTGAACCAAGGCTACTGTGTCGTCATCAGTGAACCAAGGCTGCTGTGTCATCATCAGTGAACCAAGGCTGCTGTGTCGTCATCAGTGAACCAAGGCTGCTGTGTCGTCATCAGTGAACCAAGGCTACTGTGTCGTCATCAGTGAACCAAGGCTGCTGTGTCATCATCAGTGAACCAAGGCTGCTGTGTCATCAGTGAACCAAGGCTACTGTGTCGTCATCAGTGAACCAAGGCTACTGTGTCGTCATCAGTGAACCAAGGCTGCTGTGTCATCATCAGTGAATCAAGGCTACTGTGTTGTCATCAATGAACCAAGGCTGCTGTGTCATCATCAGTGAACCAAGGATGTGTCGTCATCAATGAACCAAGGATGTGTCGTCATCAGGGAACCAAGGCTGCTGTGTCGTCATCAGTGAACCAAGGATGTGTCGTCATCAATGAACCAAGGTTACCCCGTCATCTGTAAACCAAGGCTACCATGTTACCCAGGAACCAAGGCTACCCATCTTCTGTAAACCAAGGCTGCCCGTAATCCATGAACCAAGGCTAGCTACCCCGTCATCCGTGAACCAAGAATACATCGCCGCCAGTGAACCAGGCTAGGCCGTCATCGGAGAAACAAGGTTACCCTTAATCTGTAGACCAAGGCTATCCCGTCATCTGCGAACCAAACTACGTAGACTTTCCAAAGAATGTAAACTATCCGGGTTGATGAAGTTTACTATCAGGGGCAATTGTGAGAACTAGAACGAAGTCAGTGGTGTCTTCCAAAGAATAATGAAAACAAGACTATAACTATAGAAATGCAAGTGATTTAATATCATATATGGGTATGTTTGAAGGACTAGTGGTTCCAACAATGTTGTATGGTTGCGAGGCGTGGGCTATGGATAGAGTTGTGCGCAGGAGGATGGATGTGCTGGAAATGAGATGTTTGAGGACAATGTGTGGTGTGAGGTGGTTTGATCGAGTAAGTAACGTAAGGGTGAGAGAGATGTGTGGAAATAAAAAGAGCGTGGTTGAGAGAGCAGAAGAGGGTGTATTGAAATGGTTTGGACACATGGAGAGAACGAGTGAGGAAAGATTGACCAAGAGGATATATGTGTCGGAGGTGGAGGGAACGAGGAGAAGTGGGAGACCAAATTGGAGGTGGAAAGATGGAGTGAAAAAGATTTTGAGTGATCGGGGCCTGAACATGCAGGATGGTGAAAGGCGTGCAAGGAATAGAGTGAATTGGAACAATGTGGTATACCGGGGTCGACGTGCTGTCAATGGATGGAACCAGGGCATGTGAAGCGTCTGGGGTAAATCATGGAAAGTTCTGTGGGGCCTGGATGTGGAAAGGGTGCTGTGGTTTCGGTGCATTATTACATGACAGCTAGAGACTGAGTGTGAACGAATGGGGCCTTTGTTGTCTTTTCCTAGCGCTACCTCGCACACATGAGGGGGAGGGGGTTGTTATTCCATGTGTGGCGAGGTGGCGATGGGAATGAATAAAGGCAGACAGTATGAATTATGTACATGTGTATATATGTATATGTCTGTGTGTGTATATATATATATGTATATGTTGAGATGTATAGGTATGTATATTTGCGTGTGTGGACATGTATGTATTTACATGTGTATGTGGGTGGGTTGGGCCATTCTTTCGTCTGTTTCCTTGCGCTACCTCGCTAACGCGGGAGACAGCGACAAAGCAAAATAAATGAATAAATAAATATGACATTCTTCTTAATATGGTTTTTGTTATGTTAGTGATAGTTCCTTTACGATTAGATTTGAATATCAAAAATATTTTTAATCCACATGAACAGGAGGAAACAGAATCGGTTCACATTTCACATTACTCTCCTCAAAATAGACTTGCTTTCTTCCCACATGTGATGCATTACACGTGCCTTTCGAAAACCCTCGCCGACCCGTATCTTGCCCCTGTATTGTTCATTGCACTTCACAACTCCTCTCCTCATTATTGTGTGGATCCTCCTGGCAAGATGTGCTGGGTGGGAGCAGGTGTGTACCGCCGCTGGTTGACTAACCTCTGGACTGATGTTCGCTGACTGTGTCGGTCGCTACACATGCGCCACCTGAACAACATCAGGACGTTAGGGATTTTTTTACCAGGCCGGTTCAAAATTAAACCAATGCGCAATTCATTTAGCATTTCAAATATTCTTGTTGATCTAAATATAAAAAATGATTAGACTTTATTTAATATATTCGTTTATTTAATAACAAAAAAGACAAAAGAAGATTCTTTAAAGTTACATATATATCACATGTCTGAAAACCTATCGTTTGTTTATTTACAAACTAAAATCCCAGTAGGAATCAGATGGTACAGTCCCACAAATACTCGCATAAATTCCCGCCACCATGGATTTACTAGATTCAATCATGAGCAAAATGGACAAGCCACCTAGTATGAATGATAAACAGAAGAAGATGTTAAAAGGTAATTTACTGAAGACATAAAGAACATTTTCAGACTCCGAGAAGAATTTTTTAATATTCCTATTTGCCGCCGTCACTATATTGAGGAAGAAAAGTGAAAGAAAAGCACATGAATACAATACTTTCAGATAGTGAAACTCTAGTTTAGCTCCACATCACTCATAGGTTTTGGTATTGAATGGTTTTCTTCTGCTATTCTTGTGTAGTAAAATATAGCAACAGTTCCGGAGTGTGAGTTAAAGCCTTAGATTTTATTGAACTATAGTGGATAGAGTGATTAGTATTTTAGTTACATAAAGCAGTCTCCCCCAAAGGCGCATTTCTACGATAGTATAGAGGACTGCAGTAGGATTAGGGAAATACAATTGTTAAAAGATATTTTTTTATTCATAAGATTATTATCGGCATTTCTGGGTTAGGACAGGTTGGTTGTTAGATTTTTTTGTACTTACCACTATTTAGCAGGAAGTATGATGTCGCATCATTGAGATAGAGATCTTAGAAAAAAGAATGTAAAGATTAGAAAAGAAATACATTACTAATTAAGACAAATTTAATGTATTATTAGTGGACTGGGTCTTTTGTAGAATTTCAGGTGTATTTCACTGATATTATGGCGATTCTGTTGGATTTTGTAGGATTGCATTATTTAGAAAAAGCAGAAAATGGAGAAAGGGGGGGAGGGTTGATATATGTAAAAGGATAATTACCTATTTTTATGAATGCCACTTGTGGATATCACTCATCATAAGTCAACAGAACCTTTGAAAACCTAAGCAACTTTCCTGAGCAGCCGAAAGTTACTGTGATGTTTGATATTTTAGATGAAATATATCAGTTACATTCAATTTAGCACCATGCAATTGGTGCTTGGTTAAAGAATGTCATAGTGAGTGGCTATGTGATGCCAAGCAGCAGATGATATAAGTGTTATGATTTTATTCTCTGACCGCTAGATAAGGTTTACGTTGGTTCTATTGATTTTATGCAAGTGTATTGCCCACATTTACATTATTTTGATAATACCTTTTCCACTGATGTACACATCCCTCACCCCTATTACCTTACCTTGTATTATTTATATAACAATGTTTCAAATCATGCTCTGCAATTCTAAACACTACATTAGCATTGCAGAACGAAGTCATGCAGTATCCAGAGTTGATAGCAATACAGAGCTAAACTAGACTTTAACCAGGGGATTTAGGGAACAGATAATTTTGGAGCATTTTCTCCTCTTCATGATAAGGTAACAATTGGGAAGGTTCTAAAGTTGAGGGAAAGTTGGTGGTTAACTCGCATAAAAGTTGGTGGTATACTTGTAGAAATTAAAAGAGTTCGTGAAAACTCAGCTAACCTCACTCACAAGCCGACGTTTACCTAGATTTGGATGTTATTTGTAAAATGTGTTATGTACCATGTTCACACATACATGCTGGGCATTATGTATGGTTTTGTAAACACGATAATAGAATCATAAGCAGCACTGTGCTTGACCACATAGCCAGTGATATAAGAATTTTGTACTGTAACAGTCAAATGAAAGGGCAACCTAGGCTGGTAAGGGAAGAGAGATGAGGTGTTTGGTGAAGTATTATGTTATTCTTACCACAGATTTGGTAATTTTCAAGGTTAATCACACCATCAAAGTAACAGTGGAATCATATTGAAATTCTTATAGAGTGGTACAATTTATTGTAGAGGGACTTGGATGTGAATTTGCTGAGAGTGGCAGCTAGTGTGATGTCTGATCACTACCTTGTCGAGAGGAGGATGAAGATTTATAGAGGTTTTTGGAAAGGAGGAAATGTTATGGATGAGAAGAGGGTGGTGAAAGTAATTGGGGTGGAAAAGAGCCTTGTGTGAAGAAATACTTGAAGAGATTGAGTATAGAATGGCAAAATGTGAGTGTAAATGAAGCTAGGGGAGTGGGTGAAGAATGGGAGGCATTTAGGGAAGCAGTGCTGGCATGTGTAAGACATGCATGTGGCATGTGTAAGGTAGGAGGTAGACATGTTAGAAAGGGTAGTGAGTGATGAGATGATGATTGAAAGTTACTAGTGGGTGGTTCTTACAGGGAAGGAGTATAAACGAGTGGGAGATGTATAAGAGAAAGCAGCAAGAGGTCAAGAGGAAGGTGCAGGGGTTGAAAAAGAGGGCAAAATGGAAAAGAGAGTTGGGATGAGTGGGCATCAGTAAACATTAGGGAGAATAAGATGTTTTGGAGGGAGTTTAATACTGAGCAGAAAGACAAGAAAACAAATGGGGAAGTGGTAACAGATAGTGATGAAGTGAGGAGGGGATGGAGTGATTATTTTGAAGTACTGTTGAAAGTGTTTGATGATAGGGTGGCAGATGTATGGTCCTTGGGTTAGGATGGTATGCGAAGTGAAAGAGACATGAAGAGTGGTGTTGTTAAAGAGATAATAGATGGAAAGAGCCTTGCATAAGATGGAATGTGGCAAGGTGGCTGGAGTGGATGGTAATGCAGATTATTTTCTTAAGAAAGATGACTGCATTGTTGCTTTGTTAATTAGGATTATGAATGTCTATGGATCAGGGTAAGGTGCCTGAGGATTGGCAGAAAGCATGTATAGTGCCACTGTATAAAGACATGGGGGACAAAGTGAGTGTTCAAATTGCAGAGGTTTATGTTTAATGGGTGTACATGAAAAGTTGTATGGGAGAGTAGTAATTGAGTGGGTGAAGGCATGTACTGACATCAGAGAGGAGTGTGGTCATAAAAGGAGTAAGTATAGGTTGAACCTCTTTAATCTGGCAACACTGGGACCTGTCCAATACCGGACCACAGATGATGTCGGAAAACAGAAATTTACCCCCAAAGGAACCCTCTATGTAAACATATGCCTGACCCCTAGTCTTGCCAGCTCATTCCACATACATATTGCTGTGTTATCAAAGGTAGAACAGAGTGTGAAGTAGGAAATAATACAGCCATTAATGCTTCCAAACAAGGTTTTTATTGTTACATCAGATTACAGTAGAAGCACTCCCAGATGGAGACTTTTCGGTATCTTGGGCAAGGGTTTTTCATGGCATATGACACTTGTTCTTGGGCTAAGTTGTCCACTGCCACTAACTGTGCAAATTCATCCACAAACTTTTCCACATTTTTGTGACTAATAGTTAATGTGATGAATGACCATAGGTTGGTAGTTGGCTTTGGTTGACTCTTGTTACAGTTGTTGTTTTGTTGTTATTGTCAAGGCAGCTAGCCTGTGCTGCATCATTCCCTACCAGGCAACCAGCTTGTATGCTCTCCCTTGCCCTGTACATATTGCTGTTGGTGGTTTATTGGAGAATTGGATTTTTTTTTTATTCTTTTAATACGACCTTACACTACAAGCTTCCATGTCAGCACAATGCTTTTCACGACACACACTTTGTACTGAAATTCCATGTCTCCACTTAAACTTGTGTAACCATCCTTGTGAATATTAACAGTCAAAGTATAGCTTTAGTTCTCTATAAAAACTTTGGCCTGCTCCATATGCATCTCCTCAGAAATGCTTACACATTCATTACGTTGGACCTTGAGCCTTTTTATTGGTGCACTGTCTAATTCTGTACTCCTGGCACCTTTCATAGTTTTTCGAAACTTTAAACTTTTCTGGCTTTCATTTTCAGCAAAAACAGTTAATTTAAGAAATTAACAGGACTGTTGATTAGCTCAGCTGCAGTGTAAACAGATTTTGGCACCTTAGTGCTGCAAACAGCTTTGCCCTGGTGGCATATCCACAAGCTAATGGTGGCAGATTCAAAACTGCCAGACTGTGGGAGTTGCCAGACAACAAAGCACTGGGTTAAAGAGCTACAACCTCTATGAGCTGAAGAGGGGATGTCGAAATGGTGTAGACATATGGATTGGATGAGTGAGGAGATGATTAAGAAGGCTAGAAGAAGAGGAAATAAGGAAAAAGGAATGTAGTGAAAGATGCTTTGAAGACTTGAACATGCAGGAGTGTGCAAAGCTTGCAAAGGATGGAGCAAATTGGAGTGATATGGTTTACAGTATTTATAAAATACTTTTATGATAACAGTAAACTGGACAAAAGAACTGGTAGAGCATGAAGAGTATATTTTTATTAGATGATGAAACCTTTCATCCTCCAAGGCATCCATCATCAATGGTGAACTCATCTATGGATACCATTCCCAGTCTGGAATTTTGTCCATCTTTGCCTTTAGCATGTTTCTCTATTGCTGTAGGGGATAGACTTCAGGATGTTACATTGACTCCTCATGAACACTGTCCATCTTACCCAATGCTCATATTTGTAGTAGCTTGGTTTATGTCCCAGGGGTTCCCATGAGCATCATCTATTCTTACCCACTGCCCATAGTGGTGGTTTGGTCCATGGTGCCACTTCGGCTAGGATCTCCTTGTCTCATGAATGCATTATATGACATGAGACAGCTATCCCAAGATGTGGTATAAACCTTGCAATCACCTATCAGCTTTGGCGTGACTGCCCATTCTTCCTGTGAGGGGTTGTACAGTCATACCTCATCCAACATCTGAAAATTACTTGAAGATTTAACTTCATATTGCCTCTTCATAACCTCCCTAGATACATTCAGTTCTATTTACCTGGTAGTATACCTCATCATGCCACTCCTGGAGATCCTTAACAGATTCTGGTGCACTTTCCTCAATCATTTTTAGGCTAGCCTACAACTGGGTGTCTGAATTGCTGTAGAAACATTTCTCAAGCAATGAAGGATAACAACACACTCAAACCAGAGTTGGAAAGTAATGACGTATGAATACTTCATTAATGTACTTAAGTAACATTTTTTAGGATCTACATTTTATAATGTTAATGTGCTGAGAGGTGCAACTGGAGGGATGTCTGATCATTATCTTGTGGAGGTGAAGGTGAAGATTTGTAGAGGTTTTCAGAAAGGAGAGAATGTTGGGGTGAAGAGAGTGGTGAGAGTAAGTGAGCTTGGGAAGGAGACTTGTGTGAAGAAGTACCAGGAGAGACTGAGTACAGAATGGAAAAAGGTGAGAACAAAGGATGTAAGGGGAGTGGGGGAGGAATAGGATGTATTTAGGGAAGCAGTGATGGCTTGCGCAAAAGATGCTTGTGGCATGAGAAGCGTGGGAGGTGGGCAGATTAGAAAGGGTAGTGAGTGGTGGGAAGAAGTAAGATTATTAGTGAAAGAGAAGAGAGAGGCATTTGGATGATTTTTGCAGGTAAAAAATGCAGATGACTGGGAGATGTATAGAAGAAAGACGCAAGAGGTCAAGAGAAAGGTGCAAGAGGTGAAAAAGAGGGCAAATGAGAGTTGGGGTGAGAGAGTATCATTAAATTTTAGGGAGAATAAAAAGATGTTTTGGAGGGAGGTAAATAAAGTGCGTAGGACAAGGGAACAAATGGGAACTTCAGTGAAGGGGGCTAATGGGGAGGTGATAACAAGTAGTGGTGATGTGAGAAGGAGATGGAGTGAGTATTTTGAAGGTTTGTTGAATGTGTTTGATGATAGAGTGGCAGATATAGGGTGTTTTGGTCGAGGTGGTGTGCAAAGTGAGAGGGTTAGGGAGAATGATTTGGTAAACAGAGAAGAGGTAGTAAAAGCTTTGCGGAAGATGAAAGTTGGCAAGGCGGCAGATTTGGATTGTATTGCAGTGGAATTTATTTAAAAAGGGGATGACTGTATTGTTGACTGGTTGGTGAGGTTATTTAATGTATGCATGACTCATGGTGAGGTGCCTGAGGATTGGTGGAATGCTTGCATAGTGCCATTGTACAAGGGCAAAGGGGATAAAAGTGAGTGCTTAAATTACAGAGGTATAAGTTTGTTGAGTGTTCCTGGGAAAATTATACGGGAGGGTATTGATTGAGAGGGTCAAGCATGTACAGAGCATCAGATTGGGGAAGAGCAGTGTGGTTTGAGAAGTGGTAGAGGATGTGTGGATCAGGTGTTTGCTTTGAAGAATGTATGTGATAAATACTTAGAAAAACAAATGGATTTGTATGTAGCATTTATGGATCTGGAGAAGGTATATGATAGAGGTGATAGAGATGCTCTGTGGAAGGTATTAAGAATATATGGTGTGGGAGGCAAGTTGTTAGAAGCAGTGAAAAGTTTTTATCGAGGATGTGAGGCATGTGTATGTGTAGGAAGAGAGGAAAGTGATTGGTTCTCAGTCAATGTAGGTTTGTGGCAGGGGTGTGTGATGTCTCCATGGTTGTTTAATTTGTTTATGGATGGGGTTGTTAGGGAGGTGAATGCAAGAGTTTTGGAAAGAGGGGCAAGTATGCAGTCTGTTGTGGATCAGAGCTTGGGAAGTGAGTCAGTTGTTATTTGCTGATTCATGTAAGAAACTGCAGAAGCTGATGACTGAGTTTGGTAAAGTGTGTGAAAGAAGAAACCTGAGAGTAAATGTGAACAAGAGCAAGGTTATTAGGTACAGTAGGGTTGAGGGACAAGTCAATTGGGAGGTAAGTTTGAATGGACAAAAACTGGAGGAAGTAAAGTGTTTTAGATATCTGGGAGTGGATTTGGCAGCTGATGGAACCATGGAAGTGGAAGTGAATCATAAGGTGGGGGAGGGGGCAAAAGTTCTGGGTGTGTTGAAGAATGTGTGGAAGTCGAGAACATTATCTCAGAAAGCAAAAATGGATATGTTTGAAGGAATAGTGGTTGCAACAATGTCATATGGTTGTGAGGTGTGGGCTATAGATAGAGTTGTGCAGAGGAGGGTGGATATGATGGAAATGAGATGTTTGAGGACAACGTGGTGTGAGGTGGATTGATCGAGTAAATAATAATAAGGTAAGAGAGATGTGTGGTAATAAAAACAGTGTGGTTGAGAGCAGAAGAGGGTGTTTTGAAGTGGTTTGGTGACATGGAGAGAATGAGTGAGGAAAGATTGACCAAGAGGATATATGTGTCAGAGGTGGAGGGAACGAGGAGAAGTTATTATTACTTACTTGATCAAACCACCTCACACCACATATTGTCCTCAAACATCTCATTTCCAGCACATCCACCCTCCTGCACACAACTCTATCCATAGCCTATATCTCGCAACCATACAACATCGTTGGAACCACTATTCCTTCAAACATACCCATTTTTGCTTTCCAAGATAATGTTCTCGATTCCACACATTCTTCAAGGCTCCCAGAATTTTCGCCCCCTCCTCCACCCTATGATTCACTTCCGCTTCATTGGTTCAATCCGCTGCCAAATCCACTCCCAGATATCTAAAAGACTTCTTCCTCCAGTTTTTCTCCATTCAAACTTACCTCCCAGTTGACTTGACCCTCAACCCTTCTGTACCTAATAACCTTGCTGTTATTCACAATTACTCTCAACTTTCTTCTTTCACACACTTTACCAAACTCAGTCACCAGCTTCTGCAGTTTCTCACATGAATCAGCCACCAGCGCTGTATCATCAGCGAACAACAACTGACTCACTTCCCAAGCTCTCTCATCCACAACAGACTGCATACTTGCACGTCTTTCCAAAACTCTTGCATTCACCTCCCTAACAACCCCATCCATAAACAAATTAAACAACCATGGAGACATCACACACCCCTGCCACAAACCTACATTGACTGAGAACCAATCACTTTCCTCTCTTCCTACACGTACACATGCCTTACATCCTCGATAATAACTTTTCACTGCTTCTAACAACTTGCCTACCACACCATATATTCTTAATACCTTCCACAGAGCATCTCTATCAACTCTATCATATGCCTTCTCCAGATTACATAAATGCTACATACAAATCCATTTGTTTTTCTAAGTATTTTTCTTACATTCTTCAAAGCAAACACCTGATCCACACATCCTCTACCACTCCTGAAACCACACTGCTCTTCCCCAATCTGATGCTCTGTACATGCTTTCACCCTCTCAATCAATACCCTCCCATATAATTTCCCAGGAATAATCAAAAAACTTATACCTCTGTAATTTGAGCACTCACTCTTATCCCTTTTGCCTTTGTACAATGGCACTATGCAAGCATTCTGCCAATCCTCAGGCATCTCACCATGAATCATACATACATTAAATAACCTCACCTACCAGTCAACAATACAGTCACCTCCTTTTTTAATAAATTCCACTGCAATACCATCCAAACCCACTGCCTTGCCGGCTTTCATCTTCCACAAAGCTTTTACTACCTCTTCTCTGTTTACCAAATCATTTTCCCTAACCCTCTCACTTTGCACACCACCTCGACCAAAACAGCCTATATCTGCCACTCTATCATCAAACACATTCAACAAACCTTCAAAATACTCACTCCATCTCCTTCTCACATGACTTTTACTTGTTATCACCTCCCCATTAGCCCCCTTCACTGAAGTTCCGATTTGTTCCCTTGTCTTATGCACTTTACCTCCTTCCAAAACCTCTTTTTATTCTCCCTAAACTTTAACAAGTAAGTGAGCTTGGGAAGGAGACTTGTGTGGGGAAGTACCAGGAGAGACTGAGTACAGAATGGAAAAAGGTGAGAACAAAGGAGGTAAAGGGAATGGGGGAGGAATGGGATGTATTTAGGGAAGCAGTGATGGCTTGCGCAAAAGATGCTTGTGGCATGAGAAGCGTGGGAGGTGGGCAGATTAGAAAGGGTAGTGAGTGGTGGGATGAAGAAGTAAGATTAGTAGTGAATGAGAAGAGAGAGGCATTTGGACGATTTTTGCAGGGAAATAATGCAAATGAGTGGGAGATGTATAAAAGAAAGAGGCAGGAGGTCAAGAGAAAGGTGCAAGAGGTAAAAAAACATTTTATAAAGTATTTTTTATTGTTTTTCATACATATATGCCATTTCCCGTATTAGTGACGTAGTGTTAAGAACAGAGGACTGAGCCTAAGAGGAAAAATCCTCACTTGGCCCCCTTTTCTGTTTCTGCTTTTGGAAAAGTAAAAATTGTATGAGATAATGTACAAGATAATGGTGTGTGGCCTGAATCTGGAATGTCACGAGTAATAGTTGTTTACAACAAGTGAATACTCCACACTGATTTTACTATGGAGCAGGAAGTTGAGACTTTCAGTGAGTTAGGACCTTACTGAACAAAGTATTTTTAAGTATTGTTACTTAAACATAGTAGATTTTTAGAGAAAACATTTTACTTTTATTCCATTTCACCAAAACCATTCCTTACATTCCTCATAGATTGTGCAGGCAAAAATTTGATCAACCAATGTGAGGACATACAGCAATATAGACCTTGAAATTAACTATTCCTGTGAGTTCACTTGGCATTCAAGTAGACATTTTTGTTTATCCCTCCACGAACTGCACTGCCACCCATGTGCTCAGTTTCTTAAGTTGTCCATACAAGCAAGATGTTTAATGGTGCTTTTGAAGGTGAAAGCAATTCTTGGCCTTGCCTGGATGCATTATTCATATTTAAGAAGACTGAGTACTTTTCATCTACTGTGCACTGTCTCTCCTAGAAATTATGGACATGATGACTTGTTTTCACAAAGTGATTTTTGGTGAAAGAAATGCCATAAGATGAAAAAGATTAGAAACAGCTTTTGAAAACTCTGTTAAGTGACAATAGGATTAATGATTATCATATTTTGGGATGACTCATTTAATTGGTTCTTATAAACCCATATGTTCAAAGCTATTGATACATGCTTACAATTGAGGTGCTGGGGAGTGCAAACTCAGTAATAATTCTCTCAGCCATTAAAGTCATTTTGGCTTGAATCAGATGACAGATCTCTGAGGAGTCTAATGCTTATGGACCTGATTTGTCAAATTCTGGAATTTATTTGACTCTAAAGGAATTTTTTTTGCTTCTGGTTCATGTTTAAGAGAAATTAAGTATCTTGGCTGATCAGCCAGTTGCCTAAAGGTAGAGGCAGCTTATGTTTTCAAGAATGTTTGAAACGTTATCAAGCAGGTCTCCTTAATATCAAAGGATATTGCCTGAAACCCAGATTATGTCCTCACCTCCAGATCCAGAAGCAGAATCAGATGTTGCATTATCACTGTACTGGAGTCACTGGAATACTGATAATCATTTTCCATCTGTTTTTCCTGGTACTGTTAGTGGTCTCCAGACTTATAAAAGAGATGAATTGATAATCACCCTGTAACTTTAGCTTGCATTGATTTAAGGGGGATGGAAAAGTTGTTGAGATCAGTTATCGACTAGATATGGTTACTCCTAACCCTTTCATTGAAGCTGGCTCATATGTCGTTAATGAATTTTAGTCTCTGCACCCACAGGAAATATTTCCAGTAAGATATAACCAACTTGATTAATACCCACATAGTGTTATTTTCCAGAAGGCTTACATATTTAGTGTGTGCTGGTCACTTTATTAAGATGTTGATCATGACAGTATCATGCTTCTTCAGTATTTCAAGATACCCTTGACTAAATGGAATAATTGAATGAAATAGATTTAGTTTAACTGATTGAACTATCAAAAGATAATGATTAGACAGAGCTGTAGGGCTTGAGAGGGACACTAGTGGTAAGGAAATGAAGAATATTAGGAACCCCTACCAGACAGCAATGCATAGTCTCTGTCATACATCAATGAGCTGATGAAAGGTTCAATACCTTTCGGTAGATGTTATTAATTTCATGACATTTAGGAATATGTATTCTGTTTAGTATCAGTCAGACTATGGAAAATAGCTTTCCTCATTTTTCATAAATGCCCTACTCTGGAATAGATTGGCCATAAGTATGCAGCAGTAAGAGGACTAATAATGAGAATAGTACATTATTTCATCAGAAGAAAGAAAACTACATATTTAAGTTCTTTAAGTGGTGTTTTTGAGATAAGCACTTTGCTGGTCGTGATACTTGCGTCTTGTTGAAAGGTTATTTGCATGCATATTTGTGTGAGTATCAACTATTTCATTCAAAATTTCTAGATCATTTTGATTTTGATTACATTGATAAATCAGAAATAACTGCTGGAGTAATTTGTTAACCTTTCTTGCCATTACATTAATCCTTTCTCTGGCCAACAATGTAGGATGAGTTGTAGTGATGCTTACACTTTCTAGACCACCTCACAATGAAAGCTTACCCATGGAGCCTGAATCCCTCATGTCCTGAACAAAACCTGTTTTTCATGTGACTTTTATAGGATTATTTTAAATCTGTAATCTTGTAAGTTTGGTTATCTACCCCCTAGAATGAATGAACACCTGAAAGGGCCAAGTGAGGATATTCCCAATAAGGCTCAATCCTCTGTTCTTAACGCTACCTTGCTAATTCAGGAAATGGCGAATATGTATGAAAAAATATATATATACATATCATATTTATTCCAAATGTATAAAAAAATATATATATACATATTATATTTATTCCATAGGTGTGGAAAGGGAGCTGTGATTTCGATGCATTACACATGACAGCTAGAGACTGAGTGTGAGCAAATGTGGCATTTGTTGTCTTTTCCTAGTGCTACCTCGTGCGTGCACGGGGGAGGGGGATGCTATTTCATGTGTGGTGGGGTGGCAGTAGGAATGGATGAAGGCAGCAAGTATGAATATGTACATGTGTATATATGTATATATCTGTGTATGTATATGTATGTATACATTGAAGTGTATAGGTATGTATATGTGCATGTGTGGGCATTTATATGTATACATGTGTATGTGGGTGGGTTGGGCCCATTCTTTCATCTGTTTCCTTGTGGTACCTTGCTAAGGCAGGAGACAGCAACTAAGTATGATAAAATGAATGAATATAATATTTATTATATTCATTTATTTATTTGTTATACTTTGTCACTGTCTCCCACATTAGCATCAGCAAGGTAGTGCCAGAAAACAGACAGAGAATGGCTCATCCTCTCATATACACATATACATATACATGAACGCCCATACATACACATATACATACATATACATATCAATTATTTTTTATTTTTTCTTTATCATACTTTTTCATTGTCTCCACATTAGCAAGGTAGTGCAAGGAAACAGAAGAAAGAATGGCCCGACCCATCCACATACACATCTATATATGTAAACGCCCACACACTCACATATACATACCTATACACTTCAACGTATACGCACTTATACATACACAGACATACATATATACATGTACATATTCATACATGCTGCCTTCATCCATTCCCGCGGCCACCCCACCACACATATCAATGTATACATATCATGTATACATACATGTACATACACATACACAGACATATACATATATACACTTGTACATATTCATGCTTACTGTCATTTATTCCTGGCGCCACCCTGTCCCACAAGAAACCATCGCTACCCACTGCTTCAGCGTGGTAGCGCGAGGAAAACAGACAAAAAGGCCTCATTCCTTTGCACTCAGTTTCTACCTGTCATGTATAATGCACCGAAACCACACTTTCCTATCCACATCCAGGCCCCACAGACCTTTCCATGGTTTACCCCAGACGTTTCACATGCCCTGGTTCAGTCCAGTGACAGCATGCTGACCCCAGAATACCACATTGTTCCAATTCACGCTATTCCTTTTACACCTCTCACCCTCCTGTATGTTCAGGCCCCAATTGCTCAAAATCTTTTCCACTCCATCCTTCTACCTCCAGTGTGGTCTTCTGCTTCTCCTTGTTCCCTTCACCTCTGACACATATATCCTCTTTGTCAATCTTTTCTCACTCTTTCTCTCCACATTATATAAGCAATATATAAGACTTTCATTGCTTGCACTTGAATCTAACATAATCTTATTATGTTCTGTAAACCAGGTGTTATGTTCGTCACCATTTCAGTTTTTATCTATAATCAAGGTTTTTTCAACCTTGAAAACCTGAAGCTGACTAATAGGAATGCCAGGAATCATAAAAGTAGCATTATTCTTTGCAGGATTTTTTTTTAGTTTAGGCCAATCTCTTGACATGTATTGTTACAAGTTGTGGCTTTGGTTTCTATCCTATGTAAACAGTGTGGTAACATATATGTATATTTTTTCATACACATTTGCCATTTCCCGTGTTAGCAAGGTAGCGTTAAGAACAGAGGACTGAGACTAAGAGGAAGAATCGTCACTTGGTCCCTTCTCTGTTCTTTCTTTTGGAAAATTAAACACCGGAGGGGAGGATTTCCAAAGCCCCTGCTCCCTCGCCTTTTACATCACACAGGAAATACGTGGGAAGTATGCTTTCTCCCCTATCCCCAGGGGGTAGCGATGCTGTTTCCTGTGGGGCGGGGTAGCGACAGGAATGGATGAAGGCAAGCAAGTATGAATATGTACATGTGTATGTATGTATATATATGTATATGTGCTTATGTGGGCATTTATGTATATATATGTGTATATGTGCGGTTGGGCCATTCTTCGTTTGTTTCTTGGTGCTACCTCACTGACAAAGTGAGAGGGTCAGGGAGAATGGTTTAGTTAAGAGAGAAGAGGTAGTGAAAGCTTTGCGGAAGATGAAAGCCAGCAGGGTGGCGGGTTTGGATGGTATTGCAGTGGAATTTATTTAAAAAAAGGGGTTGACTGTGTTGTTGATTGGTTGGTAAGGATATTCAGTGCATGTATGGATCATGATGAAGTGTGTGAGGATTGGCAGAATGCCATCATAGTGCCATTGTACAAAGGCAAAGGTGATAAAGGTGAGTGTTTGAACTACAGAGGCATAAGTTTGTTGAGTATTCCTGGGAAATTATACGAGAGGAAATTGATTGAGCGGGTAAAGGCATGTACAGAGCATCAGACTGGGGAAGAGCTGTGTGATTTCAGAAGTGGTAGAGGATATTTGGATCAGGTGTTTGCTTTGAAGAATATATGTGAGATATACTTAGAAAAACAAATGGATTTGTATATAGCATTTATGGATCTGGAGAAGGGTTGATAGAGATGATTTGTGGAAAGTTTTAAGAGTTTATGGTGTGGGAGGCAAGTTACTAGAAGCAGTAAAAAGTTTTTACCAAGGATGTAAGGCATTTGTATGAGTAGGAAGAGAGGAAAGTGATTGGTTCCCTGTGAATGTCAGTTTGCGGCAGGGGTGTTTGATGTCCCCATAGTTGTTCAATTTATTTATGGATGGGGTGGTTAGGGAGGTAGATGCAAGAGTTTTGGAGAGAGGGGCGAGTTTGCAGTCTGTTGTGAATGAGAGGGCCGAGTGTGCAGTCTTTTCTGGATGAGAGGGCCTGAGAAGTGAGTCAGTTGTTTTTCGCTGATGATTGGACTTAGCAGCAGATGGAACCATGGATGCAGAGGTGAGTCACAGATTGGGGGAGGGGGCAAAGGTTCTGGGAGCAATGAAGGATTTGTGGAAGTAGAAAGCATTATCTCGGAGAGCAAAAATGGGTATGTTTTGAAGGAATAATGGTTCCAACAATGCTGTATGGGTACGAGGCATGGGCTATAGGTAGGGTTGTACAGAGGAGGGTGGATATGTAGGAAATGAAATGTTTGAGGACAATATGCGGTGTGAGGTGGTTTGATCAAGTAAGTAATGAAAGGGTAAGAGAGATGTGTGGTAATAAAAAGCGTGTGGTTGAGAGAGCAGAAGAGGGTGTATTGAAATGGTTTGGACATATGGAGGGAATGAGAGGGGCAAGATTGACAAAAAGAATATATGTGTCAGAGGTAGACGGAACAAGAAGTGGGAGACCAAATTGGAGGTGGAAGGATGGAGTGAAAAAGATTTTGAGCAATTGGGATTTGAACATACAGGAAGGTGTGAGGCTTGCAAAGAATAGAGTGAATTGGAACAATGTGGTATGCTGGGGTTGATGTGCCATCAATGGACTGAACCAGGGCATGTGAAGCTCTTATTCACATTTACTCTCAGCTTTCTTTCACACACTTTACCAAACTCAGTCACCAACTTCTGCAGTTACTCACACAAATCAGCCACCAGCGCTGTATCATCAGTGAACAACTGACTCACTTCCCAAACCCTCTCATCCACAACCGACTACATACTTGCCCCTTTCTTCAAAACTCTTGTGTTCACCTCCCTAACAACCTTATCCATTAACAAATTAATCAACCATGGAGACATCACGCACCCATGCCGCAAACCGACATTCACTGGAAACCAATCACTTTTCTCTCTTCCTACTTGTACACATGCCTTACATCCTTGATAAAAACTTTTCACTGCTTCTAGCAACTTACCTTAATACCTTCCATAGAGCATCTCTATCAACTCTGTCATATGCCTTCTCCAGATCCATAAATGCTACATACAAATCCATCTGTTTTCTAAGTATTTCTCACATACATTCTTCAAAGCAAACACTTGATCCACACATCCTCTACCACTTCTGAAACCACACTACTCTTCCCCAATCTGATGCTCTGTACATGCCTTGACCCTTTCAGTCAATACCCAACCATATAATTTCCCAGTAATACTCAACAAACTTATGCCTCTGTAATTTGAACACTCACCTTTATCCCCTTTGCCTTTGTACAATGGCACTATGCATGCATTCTGCCATTTCTCAGGCACTTCACCATGAACCATACATAGATTGAAAATCCTTACCAACCAGTGAACTACACAGTCACCACCTTTTTTTAATAGATTCCACATCAATACCATCCAAACCTGCAGCCTTGCCAGGTTACATCTTCCGCAAAGCTTTCACTACCTCTTCTCTGTTTACCAAATCATTCTCCCTAACCCTCTCACTTTGCACACTACCTTGACCAAAACACCCTATATCTGCCACTTTACAATACATGAATATCAGATGTTTCCCGCATTAGCGAGGTAGCGCAAGGAAACAGACGAAAGAATGACCCAACCCACCCACATACACATGTACATACATACATGTCCACACACGCACATATACATACCTATGCATTTCAACGTATACATACATATACATACGCAGACAGATACATATATACACATGTACATAATTCATACCTGCTGCCTTCATTCATTCCCGGCGCCACCCCACCATACATGAAATGACAACCCCGTACACACGCGAGGTAGCGCCAGGAAAGGACAACTAAGGCCACATTCGTTCACACTCAGTCTCTAGCTGTCATCTGTAATGCACTGAAACCACAGCTCCCTTTCCTCATCCAGGCCCCACAAAACTTTCCATGGTTTACCCCAGACGCTTCACATGCCCTGGTTCAATCCATTGACAGCATGTCGACTCTGGTATACCACATCGTTCCAATTCACTCTATTCCTTGCATGCCTTTCACCCTCCTGCATGTTCAGG